>NW_028288821.1:909090-1212121 GCF_059628265.1 Tinamus guttatus
CAAATGAAGAATGCAAAAGCAAATATGTAAATTAAGTTGTTTTTTCCTTGGGTAATCCTTGATTCAGTGGCACTTTGTCCAAATCCCAATGAGTCTGAAAACCATCAAAAGCCAAACTCGTTTGAGCAGGAGAGCCCGCGATAGCCGCCCTGTGCGTCCTTCCCAGCCACACTTCCTTGTGTCGGGGCAGCCAGAGTTGAGCTGTCTGCCTTCTATAAACTTAAATTTATTTTTTAAAATAAATTGTGTTATGCTCAGTGGCCTTCCACCAGCGTGAGGTTGAGATTTGGGTCTGCTGCAGGGGCACCCAGCGATTCTGGAGAGCGGCTGCAGGCGAAGAGCTCCCATTTCCATGGAAAAGCCTGGATCTGTGGTAGATATTATGTTTGCTCTGCACTACAGAGCAAGCTCTGCGAGCTGTACCTGGTTCCACTCTAAGGAGAAACATATGCAGTTCCAGCTACATATGAAAACTATCATTCCGTCGGCTCGCCTCAAATGACTTTGCTGCTTCATTTCACAGTCAGATTTTTGCAAACATGTCACAGCAAAGGCCTTCATCCAGGACTAAGTTCAAGTCAAGTTTAGAGTATTAAAATTGAAGCCAGTTGCGAAGTCCCAAAGCATTTAATGTGCTCATGAGGAATTTAACAGATAAAAAGTGTATTTTATGTTGTACAGTTTATTATAAAGAAGGCAAGATGAGAGGAGGCAAGAAGTTGTTGTTGTTTCTTAACAGCAAAATAATTAATTCATTTGATGCCCTGTCCTGTGTAGAGAAGTCCCGTGAAGTGACGGTGGCTGGGGACGTGGGGCAGCAGGCGCAGGCGGGCACGTGTCTGGCTGCGTGTGGGGATGATGCCGCGCGTGGGACCTTCCTCACGGCCCCGTGTGCTCTCTCCTCTCCTGCCCTGACTCTGTGTGGAGGGAAGAGCCCTCCGGAGGGAGGGAACGGCAAGAGGGGCTTCTTAACTGATGTCCGTGGGGCCGGGGTTAAGCGCGAGGCTATGGCCTGGCCCTCAGCGGGCCCTCCTTGTTCAGCAGAACACCGGCAAGCCTGAGACCCCCTCCGTCAGTGAGGAGGCTTCAGCGCACTCCTGAGGGCAGTCCCGTGGCCTCAGACTTCTCTGGAGCAAGGATGGGTTTTCAGACAAGTGGAAACTCTTGGAGGATCCAACTTTTTCCCCCACTCTGCCTTTCCTCACCTCTTGCTCCGCTCTCCTGGGAGGCTGGTGGGTGCCAGGGCCGCTTTTCCAGCTGTGGTAGCGCTGCGACCCTAAAGCATTAATGGCAAAAACCATATTCTGCTTTTACATCTGTGTTTAAAATAAATCCTGTCTTGTTCTCCTGCACTAAATAATAATGGTAATTAAAACAAACCTATTCAAATATGCCACCACTTGAGTTATGCCCCTCTGTCACTTTAAATAAATGTTATTTATTAAATAAGCACATCTTTATCTCATATTCATATAGCAAGAAGAACAGAGTCATACTGTGGATCTGCAGTGCCTTTTGTGCTCTACAAATTCTGGGCAACGGTCACGAGACAAAAAGTGATTTATTCTGTGTCTTGTAATGGGTGGAATAATTAACACCGGTGACATCCATCACTTTTACAACAAGCTTTTCTGAGAACTTTTCTATTGATTCAGGAGAAAAGCAGGAGCGAATCAACACAGGCAAATAGCCAGTTACATGCTCACCCCTTAACTTTGTTGCCCCATTTGGACACCAGGTAAATAGATCTTTGCACCCTGAATAGAGCGGAGCTTGGGAAGGAGGACACAGTCTGGTGCAGTTTGTCAGTACTGAGTTTTGTAAATGGAAGAATAAGGGAAAAATAAACCCCGCAACTGTCTGTGGAATAGGAAGGCTGCAGAGTGAATTAGGATGGGAAGTTTTCCTGCTATCAAGAACCTGTTTTCATTGGGAGGATAAAATAGGTTAAGATTTTGGGAGAGTTTGCTGACATTTTAAGACATGCGATCTTGGATTTGCATGCCGGCTAGAGGAGATGGTGCACAAAATGCTGCATTTGCTGAAGTTACGTGTGTATCTGTAGGTTCTCCCTGGTGTAACCCCCATCGCCTGTTAACTGGCCACTTGGTGTTTTGAAAATGTGAGACCAGCTGAGATTTGCCTGCCTGTCTTCACGTGCTTCTCCTGATTTCGGGTTACGGCCTCTCCTGAGATTTCTTTTAACAGCTTTTGCAGTTCATGCTCAGCCTGCAGACTGGGGCTAGTCCTCAGCCTTGTGTCATCTTCCGTCATTTGGTGTGAGGCAAAGCAGAGAGGAAGAGTTTTGAATCAGCCAAGCAACCAGAGCGGTTCCCTAATTCGAGCTCTTTTCTCCTGTAAGGAGCAGGAATTCACCCAGGTACAGAGTGTTAGCTGATACGGTGAAAGATCAAGTAAGTATCAGCAAGAGGATTTGTGATTCAGGGTGTCTGTCTAAGCTGGAGGAAATGTGAGCTCTGGCTCTGAACCCAGGAGGTCGGCCTGCTGTATGTGCCATGGGCACCTCGGTGCTGCCTGTAACCTTGCGCTTTCATCTAACACTGCATTTCCTAGAGTCCCAGGGACAGGGCATGTATATGTTTTTCACAGCAGTGAAAATGCAGCTTTTGAGAGGGCTGTTTTGATCTTTGCACATTGGTAGTTGTATGAAGGGATAGAGATGCACTGTATTGCATGGACAATTCAGTCCCCTCCAGCTCAGAGATTTTAGATTATTCTTGTGCCTTTTTATGGCTCTCTGTTGGATCATTCCTGCCTCTTCTGGTTCCTCTGGACCTTCTGCTTCCCCAGCAGGATCCTTTACCAACTTTGGTGAGCGTGAGGAAGCTGAGGAAAGACATCAATTCCTCATGCAAAACGTGTGTAGCACAAAGCGTACGAGGCTTCCACACACATGTGCTGAACATCGCGGGGAATTTTCCACCTAGGCTGAGCCTCGTTACTGGAGGCAGACACGGTGCCAGCCCAGGCTTCCTCACCGGTAGGTGTCCGTTCTGCCTGCCCAGTTAAACCTGGGCCCGTCTCTGAGCATGTTCGTTAGCCCGCTGCATGCAAAGGGAAGGGTGCCTCTGCCTCCCTGCTTTCTGGCTCCATTGGCATCTCTGGGGCAGATCCTTCCAGTCCTCATGTTAAGACATCCTTGGAGCCTTCCCAGTGAGTTGTATCTGTCACAAAAAATTCTTTGTTCTCTAGAGGAAAATGTAAGAAGTTAAACCAAAGCCTACGTTTAATCTTTATTCTGAGAGGGTAACGAGACTGAACTTAAAACTCAGAGGTTAGTCTGTGTGGACAGTTAAAAAAAATACTGCATTAAAAGCTTAAATGAAAGACGGTCTGTAGAGCCGAGTGTGTACGGCATGTATTTCCTTCAGATAATAGTGTGTCCAGTGTAGTTGTTTCTCCTTGCTGGCCAGCTGGAAAACAAGCTGCCATTAGACTGCAGCGTAAGTGCTAAAAGTAACTGAGATTTTCACAGTAAAAAGCAGCTGGCTTTACATGAGTAGGCCCCAGTGTAAGGATGGGACATTCGCGTGCTTCCCTCGCAGGAAGGACGAGTGGGGGGTTTGTTACCTTGCAGGGTGTGCGGGACCTCAGAGGAGGACGTGCAGTTAGCTGTAAACCACAGCACTGGTTCTGTGCAAAAAATGCCTTCAGACAGGGGACAGGCAAAAATATAAAAAAACAGAAGAGTCACAGCACACTGCGGGAGCTGGTGTTGGAGAATTCGCTCTGCAAAGTCAGGATGTCTGGATGCAAGGGAAGGAGTCCATGGAAACTGTGTTTTGTTTTTTCTTCCTTTTATTGCAATCATACATTCACTTGTACAATTTGGGGGTTATTTCAATTGTGATCTGAGTGGAACAAAAATGCCTTTCAAACGAGTATCTTTCTGGCTTATGTAACTCCGGCTGCATTTAATTGGAAGAGGAAAAAAGCTTATAATTCTGTTACCCTTGAAAAACAATGGCCTCAAATTAAGAGGGGTATTTTTAGTGAAATATAGAAAAGCTTAAAGAAATGTAAAACTTTCCTAGTGGTGATTGAAATTCAAAGCAGCCTGAGTTCTGTCATTAATGCAGACAGAAATGTAATATAAATATGTACATACTGTCTGTCACTGCTGCGATGCCATGTTGGTTCTGTTCTTAGAGCACATGCAGCTTTCTGTGAATATGTAATTACTTTGCTGACTGCTAAATAATAATGTCATTTACTGAGTTCCTTTAACAGCAGACACATAATCATCTGTTCAAAACAATTATGTAAGATTCGAGTTGATCTGAAGAAAGTTGTATAGCTCTTTAGCCTGTAATTAACACACATACTTGCAGCTTTCTTTTGCATGTAGAAATAAGAGTAGTTGTGTATTTTATAGCATTTTGTCTTTGCCTGGTGTCTGCATCGCAAACCCAACAGAAAGCTGTGAGAATTTACACACTTGGTGCTGTAAACTGGAGCTTGGAAAAAAACATAGTTCCTATTCAAGGACCCAATTTAATAAGAGAGCTCGCACTGCATCTGCATATATATCCTTTAAATAGTATTTTGAAAAAAAATATTAAATATGAACATCCCCTGAGGGTGAAAATGCCTCTGTTTTTAGTTTCCATAAATCTTCATCTATTATTGCAATGCTTGTCCTGGCCAGTATGTCAGAACAGGCATAATCTCCACTGGGAGAAGATGAGTCTTTGTCTCCCGCTGTTGGTAAACCCAGGATGTTAAAAATTTATCACAGCTGGCTGCAAATAGCAGTGATCCCTTAGCTGGGTTGATATGTGTGTCTGCACTGGGTTTTGAAGCTACCAAAACTTGAAGCTTCAAAGGTTTTAGCTCTGCTGCTCACCCTGCTTGACTCCTGGCCTTCAACTAGGCACTTAGCTCTGGAGAAGGTCCTTTTGTCCCGCTGAGGACAGCTTCCTCATACATAATGTTAGCACAGAGTGTAGGGTGACTGGTGGCTCATGCGCCTAAAATGCGTTAGGTAGAAGGAGAGAAGCACAAAGTTATTGCTGCTGTTGTCTGCCACAACATTGGGAAGAATTCCTAACTCTTCCTGCCCTTGACTGTGGCTAAAAAGTTTTCATGTGTTTGGATAAGTCATCATGTAATCTGAAGGGTGTTGTGTCTGGCAACATGGAGGTGATTGGCAGAAACCCCACCCCCTGCAAATAACCTTTATTTAATTGGTAATACTCCAGCAGGACAATGTTTAACAAGCTTAGATCTGTGCTAGTCCTGTGAGTGAGAAGCTGGGAAGAACAGCAGTTGTAGGCTCTTATAAGCCAAATATTTTAAAATAGATCATGCCAAATTCAGGTCCCTCCTGAAATCAGGAACATGGCAATGGATTCAGAGAAGTTAAATCTGTCTCCCAGCAGTTTGAGGAGGATCAGTTAGGACGTTCCAGTCTTGGCCTGTCACTTAAGGCTTCGGACATGAGGACTGTGGCCCTCATGTGGCACGGTGGCTGATCTGAGGCTCCCCTGGCTTCCTAGGCACTAAAGTAAGAAAGAGGCTGTGCCCGCTGGTAAATAAGGGCAAGGAGTCTCTTCCTCCTGGGTCTGTGATCAGGGCACTTTTGTTAGAAAGAAAACTGCATTCAGGTATTTCCATTTTGCCTGTTTCCTTGCCAGGAAATAAGAATGGCTGCATGAGAAAAAAACGTATGATTTGAGCCTACTGGGAAGTTATCCACTGCAACGGGAGCAAAAATTTGCTGGAGAGTCCTACCGGTGTTAAATCTCTGTGCAGACAGCGCCTGGCATCATTTTATTAGCAGACTAGATATGCTGTTAAAAATTATATCTATTATATCCATCCCAGAGGCATTCATTGAGAATAAAGTAATGGAGCTCGGCTGACAAAAGGGATTTGTCCATTCGGACATGCTGAAGGGCCTTGAGATAAGAAATAATTCTCACATAAGCAGTTCCTGAGTTAAAATATTAATTTATAGGAAATACTTTAAAAATAGGTCTTTTGAGGAGATTTTACATGGCTCAGGTTTCTCATTTTAAAAGCTTTAGAGCTTACCTCACCTGGTAAGTGTTTGCAAATCCAATCCCAGTGATTTGTGTGCCCACATCCACACTTGGTAAGACATAATAATTTCCTGAGCAAGGAGTGTGTTAAGTACAGCAGTCCTGGGCATGGCCCTCTCTTTTATAGCCATCTCCACCACCCAACGCGGTGCCACGGGGTTGTGGGCTTACTTTCCTAGACCCTAAATTTGCAAAGCAGCAAAGCCCGAGCTTGGGAAAGGGTATAGAGCATCCAGGTGCGCTTTTCGGGAGGAAGGTCACAGCTCTGCCCAGCTGGGATGGTGCTGGACACCAGGGAGCCCTGGGGCTGCACCCAGCAGCAGCCCAGCGAGTGCTGGGGGCTCTGCAGCGCGCTCTGCGAGCACCCAGCCTTGCTCTGGTAAGGGGCAGAGTTTGCAGCTCCTCTTGCATCCCGCCTGGGGCTGGATTTCAGCTCCTGTGCCAGCAGGCATTTCTAAGTATGCTTCAATATGTTTTCATAGTTAATTTATAAGGCGCAATATGAGGTATTTTGTTGCCATGTGAATTTATCACCTGTACTGCTGCCTGCCTTTACTCTTATTCTACCAAGGAATTACAGTTTGCTGGTCTGTCTGGCATGGTCGAGTCTTGACAGTCCTCTGCTGCCAGTTAAGGCATATCTATTACCCGTTAGACGTGAAAAGAGTGTTTTTTTGAGTTGCGGAGGAGGAGGTGTTAATGTTGTTTTGCTCACATGATTTGTTTACTAGAAACTCTGGAGAACTGTGAAGGCTCCTGTGCTCTGCGGAGCATGTTCTGTAGCTGGGGTAGTGATAGTCACTGCTCTGAATGAACTCCTGGATTGCCTGTGCGGAGGCCACTCACCCCAACAGCAGCAAGCGGGAGGGGAAAAGTAGTGGTTTGGCCTTTATCTGGTTGTGTGATTATTTCTTGTTAACTTCAAGAACTCTGCTTCAAATAATAGAAAAGATATCAGCAATGTAGTTGCTAGGAGAATCTCTCCTTTTCAAGAACTGGCTTTATATTAGCAGCTTTTTTCAATGGGAGAGACAGCGCTGAGACCACATTTGTGCGTGCCTGCTTCAGGTTGCAGATTAAGTGTGCCTTTGAAAATGTGCTTGAAAACACCATTTATAAGCAAATGGGATTCTGTAAAGAACGGATTTAACCCAACTGTGAGGGATGAGCTGGAGAGGGCTCGGGGACGTGCATTGCACTGGGCATCCCTCGTGATCCTGGCTTTGGGAACATATTACTCTCTGTTGTGCAAAATGCAAGAGAGTCTCCCGAGCCTCTGCAGGGTGCCCCCTGCCCTAGGGTTACAACTGAATTATTTTCATTTACAGCAACTTAGAACAGCTTCCCTAAAGGTGATCTCTGAAATTAAAGGTTTCTCCTTCTTTTGCTGCAGCTAAGAGGCCAGAGCTTCTGTAAAGTTGGAGGGCCCGATGAAGTGCCATTTTTCCCTCCGCTCCTGATGAAAGTGCTATTGTATTTGGCGAGACATTGCCAAGCAATATCTGCTGTTTACTCACTGTTATTTGCTTTTGTCTGGGCAGAGTGTACCTGCTCCCCAAGCTGCAAGAAATATGAAATCTGCCTCTGGCCCTTTAGCTTTTATATTAACCTATTTTTCAGTCTTCAGTGGAGAAAATCCGTTTCCCTGCTGCCCTCTCCTCAGTAGCAGCCCGCTCCTGTTGGCGCTCGGCCTCCCCTCAGCGCTCCAGTGGTTATTACGAGATCTCCTCGTCCTTCACGGGCACGAGGGTCTGGAGGCCTCGAGGCCTTGCTCGCCACAGCGGCGGCCGCCATTTCCTTAGGTCCACAGGCCGCACAAGAAGTAGCCTAAGGCCCACGTTGGAGCGGGCATCGCACTGTGCAGCTTGCCGGGGAGCACTGGAAATGTGGGAATACCATCTTGCTGCTGAAACAAGGGAGGCCCCTAAAGCGGGGCTGCGATTTGGACATTAATGCTGCTGCAGGGCAGATGCTCGCAGGACTGCGGCGCTGCGAAGGGAGCAGGCGTGAGGCCAGCGCGGCGCCTCTCTGCTCCCCTCCGGCTGCCGTTGGGAGTGATCAAGTGACTGCCGGATTGAAAAGTGAATGATGATTTGGTGATGATTGAGGTTTTCATACAGACAAGGTATGAAAATGTGCCACTTCTGATTCTATCTACATTTTAACAGAAACTTATAATAAAATTAGAAATGTTGCTTTTTATAGGAGCTTTGGGTATAGCCTGAGAGTGGTGTAAAATTAGGATTTATCAGTTTTAGCTGGTATCTTTAGCAGCTACATTTTACCCCAGTTTCACACAGTTCCACATGATTAAAAGACAGAGTTAATTAAAAATACATACTTGATTGACAAAAGAGCCCGTCAGAATGCTTTCAATGACATTTTTATTTTGGAGTCTCAAGGTGCCGTCTCCTCAAGGAGCACCAGCAGTGCCAGGGTTTGGCAATAGTGAGGTGTGTAAGGACAGGAGGGGCCTGGGAGTTGGTGCAGCTGCCTGGACTGCCCTGTCGTACCGGTGAATTCTCCTTGGGCAGAGCCAGGCTGACGTGGTGGTCCCACGGGGCTGGGAAGCCAGGGAGCCACAGCTCGTGGCCTCTCCTCCCAGGCCAGGGAGGTCTTTCTGCTGCCACTCAGCAGTCTCCCACTCAGGTGTTTTTCAGTGTTTGGGGGAGGAAAAATCAGAATTCCCTCTTAGAAATAGCTTTGGAAATCTTCCTATTTTCCTAGCAGACTGAATTCCTGTTTTCTGATTATCTCTAAATCCCGTGAAATTGTGAAGGATGTAAAAGGGGCAGGGATAGCGCCTGACCCGAGCTCTAGTGCTGGGGATGTGCCTCGAAGGCTGCATCTCTGCATGCACCCTGCATGCAGCCCTTAGATGTGTCACTTGATGTCACAGCATGGATCATTCCAAGGTCGAAGGATCACTCCATTTATTTTTTATTGCCTTAGTTTTTCTCCGCCGCGGAAGAGGAATTGCCTAGTGCCACCCTGCTCCTTGCAGGGCGCTTCTCCAGCGCACCGGGGCCGTGGGCTCCGTGGGACCAGGCACGAGAGGGGCTGTTCTGCCCATCATTACAGGAGGTCCTCGCTTATGTCCTCCAGCTTCTGCATACAGGTGTGCAGGGCAGGGTGTGTTAAGTCTCTTGGCAAAGGAATTAACAAGTTTTTCACAGGTATTGGATGAAAATAGAACACAGCTTTTACTGAAGTCCAAAAATCCCAGTAGCTCAGCATAGTTCTTGATTATCCTAGCAAACCTTGCCCTCTCTTTAACACTTTGAATGGATATTTAAAAATCTGAGCCAACCAATTAATTAGAAGTTTTCTCTATAGCTGGATGTTTCTCTTCTTGCAGCATCTCTCTCCTAAGTCTTAGACACTGTTTTGTTGTCCTTAATACCTCTTGATTGCATCTTGTTATCATCTTGTCTTGATTGGCTTTGTGGCTCGTTATACAAAAAAGGTGCTAATCTTTGTTAATTAGTTCCTTATTAGAGTCAATTGAGATTTGTAGCACAAGAAGGGAGCTGTATTTCTAATGATAAATAATTGGCTGCCAAGGAATTCTTAGCATGAAATTATGTCAGTGTAAGTGATGATACTTAAATATTTTATGTGTTTTTCTGTGTATTTACCACGGTACATTTTTTCTTTTTTTTTTTCTTTTTTTTTTTGACTGTTCCAGCTGTTGTTGCCAAAATTTCTCTCTCTCTCTCTCTCTTTTTTTTTTTTTTGTCATGCTGCTGTCTTACTGGTTTGGACATAGCTTACAGTTCCAAGATATTTCTTTCCATATCACATTCTGTGATTGCATTACTTGGTTGCTAGAGAGGTTATTTTGTTCAGAAAATTGTCTTCTCTAAATGGCAGAAAGTACTTTTATTGCTTTTCACACTTGTCTTTATTCTATGCTGGGTTTTGCTGTGTCATAATATTGGATATTATAAGGTCTTTGGAAAGCATTAACACCTAAGTGTGTTCTGGAGAATTGGTAATAGGAAATAAGGCTTAAAATTGTAGCACAACTTTAAATCAGAGGGAACTGTGCTGTTGGCTTAAGCCAGAAATCCAAGTCATTGCTCTGTCCCCTGAGCGATGGCCAAGGTCAGATGTTGTGTTATCCCTTATGCCTTTGCCTGAACGTCCAGCTGTGGCTCAGGAGGAGGGACCAGGGCTCACATAGAGGATGTCCCTTCTGGGGACAGCAACACATTGCTTTCCATAAGCAGCTGCAGAGAGGGCACAGGGTTGGTTATTCTGCATATTAAGGGTGGCAAAAGTGTGTGGGGAGGAGCCAAAACCAATTTGAGCCATTTTTGGTTCAGATAGCCACAGATTACTTTGCAGAGGAGAACAGAAAAGTAAATAAATGATTTTAGTCCTACTGATAAATTTTCAAGTAGTTTAGCTAGCATACTACTTTTTTTTTCTTGGCATACATTATGGATGGAGTCTAGAAATATGCCCCAAATATACATTTTTTATTTATTCCTTATTGTCCAATAGTACATTAATTTTAAAAAAATCAGAGAACTTTTTTTTTCTTCATATAACACACACAGAAAAATGGTTATTGCGACTCTCCTCAGGACCACATTTATTTTAAAGATTGTTTTGAAATAATGGAGGTGTATTCTGCAGATAATTAACACCATAAAATTATATGGATGGATTTTTAAATTCTGGAGAAAGGTCAGCTCTCCCATCTCGCTAAATCCCTGTGGGACTTTGACCTTCAGGAAGCTGCAGCTTCATTGCCTTCTGCAAGCAAAGGTGTTGGCAGCTCCATGGACTATGCTACAGTTTTACAATTGGTTCCTATGGCAAACACCACATTTTTGAGGGCACCCAGTGTTCTTTCAAATGGTATTGATCATGTTAGGTGCAAATCTGTTGAGCTTTCTGTTACCAAACCTGCCCTAACTCTGTTTTTTTTTTTTTTTTTTTTTTTTTTTTTTTTACTGCACAGTACATAACCTTGCTTGTCTGAGTTTATCTGTCTTTTGGGTTACTTTTCCATCTCCAATTTCCACTATATACTCTGTAAATGAGGTCCGGGCATAGGGCTTTACAGCATAGTCTGTAGACTTTAACGTTTCTTTTAAGCAATATGATTTCACAACAACTAGGGTTAGGAGAAATACAAGAAATCAAATGGTTATTAATAGTAAAATAGAATACCCAGAGGTTAGTTTGTGTGGTGGTCTGAACTCATGTGAAAAGTAATGCCATGTTATTTCTCAAGGATATATACCGGAGCTTAAAACAGTTCTGGTATTTGAATTACTCAGGAATTACAGTACATATATTTTTTTATTTCTGTTTATTTATTTTCTTTTGAGAGTCTTTGTGCAGAGTAATGCAGATTTAAATAGCACATAAGATACTCTGACAATGAAATATTTTTTAGGGCATAAATTGAACATTTGTGAGTTATGAGCTTTATCCTCTATAGTCAGAATAATGCATTTATTCCCATTAGCCAAAAAGAGCCCATAAATCAGAATGGCAAGATACAATGCTCGCAAATTCATGTATGCAGATGCATGTCCTCTTCCTTCTCCCAGCTGAATCGCTGTGTTTAGTTCAGTATCTTGGACTGTGCTGGTGAGAATCAGCGCGGCTCCCAGTGGGGAGATAAGCCACTTAGTTCCAGCTGACTCACTAGCCCAGAGCCATAAACAAGTCAGGAATCCCATGGTCTTGCATTGCATGTTAGTAGGACGATTTGTGGCAATTTCTCAAAGATAACTTCTGCTCTATAAAATACAAGTCTCTACTCAAGTGAAGTTATAGCCTTCTTAGGTGTCCTGGCTCCTTCCCGTCCAGCTGAACGTTCCAGTTGAACGTGCTCCATTGAGCGTTGCTGCTGCTGGAGCGCAGAATTGGAAATAGTGATAAAACATGGAAGTCAGAGTGGGGGAGCTACTGTCTTGGAAGAAAGATTGCATGATCTTTTAAGCTCCCCTTTGAGCTTTCTGTGAAGTGCCTCGAATTTCCAAAGTTATGCCTTGACAAACCTCTCCCCCTAAGGAGCCTCTGGACATGGAAGTATATCCATTAAGTGAACATTACAGTCCAACTTCGGGAGCAAAAGTGTCATCAAGGGACAACTGTTGAAGGAGGACTCCTCGTCTAAATAATTGCCTATCTAATAAGCTAAGAACTTCTTTACAGTGAAACTGAGGAATTAAACACAGTGCAGGACAAAGTCACAGTCTTGTAAAATAATAATAAAAAAGATATAAAAGGATACATTAGTGCCTGTCTTTTAAAAAATGATAAATCTTGAACTAAAGACTGTCATGACTGAGACAAGGATGCAGCCCTCCAAGAAATACATAAGGAGATTCCTTATGATAAGGCCTAGAGTACATGTCTTGGGCGTAAGACCACACAATAGAGGTTTGAATGTCTTCAACCAACTTTGTCTTTTGACAGTGTGATTTCACCAAGCTCTTGTATTTAACCACTGAATATAAATTATCTACAGGTCCCCGTGCCTCAGATAACTTTTTACAAGTTCAATAACTGGAAAAGTTCCATCTATTTCCCATCACGGCTGAATGGTTGGAGGAAAAAAAAAATTGAGCCTTTTTGAGCCCTTTCTAATGAATAAAGACACTGAATTGGGAACCTCCCCTTCCCAGCTGCCCGTTAGTGGCATGTGAAGGGGAAAAGGGATTTCAGAGCATAAAGACACTCCAGTGAGATGCCTCAGGGAAGGCAGGGAGCCCTTGAGGCCGAGCTCACAGGAGCCTGTTTCTCCCATTGCTCACTCAAATCTTACCTGTTTTCATACCCGTGGGAGCGGGAAGTGTCGAGTCTTGTGTGAACAGTCTTCGAGACTGCAATTTGCTCCTGCGCAGAGGGCTGTGGGAAGGGCCCTGCTGCTTGTAGTGGGCACCGAGGTGAAAATGAGACTCCAGCGTCTCATGTCAGATGGGGGAAGCCACATACTGGGCTACGTGAGGAGGGTTAGAGATAGATGATAAGGGAAAAAGTCAGTCAACAGTCAGTTGACCAGGCCCATGTCATGGGAAAAGCGCTGTTGGTCTAAGGATGTTTTGGCTTTGAGGAACAATATATGTGGTATCCAGTTCTGAGTGTGTGTACCCACTTAGTTCACTTGGATTACTTTATTTTGAGCTAAATATTTGAGCGTAGTTTAAGAACATTTAAGCCTGTTTTGTCTGTATAAAGTATAAGAATTGTCAAAGAATGGATTTCCAAAATATATTTCAGATGGTCACTCCGTGTCACCTTCCATATCGTCCTGTAATACTGAAGAAAAGGCTGGATCAACCCTGGGCAAGAAAGCAGTGGCACTAGAGGGGTGTTAATGGTGGAGCTCATCCTGCTCTGCATGTGAGGGCTGGTAAAGATGGTTTCTGTGTGTAGCTTCCAGCCCCGTTTCCCACTGAAGAGATTTGTCAGTAAAAGGCAGTGATGATCACATTTCTGTCTGCTTTTATTTCTCTTTCAATCATTAATTCTACGCTTGAGACCATTTCGAACGTTAAAGGTCTCCGAAGCATGAGAATTCCACTGTATATGAAGATTTAAGGGGGAAAAAGATGTACAACTTTTTTGGAACACATAAGTCTCGTATAATGTTTCATAATACTCAGATGTTCTGAGTTGCCTGGTTATTTGGCAATTAGAGTTGTGATCAACAGTTGTACAATTGATTTTAATATATCTTATCAGTTGTTTTTTTACAGTGGCATTCTGTGGAAAAAAAAGGAGGTTAATGTGCCTTTTTTTTGTAAAAACGTAAAAAAAATGAATAACACCTAAATGCAGTTTATTTGAGAGTCAGCAGTGCCATTCTCCATGCTGTCCTCAAGCAAGCAAATGCCATTTTGAAATATTAGGTGAAATGAAAAACCGTCCACCCAAAGTATTGCAGGAAATCAAAAACATTGTTACTTTAATGTCTTGATTCCAGGCTTTGTGAAAATATCTTATGAGGTTTACAGCTGCAATTCTCCTGCAGACAATCATGATATATAGAGATGTTCATGGAAACGGACAGGCTGTGTGTGAACCTTCAAAACAAAACTGAAAGGATTATGAGTCCAAGTGTGGCTGGGTAACACATTAATCATCTTTGGAAGTTATTGTGGAACCCTTGCATGTAGGATGGTCTCTTAAAACTTCAGTCACACTTCTATTTAAAGAGGTATTTATTTATTTGTATTTTAGCTAGAGCAGGCAAAACGCACAGAAGGTACTTCCAAAATTATGTGTGTGGTTTTTTCTTTCTCAGTTTTATCCTCTGTGTGAAATCATTGGAGGTTTCAGAATGATGTTTTGGATAATTCAAAGCCTGTGCGGACTTGTAGTGCGGCATTCATAGCAGGCAGTGGAAGGATCACTTTGTACATCAGCGTAGAGTTGCACACTATTCTTGTAATATATTTACCATATCCCAAAGACAAAGCTATCTACTGATACGCTCTCACTCTGGAGATTTGATTTTTTGCCACTGAATTTATGTTTCTTAAAGGAAAACATTGATCTGCAGCGGTGTGACCTGTGCGAATGCAGGTATTAGAACGGCTCTCTGCTGCTCTTTTTTATCCCTGTTTGAGCAAGTTTTCTTCCGCTGTGAAATTCCATTTAGTTTAAGGTTGTTTTTTCCTAAGTGTATCCTCAAGCTAAACTCTTTGCTTATGCTGCTGCTTTGCAGTGGTTTTCAGTTCAAGTTAACCTTCCTATTAGCATTTTAATGGAAAAAAAGAGAGATTCTAGTACTTAGCAAGGAGTTTAGTCTGCTTCCAAATGGCAGCAGGGCAAAGGGGAGACCTGCTGCCTTTCCTGCCTTTTCCTTCATTCCCTGCAGCAAGACTCTTCATTGATGTGTTTGGCAGGGATTTCCCAGGTGGTCTCTTCCATTTTTTTCCTGCATAACCACATCACGTATTTCATATTATAAGCTAGTCAGTCTTGTTTTAAATTAGATTGTTTGTTTCTGCTTTCTTCAGGCAAAGCTATTCTAAATGCTCCTTCTGCTTGTGGTTAGATGACCTCTTCTAGCTTAAGTGCATTCACAGTCACTTACAGCCACTTGTTCCAGTGCCAGTAATGTCCTCTGTTTGGAATGTTGTTCTTCTAGGAAAAGGCTTCTTCATATAAAATAATAATATTTGATCCTAAATAATATTTGATTGCCATAATCCGTCCTTACAAATGTTCCCATTGCGTGACACTGCATGGGAGCCTTTCCTTGCTATGGCTCTGGAAGTGGCACTGTGCACAGGGGACAATAAAAGTACTGTCAGCTTTCCAAAAGTCCCGCAGGGTCATTCGAGCCACTTCCTCACACACTGTGGTGATTAAGCCTGTGAAAACTGAAGGGCAAACTCCAGATACGCCGTACAAACAAGAATTATTTATTAAAAAATCCCAAGGCAATTAGGACTTTAAAATCAGGCTTATGCTAATAGCTTTGCTCCTGCCTTGCTGAAGTTTCCATTACATTTTAATTCCATTATTAAAAGTCAGATCTGTTTTATTTATGATCCTGTTTTCTTGGAAGACACCTTTGGATCAAAATAAACTTCAGCTTTTTAAAAATTGAGAACTTTATCTGGATCAGTTGTCGAGCTGGATATAAATCAGAATGGGTTTTAACAGGAGTCGGTACCAAGTGTTGTGTCCAGGAAGGAGTCTCGCGCACCTACAAAATGCATCTCGGAAACCTGGAACCCCTCTGGGCCTCAAAAAATATTTGTCCAAAAATGCTTTTGCCCCCAAGTTGTTTTGTTTTGCAGTGGTATTAATTTTGTCCTTTCTCTGAAAACAGATTCAGTGTACACAGGCACAGGCAGTTTTAGGTGTAACTTGGCAAAGGACTAACCACCAGCAGCTACCCAAATTTTCTCTGCATGTAAAGCAGCCTCGTTTGAAAGCCCAGAAGCTCCATCTCAACCATTCAGCCAAATTCTTGTTTCTTGAGGTCAGGATTACAGCTCTGTGGGAGAGGGGGACATGCTCACAGCTCCCGTGTGACACAAGCTGAGGTTTCATTCTGCTTCTGCTCGTTCCGTTTTGTCCAGAGAGGAAGCAGCAAGCAGAAAGTAATAGCATCCATTGGAGAGGGATCATAGATCTTTTCAGAGGACACTGTCTTGCACTTCCTACCTGTCAGCCCAGATTTACAGCAGGGACGGGATGGGTTAATTCCCTGCCTGTCCCAGATCCTGCAACAGAGCTTTGTACAACATGATTAGAACTAGTTTCTGCTGGAAGTAATGGCCCTCCTAGCCCACAGAAATGGGCCTTATGCCTTTTGTGGGATCTCATGAGAGAAATAAAGCTAATGAAGAGGAGACCCAGGTCTCTCTCTCTCCTTAGCTGTGCTGTGCTAGTATGGACTGTGTCAGAGTCAAACTCCTTCTGTATGTGGGTTTGCTATAAAGGCACTGCTTAGAGTAACCTAAATTGGGATTTGCTGCACACACATTTTGCTCTGGGAGTAGTCAGTGGCTTCTTGCTTGCGTTATGGAAGCTGGCGATTAGGTTTTATATATTCCAGATATACAAGGAAATTAAAAAGGAAGGGAGAGAGATGTCATTGGATGCTCCATGCACTTAAGCAGTACGATTAACTCTGAGCACATGTGTCCAGCCCAGCAAAGTCTTGTGAATTATCTGTGCACCAAAGTCAAGCGTATGCAATGGCTGAAGGTTTCAAGCTAAGGCTCAAGCAGGACGGAGGTTTAGGGTCAGGGCTAGAGCCAGGAGAGAGACGAAGGCTCGTGCACCAGCTGCATGGGGACTGCAGAGGAAATGGCCCTTTCTCCTGGGGCTGCACCAGAGCTGGAGATTTGTCCTTTGTGGTGCTGATACCTCCTTTCTTGCAGAGGTGCCATTCTACGTAACGGGGTGTGTGGTGGGCCTTCTTTGTTGACATTGGCCTATGAGTAGTTTTTGTTGCTTCTTTTCTATATTAAGTGCATAGGGGGTTTGGTTCTAACTCTGGTTTCGTTTGAGACAGTGCAAGTCTGGGGCTCACATCGGGGTAGAACTCACCCTGCGACACTTCAGGGACAGAAGTTTCCTGCCCATCAGTATGGCTAAAGAGAAGGTCCTTCTCTTCGCTTGTCCTGATCTCAAAATCCTCCTGCAGTTGTCTCATCTTTAACGTGGTCACAGCTCTAACGTGTGGTTCACACTTGGTGAAGCTGTTCACCCATTTACCTTAAATCCTGGTGTAAAACAGACTGTGCATTGGATAAATGCATAAGGAACTCCCAGACTTCATCCCTGTGCACTTTTCCATCTGCTCTTTCTGTTTGGGCAATACCTCAAATCCATATATCAGCTGTGTAACTTCAGATTTCAACACAGGGTTTCCTGATGCTCATTCCTGGAGGAATCTTGCAAGACCCCAGAGCTCCAATGGCCTTTTCATGGCCTGAAGCCTCTCCTGACACATGAGCACGTGGGCTCCGTGGGAAGGCCTGGGCAGGAGCGGGGGCCTCACATGGGAAAGCACTGAGTGTCACTGAGGATGGGACATTGCTCCTTTGAAAGGTGTCACAGGCCAGATTTAGACAGTTTTTCTGTTTTTCCATAAGATTTCCTTCCTTTTTCCTCCCCCCCCCCCTTTTTTTCTTTTCTCCTTTTTTGTTTTTCCCCCTTTTTTTTCTTTTTCCTTTTTTGATCCGTAATTAATGACAAAGTATAAAAGGCCACAAAATTATATAGAAATTCAGCTCCTCAGGATTTTAACAGCTTTGGAAGGAGAAGATGAGTCTTTACTAAGTGTTGTATGGGAACTTTCTTGATATAGAAGCTAAATTTAGTACTTTAGGGAAAGGGTTGTTTGTTTGTTTTCCTAGGGACCTCCTTAACATTTCAGAGTGAAGGAAGCTTAATATTGTGCTTTAAATGTATTATCTTAATTTTCTAACCAAAAAAAAAAAAAAAAAAAAGCAAGTGTTCCTACTTTGGTAGACAAGACATATTTCTCTTTCATTTTTTCCATCTAAAACCCAACTTGACATTAATTTAAAGAGTTTCAGGCAGCCAATAACTCCGTAGCAGTGGAGCCCGTGGTGTCGCTCGAGCAGAGACAACCAGAGGAGAAGGAGCATTTCCTGGGCAAGTTTCCCCTGGTGCAGCCCGAGCTCCTGGACCCCCGTGAGTCTGTGCGCGGAGCCCGGCTGAGCGTGGTCATGACGAGGGCTCTGCTCCGACCGGGGCACACGGTCCCACGCGTCTCTGTGACTCACCTCAGCCTCTGCTGGAGGAGGGTCTTTAATCTGGAAACAGAGCTGCAAAGTAAGCCTTGTTCCCACCTTTCCATTTCAAGGAAACGTAAATCCTGCGGCCGAGTCATTTCGCAGAGTGCTGAGGGCATCGCGCCGCCCGCGTCCTGGGGAGAGCTGCCATTGCCTGCGATGCAGTTCGAATATTATGAAAGGAAACATCAAACTGCCAGCAAAGACGGAGAGATGGTGGTTTGTGATCAACATGTTTGTAAAATCTGGGAGGAAAATATTCAGGGAGGTGATGGGCAGGGAGAAAAATTGCTGTGTCAGACATCAATATGTTAAAAGAGACAGCATTTAATATTACAGTGGGAAAATGTATCATGTATTAAATTAATGTACCATATTATAGGGTGCTTTTACATGGCAGTGTGGTGCTCCTGGTGAAGTTTTGTACTGAGAAGTAATAAAAAATTCTAGCCCCAAATATGCCCTCTTCAACATTCATAAAACCTTGTGCTTATAAAGGACCCAATCCTGTTCCCATCCACATAAACGGGAGCTCTGCCATTGACTTCCAGGAAAGCAAGGTCAACTACAAAATGATCAATGAAATGGGATTTGGGAGTGATTTATTGTTCCCACGGTACTCATCTTCACCCTGTTACTGTTCTTTTCGTTCCGCTGACCTTCACTCTTTCCTAGTGAAATGTTCCTTGCTCCAAACCATGACACAACATGATGGGAATACAACTAGTGAGGCAATGAGCTGGATCAAACAGGATAGTACCAGTGGGCAACAGCTTTTTATACAGAATGGTGAATTTCTGGCCCACCATTTGTAATGTATTTGGACACTCTGTGGACACACATAAATGCCGTATAAGTCACGATAAATCTGTTGATGTGGAGGTTCGAGGAGTTCAAAGTACTTTTTAGTAAGATTTAATTGATTACTGATTATTTTTAACTGCTTTAATGATTAAATTAATGCATGCAGAGAGATATATTCTGGAGGAGGAAGGTGGAAATTAATGTTGGTTTGCTTTTCCAAATAAAAATATGTAGCTTTGGACCTGTCAGACAAATTGAAACTAAAGGGCTAATCCTGAGGGAACAGGAATTCCTTCATTCGAATCATCCGTATCACAGACCTTGGAAATCTTGGCTTCCATTGAAAAACAGAGGTATTTGATCTAGTAATGGATGATATACTGTACAGTATTTTCTTTTTCTATTGCTGTTTAAATTGTATATTTAGTGAATTAGTTGTGATTGATGATAGTGTTTTAAGGACTTGCTAGGTCTTTGTGGGAAAAGATGGTATATTTTAACTGTATTAATGGTTTGAGACTTGAGGATAGCACTATATTTTTGTAATCTTTCAGCAGCAAAGCCAGAATTTATACAAATGGATTCACTCTGTCTTTAGCTCAAGCAACTCTGACAAAAAAGTGTCATTTGAAGTAATGTTGTTCATCATTCATAGATGTAAAAGCTTAAGACTACATTGCTTTGATATGAAATTACTTTGGACTCCTAGCAAGATCAGTATATGCTGTTAGTGATAATTTAACTGTTTTGTGCAGCTCCAGAGTAGACTGCTTGGCACACGGAGATGCTGTTTCACCAACAGAAAGAGCCCTGCAAAGCTGAGAGGCTACAGGAGGAGAGAAGGAGCGTTCCTTGGGCAACTCCGAATTCCCTGAGTATGAGCGGGGGAGCAGTTAAAGCGCAGGGCTTCCGAATCGCAGCCGTGCAGCGCAGGGTGTTACATCCCTTGCAGGGATGCACATGTTACAGGGGACTGTCGGGGGCTCGCAGAGGGCTCTGCCTTTTGCTTTGGTGCCTCCTCCTGAGTGGAGACCAATCCCACCACTGCGTTTGCATTGTGGTGTCGCTGGTTGTGCTATCGGGAACGCGCGTGCGGGCACTCGTCTCAGAATGGGTAATAGTAAAAAACACAGGTACAAAAATAGTTTTTATGCACTCTGAGAATACTAACAGGTTCATACAGACATTTTGCCTAAAAAGGTGCCCACACCTTTATTTCTGTTTAACCCCCAAATGCTGTAGAAAGCACTGATGTAGTATTGTTTGTAGGTAAACCATCAATCTTTATATAATGCCTGTTTTACATAAGCCATCAATCTTTAATTATATAAAGATTTATACCTATTTTTACAAGTGTACTGTCACAAAAAGGATTTTCTTTAATATCAGTTATATCTGTGTCGAGAAAGGGAAAATATTTTCCACCTGTAATCCTGTTACTTAGATTATCTCCAGATTACCCTGTTAAAATACTTTTGTTCTGTAATTATTATTCCCAATATCGCTCCCTTCCTGAGAAACTGTCACACTTTAGCTATGTGTATCTGACAGTTTAAAACTGTACCTTATGAAGCCTCAAAACGGAGCTTAGAGTTGAAGTGAAACACTTTTGATGAACAAGACACCATATTTTCTCCTGTAATAAATCTCTGAATAACTCTTTACGTTACCTGTACACATGTCCATGAATTGTAGCAATAGTTTCACATACCAATACATGGGTAAAGATATAAAATGGCAGTCAAAATGTTATCTTGAAATTTATTTCTTTGGATGTAATTTAAAGGTAATGGAAGTCACCATTGAGAACAGACAGAAACACCTTTTCTGTCATTGAAAATACCAAAGCAAAATCTCAATCTGCTTTAACACCTGGCAGCCAGGATGGACATTTCTAGCCAGGATGGAGAGGCTCAGGCAGGTTCGTTATAGCAGCATGACACAGGTCCCTGAAAAATGTCACAGAAATAAGATTCCCCTTGGGAAGTTCCTGTGTGGAGAACCTGCTCAGCAGCTGCAGGCTGGGAATGGGCCCCGGAGCGCCTGGGCAGCCCTCCGGCTCTGTCCCCTCCGCGGCTGCTCTGCCTTCTCCCACCTCCGCTGGCCACGGCACCTTCCCGAGGACAGCGCTAGTCTCCGAGTGTCCCGCGTCTCCTGGTGCGGCGTTGCCTCGTCTGAACCTGGCGTGTGGGGCTGCGAGATGCAGCGTTTCTCTGAGCGCGGTTTATCACAGCCTGGAGGTTCCCCAGAGCGGCTGTCGTCGGGGAAGCGTGTTGTGTGTCATTGGTTCATTTGCTGGGAAGGAAGAAACTGCCCTGCCACATCGCAGAGCGGCCCTGTATTGGGCAGTGCAAAGCTCAGGTCCTGGGCTCCTCACCCGGGGTTATTCTGTTCCTCATGAGCTGCTATAATCTGTGAAAATGGGCCATCTTACCGGAGATATCTATGGATGATACTTTCTTCTGTTAATTCTTTTTAATCCTTTGCCTCAAGTGAGGCACTAAATTTCATGGGATAACTATCTTTTTCTTTTCTGAAAGCATTTTCTTTTATTGGGGGCTTTAAATTTCCTTGATCTTTTGTTATGAGGCAGGATAAACAGAAGCCAGTGTATCTCCAATTACTTTACATGCCTATGTTATTCTTGCTCTTCTTCATTTTCTCTCTAATCCATATAATAATGATGTGATTCTACCTAAGTTTTTTTTAACAATGCTATAGGTGTTTAATGAATTATAAAAATCTACAATTCATCAAAGGAAAAAGGAAGAGGAGAAAATGAAGTGAAACCTGTTAAGATGTTTTTTAGCTTTGGAAGACAAATTAGACAGAGACCCGCATAAATATTCCATAAACATTTTATGAAAAGGTTTTCCTTGTCAAGTATAGTAACACTTTTCATCATTGTAGCAAAGTTTTGAAGCCTGGGTCTGAATCCAGAGAATGCATCAAAATTAATAGGCTGAGCAGGGCAGGGTGAAGGCTACTCATTAAACCCCTACAGAGAGATATCAGTCGGCAAGAGGTGGCTTAAGAGAAGCATCTGTATTTCTTTCTTGTGAATGTTGTTAATCTAAAAAAAAAAATACAGCTGAAACGGCCCTTCTGCAGCGTTTGCAGCGCGGCCGCTTGGAGGCTGGTGCTCCTGCTGAACATCAAACCGGCCCGGCTGTTACTCAGAGCAGCAGCCAGTTCTGGCCAGAGCACAAGGTTCAGGGCCCCCGCTGCCTTTGCGCCTGCAGGTGGGATGCGGTTGTCCGCGTGGCCGCCGAGCAGCTGCGCTCCCCGCTCCGGAACGCCGCGCGCACCCGCGGAGCAGAGCTCGGGGCCGTCTCCACGCGCAGGCCGCACCGGCCGGGCCCCAGCTCCTTGGGGCCGGGTGTGACGTGCACAGCCCAGGGTGCCCCTTCCCACCCCGCAAAACCCGCAGCCTTCCCTAGATACACTGAGGTGATTTAATACACAGTTTGCCTGGCATTCATTATCCACAGTAATTCTCTTTTGAAAGATTATCTATATTTAATATGAGATTTTTAGTTTAAGAAGATAATGGATTGCCTTGACTTTTATTACAATAACATATAAAATCCACTCCACGGTAATTCACGTTGCCAGGGTTAGGCTGTGCTCATGGTGCCGAGTGGTCACGTTGGTTGGGGAATATTAATGGGTTGTGGACCCTGAGCTTTTGGTGCTCTGGCTGCAGGTTGACAAGAATGATGGTTTCCATTTGCATGCAAAGTCTCCAGCTGTCCTTTCGAGATGGATGACGGGATCTGGCTTCATCCGTCACCACTTCCCTACTTTTTTATAAGAAAGAAAGAAAGAAAAAAATTAAGCCAAAAGATAAAATGTCATAAAACGTTCTCTGCAGATCTCCTTGAAATGAAGGGTAACTTCAAGCATCCTATCTCTACTGAGAAGCCAAGAGAAACATTTTGAGTATAGATGAAATTATGTGTCCTTTGTGTTAAATGCACTTTGGTCATTAAATAAAGCACACTCCATTTGAGATTTTAATGAATTATATTGAGGGAAAATTTAATTTATATTTAGTGACAATTTATTACTGCCTTTTTTTTTCCTATTTCACAAAATCCTTGCTTGCTTCATAAGTGAAGGATGCATGATCCACATTTAGGAAAAAAAATTATCATGCATAATCTTATCCAATCCATGAGATTTAGAAATGCATTGAACAGAAAGATGTGTTGGCAACTGTTAGGAGGGAGACAATTTGACAGCATTGGTGTGATGAGACTCCCGAGAACACTGTATATGTCCCCACTTTCCAGCCCTCACCTTGTCATGCCTTTGATCACAGTACCTAGAGTAGCCCGTCCTGCCAGTGCCGCTGAACACACAAGGGTTTCCCCTCACGAGATGCTTGATCTGCAGCTGCCACTGGCCTTTCACAGGGTTATTGCAGTAGTGTGAGGTGTTCAGCCTGTACTACTAGCACAGAGACGGGAACCCGAGGGGCTGTTGTCACCTGAACCCTGTAATCTGCACTCTGTGGGATGTGTTGTTTCTATCCTAATTAACCAGAGTCCCAAGACATATTCTGTAGCACATGTTCCACCAAAACCTCACTGTTTCACTTTCTATAGGCCTAAAGAAGAAGGTCCTCCACAAATCTGCGAACTGGAGGATACAAAAAAAACAGCAAAATCCAGTTCATTATTTGTATACTTACCTTTCCTTACTAGCACCGTGAGTTCAGCAGAGTTTGTGTTGTACCTGACGCCCCTGCTCTTCTCTCGGCAGCAGCCTGTCCATCCACATGGGCCCTGATGGCATCAGGGAGGCCCAGCCTCTTGTTGCTGCCAGGACTGTGACCTCTCAACACGAGTCTGTTCCAAGTCATCCACAACTTAGTGGGTTCAACTCAAAACCACCAGTAACGAGGCAAAAGCATCTGTGTCGCCAAAAAAAAAAAATCATTTACTTCTGCAGCTGTATTTCATCATAGATACAGCATCTTCCTTAAAGCTGTGATGCCCTGTCCCCCTTTCTGTGTCATAAAAAGGATTCATGTGACAAATTCCAATTGTTTATTGGTAATATAGAAAGCTAAAGCTCCTTCTTGCAGAAAATTGCCCCATAGAGCCTGACAACGCAGTGTGTTAAAGCACTCGAGATCCTAGGTAGGGTTTGTGGAAGGGAGAGCGATGCTGGTGCAGGGGGTCTGTGTGGCTGGTTTATCATCTCACCGGTGTGTCCCCAAAGATGCATTTCCTGCTTGAATGGTAATAAATAGAGAAAACCTCTCTGTCACCAGATAACGGCTCCCGGCTTCCACACGAGCTCGGGGGGGTTTATTGAGACTAAATGTTGTGTGTTTCCTTCCAGAGCTGGGGATATCTATTCTTTACCAACGTTTTGTTACAGTGGCTTTATTTCTCCTGCGGCCAATGAGGGATGCAGTTGTGATCCCTGCGTGAGCTCGGCAGCGCCGGGGTGCAGGAAGGGCAGCGTGGTGGCTGCATGTGGAGTGACGGGCACGGACAGACGGATGGACGGACAAAGTGGGATACGGTGCAGCTTGTTAGGGAACTGCCTCTCCACATAAACAGGGCTTCCACATTTTCAGGTCTGGGTTAGCTTCCACGCTTCTGCATGGCTTCTCCCGCCATGTGCCCAGGAAATGGAAAACTCTTGTTTCCACCTGATGGCGGGACTTGCTGGTGAACATGCGCTAGACGCTCGGTCCACAGAGGCCACTGCCTTCTTACACGTCCAGCTGCCAACACGTGGGTCTTTAGACAAGCTTTTAACTCCACAACTCCACGGCTCGGTCCCAGCAGCCAGGACGGTAGCTGTCACATCCATGTTTACATGGGCACAGCGGGCTCTCACATTTGCTTAGGTGTAAGCAGCAACATAAAACACGACGCAGCAGCAGGTCAGGCCCGCAGCACTGCGGTGTCAGCTGTCAGGAAAGCTGCTGGCACGAGCTGGGGTTTCAGGTGAGCCGAAGGGAGTTAGGTACATCCTTCCAAACAGTGTCATGCGGAGCTCCACTTAGCAGTGTGTGTCCTGGAGTTAACATATTGATTTAGCATTTCACACAGTTAGTCCCCTTTTCATCTATGGTGTGAATATTGCAATGTCATTGCCAAGATTTTTAGATGCCAAAAAGATCAAAGCCATGCCTGGAAGCGTGTGTATTTGAACTAGAAGTGAACAAAAAGCTCAACAGTGGGTAGGAGCTAGTTTCGGATTAAGAACCTGGCATGCTATTATTTGCCCCAGAGGATGCTATTCAAATATGTCAGTTTTGCTGTCAAAAGGTTAGCCAGACTCTTGACTGAATGATGCTGGGGCTCTGTGTTAATTAATGGTGGGAAAACGCCAGGTCTTTTGATTTAAGGAAGTAGTTTGGCATGTTATTGTCTCACAGACTGCCCTTAAATGTCTTGAAAAAAAAACCCATGTCACAGCAACTTGATTATTGTTCTGAAGTTTGTGTGTTGCTTCTTAAGAGGATTGAGAATTAGCTTGGGAGGAAGAAGGGCTTGGAATAGTCTTCCAAGACTGGAAATCAAACTACCACTCACTATAAAACTATTGAGAGAATTAAAGCAGCTCCTCTTAAAAGAAGGTGCATTTGAGTAAAGGCTGTTTGCAGCTGTCTGTCAAGTACAGAGATGATCAGATTCAGATTAAAATTCCTTGCAGTTGAGATTATCTTGCACCATCTCCATGTCAAAGAAGGACTAAAAGTGTTTTTTTTTCATGGCGAATTAGTAATCTCATATCCGGTCTCTAAAATAAGTGACTCTGTCTTCTGTAAACACATATGACATTGAGAAGCCAACAATCTGCTTCCATCTAGGCCCCAAACCCCCTTGGAGCATTTCAGTTGCTGCACAAAGAGGCCGCTAGTTCACTAGCATGAGTGCCCTCCAAGGCCAAGATGGCTCAAAGTAACTGTTTAAAATGTGGAACGCGCTTAACAAGGCGTTTGGAGGCTGCGGGCAGAGCAGGGGAGGCGGAGGAAGCGCTGCCCAAAGGGGCTGCGGAGGGTGCGGGTGGCACCGAGCTCTGGAAGGGCGGTAGGGAGGGAAGGTGCTGCTGATGAGCAGTGCTAATACACAGAACGCCTAAGTGATGACACAAGCCTGAAGGACTAAGAAAAGAAGCAAAGTGAGGGGGATACAGTGAAAGTGAAATTCTGCAGAGGCCCTTTCTGCCCTGTCCGGGATGTTTTGGAACAGCCCCACGTGGAATGGCAGCAGATAGCTGCAGTGTTCAGCAATGTGCTCGTCTCTTCTGTGCCCAACACGTGGGTGCTCCTGTGTTTGGACACAAGCCAACATGTTTCCCTGCAAAGCAGTCTGAATGCCTCCAAGCTGAAAATAACTTGCTTCCAGTGTGAAGCAGGAGAAGCAGCTCAGTTGTCAGCAAAGAGGTCCTCCTTATGGCTCTGGTGGCCCCTCTTATTGGCTTAGTATTTATTGGCAGGGGGATTTTGTACAGGGAGCTGGAATACAAGAGCAGGACTCCAATAAACACTGAATGGAAAAATGTCTGTGCTAAAAATGTTTGAGCTCCCTTTTGTTTCTCCTTGTGGAATTTTGTCGGCATCAGAGTGTTAGGATTTCCTGGAGGACAGACTGTTTTTCTGCATTATTGGGAATGAGTTTTGGTCAAAGAAGGTGTGAACTTTATTTTAGAAATTTACTGTTTGAATTAGGCTGGTATTTGTAGTGGAATTTTCAAAGTGGTTATTTACCTTCCCTTGCATGGAGTGAGATTTCTATGAGGAAGAGTCTCAAGAGTCTTCAGCAATCAAATTAGTATTACACTTGAAATATATACATATATATACATATTACACATATATATATATATATATATATATACACATTTATATATATATATATATATATATTTATGTGTATATATATATATACATTTATATATATATATATACATTTACATATATATATATATATACATATTTCAAGTGTAATGTCCTGCAAAGTCCCTTGGGTTGAAGCTGAAAACTCTTAGGAAATTTTGACTTTGGTTAGGACTGAAATCCCTTTAAAGGGAAATATTAAACCATATCTCTGTGTGTAGGTTTGGTGTTACTTTCTTCTGACCCTGTAATGACATTCAGAGGACTTAGGTGCATTAGCACAGAAAATTAATTGTTTGTTCCTGCCAGAAGTTTTCTCCTCCCTGGCTAATCCCCAAATAATGTGATTGTACAGGTGGCCATGATGTTGCCTCTGGGTCAGCCTTGTGACTTGGCACTGGATGAGCATTTTTAGCTGCTGTTTTCTTGTCAACAGAAGTTCCCATTTATCTCTCATCCTGAGCCTTGCCTGTGGTTTTAACCTTATTAGGCTGCTGCTTAAATCACTTAAGAGATTCCTGTCTTGTTCTGATGGGTAAACTGTACAAGGAGCCCTTCCTGCAAACACGCATGATCTTGATCTGCAGCGTTGACTGCTGGCTATTGCTTACTGAAATGCCTAGCTTGTGATAAGCAAAACATGACTGTAAGGTCAATGAAAGGGATTTTCACTTAAATGGAATTGAGGAAGCGAGTGGTGGTTCTGAAAATCTCTTTTTAGTTTAAACTAAGTGCCAACTATAAAGCAAAATCAAATAGGTACTACTTACCTACAGACAGAGAACTGAATTTATGGACTTTGGCGGGGGGCTGCAGGCTCTCAGGCTGTCTCGCTGCAGCAGGTTAACCCAGCTGCGAGGCGGGTTAATCCCCCAACTTTGTGCTGCTGTCACGGGGATGCTGCAGCAGCGGTTCCGGCTCCCGTGCTCGCGCCGCGCGGCTGCCTCGCGTTGAACCCGCTCAAGGTCTTGGACCGGCAGCTCGGGGCCCAGGTGGAGCCATTTTCCTCCATCTCCAGGGGAACTCGGAGATTTATTTCAGCTATTTCTGGATTTATTTCCAATTGATAAAAATCATTTACAAAGTCTGGCTCTGAGCACTGAAACTGCGCTGTAAAGCTATTTTCTGTAGCTGTACTACTTAATGGTAGTTTTGCCCGTGGTCATCAGTCCTAGTGGGCCTGGACTTTGCTCTCCTGGGACAGCAAAAGTTGGGAGAATAGAGGGCAAGGTCCCCACTGGAGACCCCGCTTTGAGGAGTGCATTCAGATACCCTGTCTGAATTGGGTGAGAGAGAAAGCTGGGTCTGAAGCTGTTGAAACTCATTAGGATAAAATCCCCAAGTCTGAGGTTTTTTGAATGTCTAAATATTAGTTTTGACAAGCCTAACGACATAGCAGGACTAGCCTCACCGAACTAGTTAGCTTGTCACGTTTCAAATCAGTTAAGAACATTGGCTTTGCAAGACCAGCATCTACCATGCTTGATCTAGATACAGACTGGTACCAGAAATGGTATTTTTTGCTTTGTATGAAAAAAATACCTCTGAAAATAGCCCATTTCCCATTTCTTTCAAATTGGTGGGCTACCCTACCTGCAAGGAAACCAGGAATGCACTGGCAGGCAAACAGCCAAAGGAGCAGCATTTTGTAACAAATGTTCACGTGCCATCAGGTGTGCAAACATTCAATTGCTTCCCTGGCAGAATTTTTCCTATCCAGTCATTTGTCTCAATTTTTCCATCATTTTCTCATTTCTTTTCTAGCTTTGCTCACAGACAAGCCTCCGAAGCCGCTCTTCCCCATGGAGAACCAGCCAACTGTTATAGATGTCCAGCTGGGTAAGTCCCCTTCTGGGAATAATAGATCCTAAACTTCCACTCTGGTAGCAGATGGGGAAAATGGGAGGAGGCACGAAGGTTTAGTGGTGCTGTTACTGCATGCAAATCGATCGGTAGCTTCTCATTTGTAACTGTAGGATTTACTGCCATGGCAATATAAGGGAATGAACTTGTGTAACAGCAGGGAACAGCAGTACTAATTGGTTACACTGGATATTAAATATAAATTGCTGTTGCTCTTTTTAATATATGATTGATAGAAAAACATGTCTGTGTTGCTGCTGTATTGATCAGTTGATGTTTGCCTTAAGACAAATATTCTCATAAAAGAATTGCTGATTCCTTTAAAGTTAATGGAGAATAGTGCATTTTCAGTTTGTCCTGAACACTCCCTAGGAAGCGCCTTGGACTAAAATGCCTGTGTGCTTTTCTCACCCCTGTTTTATTTTCCCCTGTGACTGTGTATGTCCGAATCCCAGCTGGCAGCCTGTGTTTTCTCTTAGGTTGAGAAAGTCCATTGGTGAGTTCTGCAGATCGGGAAACTGGGGGGCATTTTGGTGCACAGGGGAACCTTCAGCTTTGAAGTTCCAGCACTTTTTTCTTTGCCTTGAAGACAGAGTTTTAATTTTGAAAGGCAGAGTTGGAGTTAACTCTTGAGGATGGAGTTGCCGTGAGTTTAAATGACAAGAGATGCACTGAAGCTGTGGATTATTTACTTTGTGTGAAGGCCGTGCTATTTTCCTTTTTCCTTGGGCCTGATTGTGTTGTTATTTTTGCGTCCAACTTCCGTCAGCCTTCAGTGTGGAATGGGCATTTAAAGGAAAGCAGGATCGGAATACAAGATGTAGGTGGGCTGGTAGCAGTTGGCTAAAGCCTTTCCTATGGTGCTCTATGAGGTTCTATTCAAGCAAGCGACAAAGGCACATCCTGGATTTTAACCCAGGTGTTTAACGATTTCAGCAAAGCGCTTAAGAAATCTAAATTAAGGAAGTGCTTAAAAATGAGGGCTGGAATTCTTGGATGAGATGGAGCTGTGGCGAGTGTACGAGGCACACGGGAGCTCAGGGAGCGCTCCCGTACGGCCGGGCCGCTCGGGGCCGTGCGGGGAGGACGCAGCCGGTGCCGGGTGAATCCCGCAGCCCCGCACACACGTTCCCCTCCACAGGACCCACGTGCCTGTTGCTGAGGGCACATGTGGATCCTCAAAGAGGAAAACACAAAACAGGTCTCGAAGCCCCATAATCAAAAGCCTGTCCCAGGCAGCAGAGAGGCAGAGTCGTCTCCCCTTGGATCAGTCCAAAAGGCTGAGTTCAGTTGCAGAATCCAGATCTTTAAAAGCCAACTTTCTAATGATTCCCTTTGGGAGCAAGCCGTCCCCGCATGTGTCTGTGTGGTAAAGGTCCTTGGGGAGTGCGTACCTTTGTTTCCTGAATTTTTATTCCATCTTTTCCTCTTGCAAGCCCCCCTGTTCCATTAGAGCTGTCTTGTTTTTGTGCTGCCTTTCTTCTTTCTCCCTACGTGAAAACTTTTTGCTCTGCCTGATTAAAAAGAGGCTTGATTAAAAAAAAATAAAAACAAACAAAGCCTTTCCTCTCCTTGGAGAAATGCTTCAGTAATAGGATTTTGGAATATCTCTGGAGGCAAATATAAATCTTCAATCTTTATATCCTGGCATGGAATCCATTAGTGTCCCCTAGGATCAGGGCATTTACATATGGCGCTTCTTTCTGATGTGGTAATAAGTTTGGTTATTGCTACTAAAGCATGCTCAGACGATGCGGCAAGATTAATGTTTATGAAAGACCCAGAACTTCTTTCTATAACATCACTCCTTGTTTTTCCCTTTTGCTTTTCAATGTGAAAGAGCTGAAGCTAGAAAGGTCTCGGGGAGGCCCCGGCGCAGCCTCGGCCTGTGGGCCCTGCGGGCCCTGCAAGGGCTATGTAGCGAAGGGCCCTTCTTGGCTGCAGTGGGTTGTGGAGGGAGAGCTCCTGTAGCCGGCCGTGGGCACGGCTACCTGCTCTGAAACTTACTTAAAACTCGTGCAAAACACGTGGTTCTGGAAGGATGAAGTTGTGCTCCGCGTTGTTAGAAGCTCAGGCAAAGTTCCTACCTGCTAGGGTTGCACGCAGTCAAATCAGCCGGTGGGCCTGCTCTTTTCAGCGGCTGTGCAAGTATGAATGTGCTGCTGAACTACCAAGGAAATGGCATTTAATGCATCTGCTTGTTCTAAGGAGATTATTTTAGACTTCTGTTGGCAAACTAATCTTTAAAGAAATGGCTGTCTTTGCTCTATAAGCACAGCAGATTAACAGTATTTACTGTCTTTATCCTTACTGATTAGCACGGTGCAATGCGGCACCTTCCTAGAATGAGGCAGAGGCTGAACTACTTGAACAACTTTTTATTTGACATGACTGCAGACTTCAGCATTCACCTCTCGCCTTCTATAAGAAGATTCAACTGGAAATAGGTTTGCACAGTTTTTGCTGCCAGTAGATTAAAGGGTCCCTTCAAGCTTCAAGTGTGGCCCAGAGCCTGTCTTGGTCCTCTTAGGTGCCAGGTGTGTACTTTTTTGTGTTTTCCCTCTTTCTTTAGAATTTGACAAAGATCCTGACAACTCCGTCAAGGTTAGACAGAAGCAGAAACTAGAATTTGCCTCTTGTTTTCTGTATTTACTTGTGCTAGAAAGATGGAGATGAGAAGAGAACGTGTGTGCCTCTCACGGCAGGAGGGATGACAAGAGGACAAAAGAGCGTCCCCGAGGACTAGAGGAGTAGCGCAAAACAATTTCATTGCCACAGATGTTTTGCCAGGTCACATAATCACCTCATCTCTGGGTAGACCTAGAAAATAGCTTTTTTATTTTTCATTTGCTGCTTCCTTTTCACACAGAACTTTGTTTGTTTTATGGTTATTAGCATTGGGGCAGGGGGGAGCAATACCATTAAACTGCATAATATACAGCATACTTAATCTTGGTATATCCTGGTTTTGTAAAATAACTTTTATTCTTATATAGAATATTTTTCTGCAAGTACATCATGTTAATCTTATAATAGCATTTGCTTCCTGGAGAGGCTATCCCTGAAGTTTTTTGCTAGATTAAAACCAAATTTGAATATATGAGCAAAAATATGGTCAACCTGAAGCCTAGCTGCTCGTGGTGATCACTTGGTTCTGCCCAGGGGATGCTCTGGCTTTAACAGAAGGCTCTTAAGGTTGGATTAGTAGAGTTTTGTACCCTAATTCCTTGCTTTTCTACTCAAAAAATGTTGCTTGTTTTATGTGTAAGGGCCTGAATATGAGTTTATTAAGCTTAATGCCAGTGTGACTCAAAGTAGTTACGGCAAGATCCTTATTTCTGGAGTGCTCACTGCTTGCCTAACCTAAGTGGGTGTGAGTTGTTCGCAGCTTATCCCTGAGGTTACAGAACTCCTAAAGCAATCTGGAAAAGCCCAGTCGAACGTATAGCCTGTGCTCTTTGCGTTGTTGTGCAGTAAATTCTAAAGATCTGTTACAGTCTTTACACTTCTTGCAGGGGAGGGCCCTTCTCGGAGAGAGCTGCTCCGTGCAATTCCAGCAGCACCCAGGAGCCAAGGTCTGATTTACACGCAGGTAGCGGCCGGTTCCCACACAGCAGCTCCGAGCTGGTGTAAAACCAGCCCGGTGGGGCCATGGGCCTTCAAGGAAGGGAGAAAGGAGAGCCGTGAACAGGGATCGCTTGGGATCTCTTAGGAGCTGTAGCTCACTAGTGTGTGCATTAAGTAGCTTCCAGAGTCATTGAACTTGCCAGCCTGTGGCTGCTATTTTACAGTTACATGTTCTGCAGAGAATCCAAACACCTAGAAGCATCCTATCAAAACAGGAGCTAAGATTTTCTGTTCTATTAATTCTGTAACATTTATAACAGTAATTACAATGTTTAATTACTCTTTTCCTTATGATTATTGAGCTAGGTGAGATTAGAATGAATGTCTGCCTATCTCTCTGTATATTAATTGAATGTATCATTTATGTACCACTTGTCTTTAAACTGGTTACCAGCTTTGTTTTCAGATATTTACTTAAAAATGTAGCATGAGTGTTGCTTAGAAAAACAAAATAAACATCTGTGTTAATTCACTTTCTAACCAAGGAAAATGGCAAGGGATTTTCTTCACTGGTTTCGTGGTAGTTTTTCTGCTTCTAACGATGCAGGGAAGAAACACGTAGTTTATGTGGATTTCTCCTTTTTCTAATAGTTGAGCTGTTCAGAAATTGTTTCTGGGAGATTTAACATTGCAGTTCCTTGGGACTGGTTATTAAGCAGCTCAATAGAGGTACTATAAAACAAGTGAAAGGGAACATACAACCTTATATTGATGTATATGACAATATATAAATATATAAAAAATTAAACATAGTAAATAATAGTGAGAGATCTTTCCTATTTGAAGCTCTGGTTGGAAGGAGTCGTTTGGGAAACCAAATTCCATGAGTATATTGAGAAGTGAAGATGCAACCTTCGTGCGTGCCAGAGACCTGCCTCCTCCCCGCAGCACAGGGCTCCACTGCGATCCCAGCCTTGTGTGTTTGCAGGAGGGGACGCAGGATTTGCATCTATTACAATCATTTTTGGCTAATCTGTAGGGAATATTACCGACAATTTGTCTGTCATTTAGCTTTAGTAGTAGTTCCCTGAATACCCTAAGTGTATTACAGCTAGTGCTTTGATGCTCACTTGGTGTGGTGTTCATACCCTTGCTTCTCGCGGGGGATAATGGTGAAATCCTGCACTCGGGAGCCCTGCGGCTGGTGTGGATCCGCAATAGGTGTTCTGGCTTGTGGGGTTCATCCAGACTTCAGTCAGTGAAGCAGAGAACGGTTCATTTGCGCACTTCATTTTAACTGGCTTGGAAAACAAAGTGGAACTCTGGCTGCTGGTCCATGATTTTCATGTCCATTGAGATCTCTGTGATTGGCACCAATATCTTGAAGTGATATTTGGCACTTTCTGAATTCTTTTGTACGCCTGTAAAACTTACTTATTGTTTATTTTATTACAGTGAATATTAGGTGAATCATATATATGCTGAGGACATGGTGACACTGTCTTTATGGATGAACAGGCTTTGATGTCAGATAGAGAAGCTTATGATCAGGTTTGCAATAGCAGCGCTTTCGATAGACTGTGTGTTTTGTCTTTTTAAAATTTATTTTTATTTTTTATTGCAAGAAAATAGGCAAGCAGCAGTGCCCTGTACATGCTGCCTTATGTGCCTGCAAAGGCCTTCATCCAAGGGCATCAGGTAACTTATGATCAGAGAATGGCTGAAGTCATTTTGCACAAATAAAAATACCTCTGAAATTGGTGAGGGTTTTGTGTGCTGCACATCTGCAGTGCCTCCCTGGCACCGAGCCATCTCTGACGGATACGCAGTGTCACTTCAGCGGGCTGTGCTGTGTCTCTGGAGATTTGCTGCCTTGGTTCATCTCCAGAAAGTTAATCTCCAGAAAACCAAAGCACAGCCTGGAGGGCTGTAGGTAGAAAAGATGGCCTCATGATAGGAATGTGGATACAGGGTATTGAAGAAGAGCTGTATTTTTTGCTCTGGTTTCCCTGTGTGACCGTGGCCAGGACTCCATCCTCTTAAAACGAAGCTCTGCCCGACGCTTCTTCCTGAGCCTCCACCTTCCAGGGTCTGCCCAGGTGCAAACACAGATGCATTTGATCAACAGATACAGGACGCTGTGCATTGGAAATTGGGCAGTATTTATATACCAGAAGAGAACCACAGGCCAGTAATAAAATGAACGACGTTTGCACCATTTTTCATGCTTATTAGAAACACTGTCACTGGGAAGGATTCATGTTCTGCCATTTTACATTCGTTCTACAGTGTTTGTCGTATGAATGAGTTACGAGGCTGCAAATGCCTGCTCTATTCAGTAAATCACAGGGCAGCGCGGGCCGGCAGCGCTGCTGTGACCTTTTCAGTGTTTGGTGATTTGTTGGGCCCTGCCTCTTGTTTATGGCCGCGCCGACGGCGAGCGGGAAATGCGCAGGCCGGGGCCTGCGTCGCCGCCGCGGCAACGGGCTGCGGTGACCGGGCCCGTGATCTCGTTCATTCCTCGCTGAGGAGTAACGGAAAATTTTACTTACTAACCTGTTCCAAATGCAGCAGTGCGAAAAAATGAAGAGCAAAAAAAATGCCGTAAGTTTTATTTCTGAAGACTTGCGGCATGATCTTGGCCGTAACACAGGCCAGCTGTTGTAGTCCTTACCTCTGAGAAAGGAAGTAAAATTCCACCTGCCGGATCTTTGCTTCATTTAATTTGTTCTTTGATAAATTTTGCTCTTAACTTCATTCTCAGTACTCTTGCCTATATTTCTATCTCACATAAACTAATAGCTTGTATTACGAAATTGAACTGTAACCATTACACCTAGATTGATCTACTCTTTTCATGTTAGACACTTTCGTCCAGTGAAGTCCAAATGAAAGAAGGTCAAAGTAAAATTTCTCTAGAAATGGAGAGATACCTTTATTGTCTGCGGAAAGCACCTGGTGCCTGACTTCTCAGTGCCCGTAAGCAGCTGCGAAGCAGCAATACATAAAGCAGTGATCTATGGAAAGACATTAGAACCGCACTGTTTTCCAACATATATTTTTGGTTTAACAAGCCAACCTCACAGTAAATGATGATTATACCGTTCTAGTACTGGCTCTGTTTTTGTTATCTACTTTATATTATATGCAAAGTGTACCAGTTTCAACATAGTTGGCTCCAGTCCCATGAGAAGTGGATAAGATTAGCCATGAAAATGTCCCCTGAGATTTCTTTGGTGCTTATTCAAGTGTGTAGAGTTACATGCAGCTCTTTGAGCAATGCTCTTTATTGCTGAAATACAAATTTTGCTGGTAGACTTGCCCAGTGTATTAATTAAAATACATAAATAAATATCATTTTAAATCTAGTAGAATCTTAAATCTAAATGAACTGCATACACCCCTGCTAGTGACTCAATTATGTAGTTTGCAAATAGCACTACATGCTTTACTGCTCTGGTTTTATGTAATTCTTTGCTAACTTAAAGTGTTTGCAAGACTTCTCTGAACTGGGTGGTTTGAGTGCAGCATTTAAATGCTTTACTTAAAAAGATACAGACATTTGTTTTTGGAAAAAAAATGCTGTTTCACTGCTAGTGACTACAGCTGAGTGAATAATTAATTAATGGCAAATAATTTATTCAGTGAATTTTACCTCCCTTTCTGAAGGGGAAGGCTGTCTGCATGGATCTTTCTTCCTGAATTATTCAAATACGTCTTGGAAATGGTTCTTGGCTTGACACAACATTTTGAATAGTTTGTTGCTGAGCCCTGGCTGTAGGGGATTTGAGAAGTAAAAGGGCTTTGATTGGCCAGTCTGATCAAATGAAGCCTTCTGGTTCCTGATTGCATTACTGTTAACTCTTTTTAATGATTTCCTGATCTAAATTGATGAATTCAAAATCAAATTTATAGAAGATATTCTGCTGCCTATCTTTCAAGTTCTTGATATTCATAAACTTATCCAGGCAGAAAGCTTCATTGCTGGAAGATTTGAGCGTTTACCCATCTACAATGAATGCATAAGAGAACTAGAGTAAGCAGAGGGGTTTTATTTGCGTATAGTGGATGTTGGTGGTTTAAATGTATCTGGATTCATCTGCCTTTCATGCTTTGCTCGCTTTGGAGGCTAAGTTGCAGAGGCTACAGTGTTAGCAGTAGGAAATCAACTTTACTGAAGATTGTTATCAAGAACGCCCGTTTAGGGTTGCTGTTCAGCATCTTGAAATATCATGTGGAAAAGGGAAGGCAGGAGAGACCAAGGAGCTCTCCAGTGTCGGACATGCTGCCTCCGAGGAGGGATGCTCCGCACTGGAGCCGCTGGGTGCGAGCAGACACGCGGCTGGGCCCAGCTTCCAAATTTCCAACCCAAGTATCGTGTGACCCGGCGTGTCCCCTTGAAGCCTGACTTCTATTTTGTTAAAAAAGTGTCTCCTAACACACAAAGCTGCTAAATTCAGATGCTAAAATTTCCAGCAGGCATTCAATCGATTATGCACCATAGTTTTGCTGTAAAATGAGTAGGAAATTCTCAGGTAAATTGCAGCATCCAGTGTGTAATAACAGGCCTGATAGTCTGAGGTTATTTTAGAGTAGCTTTTTAGAAGAGACACCAATATTTCCTCCCTGGAAATATCTTTTTTTGTGCTGAATTCCTACTAGGTGCGTTTTTCACACCTGTCATGTATCATGTTTTGCACCAGTGATGAAGTGGGTGTTTTTCAATGCGTTTACAAAACCATTTTTGTAAGGAACCTGGAGACCTTCCATTTTGCTTTTCCTGTGTTATCTAAGGCTTATGACCCTGCAAATAACTCATAAATGTGAGTACATGTCATTGACTTGTCTCCTGTAATGCTGTTTCCATGTGTATTTACCTGTAATCTCAAGCAATGAAGTCCCCTTTGGAGATTCATCTTGTTTCTAAGTCCACATTAATTAAAATTTCAGAAATCTCATGATTAAGAAGGCTTTGGGGAATGTCTGTGGCAATTACTTTTTTAAATTTTGGGACAGTGATCCTCCTTAGCAGTCTCAGAGGTGCATCAGAGATATCACTGAAAGTTTTGGGAGCTCTCCTCAGAAATACGGGCATGTGTTGGCATTGTCACAGCAAGGATTAAAGGACGAGTGGGGAGAATTGAGGGTGCTTAAACAGCACTGAGGTGCCCAAGGTAATTCATCATTTTTCCTTATGAAACAAGCAGGAGGCACTTTGAAGAAAGCTGTTTTGGATCTCCCCATCACTGAAGTTCCCCACGGATTGGAAGCAAATAGGATGTCTCCTGGAGGAAAGAAGGATGATCTCGATGGTGACCCAGCCTGGTTGCTGCCCTGTCACTGGCAGGGTGTCACTCTGGGATGCAGTTGCTCCCCTGGTATTGTCTTTCACCAAAGAGCAAGCGGAGTATTGATTTTGATTTTGGCATTGCCATTTTTGGTGGTATTCAGAGGGTTTTATTTGGTATCTCTGGAAATTCTTGAAGGGTTTTTTTTTTTTAATAGAATCCTGAAAAACATTTTTTTACCAGATTTTTTAAAATCAGACAATAATGGATGATTGTGAGTTCAAAAGTGGGCAGCAGAACAGCTGGCATGTATAAAAACTTGTATTTCCTTGCTATATCCCTGATTGAAATCACCAGTTTTCAAAGCTGATGCTGACTCTATTGAATCTAATTTAGTTCCTTCATCAAATCAGTTGAAGCATAAGTGTAACTGGGAAGGAAACTGATACTCTCCAACTCCATCGCTCAGCAGATTGCCACATCTGCAGCGTCGGACACGTGAGTCCCCACAAACACCTGTTTAATAAACAGCCAATTTGTTAATGCTCAGTTATGCCCACAAAGAGCATCTGTTTCTGGCCAGTCGTCTACCTGAATATAGCATCCTTCTTAATCAGTGCCAGCCTCTGTTGCCTAACTTGTCTGATTCGTTTCCCACCCAGAGATGGGAATTATCCACTCTGCTCTCGACCCTTGATATCCTTCATGAGGGAATTGAAGGAAAACAGAAAGTCTGGTGGGAAATAGTCCAGCCCTCCCTTCCATGCAAACGCAGCAGTCGGGCTTTTGGTATGTACGTGAAAAGTAGGAGCATTTTTAGAGTTGGGTGGTATTAAAATACCCTGTGGGCTGAAGTGTTATGCAGTGATGGGTCAGTGTAGCCCCAGGGGCACTGCCACAGTTGCAGAATTGGGTGGCTCTCCCTGTAATGTTGGGTCAAGATGAGCAATGTAAAAAAATGCCCAGATGCTTTCACGGGTTGGATGTGGGTCGTATGCTCTAGAGGAGCTTTTGTCTTAACAGAAACACCTTCCTTAGAGCCCCGTGTCAGCTGAAACGAGTCTGGACAGTTGGTTCCTGCAGATCTCTCATCTCATGTTTGCTCCGCACTAAGCGCCTACCCGGCACTGGTTGCCTGTGGGTTTTTGAGCTGAGCCTGGCACATGAATGTCAGGATAGATTTACTAATTTCCGTGTTCTTCCTTGGTAAAATTTTCTAGTTTTAAGTGGAATTTGCATCTAGCAGCAAATTCTGCCCCCATGTAAAGTCCTATAGCTGTGCCCAGCACCCTTACAGTACTCATGAAGGAGTAAATAGAAGTATATTACACTATGTAATCTCTAAATAATATCCTGCCTTCTCTTTGCAGAAGACAGCCTAGTGGGAGTAATAGTGGAGACTGAGATAATCTTTTGCTCCTCCTTTTGTGCCCTGCTCCTAACCATACAGCTGCATTTGAAGTGGATACAGTTATTAAACTATTTTATTGTTTTTCTTATTAAACATTCCTAATGGATTTACAACTAGAGGCCATTGTACTTGGACAGAAATAAAGCAACTCTTCTGACCTCTGCCCACATAAGTAGTGAGTAATATGTTGTCTGCTACATGGTTATTAGAAGTAATAATAAATTAATGATACCAACAAGTGGGCAGGAGTGAAGAACCAGAGAGACAAGGCAAGAAAATAGCAAGATTTAGGCAATTTTAGCCTTTCAGGAGTAGTAAAGCTCATGATCGTTTGCTCTGCACTAACCTTGTACAGCATAATAATATTACTAGGGAACAAGCAAAAGCAAAGCTGCGACTTGGCTTTACTAGAATCTCCTGCAAAGTTCAACTTGTGTTGCATGTTGGTGAGACACATTTCCCAAATCTTCCATGCCCTGGCAGATTATGAATGACAAGTCGGATCAGTGGAAGCCGATCCAAGCTACTGTGGCTTGATTTATGTTGTGCAGAAATCGGCCCACCCAGCGTGCTGGGATAACAATATGTGGTTCTGTGACCCCTGGTTAATAAATGTGATAGAGTTGATTATTCAGTATTTTTTCATTAACTACACTTTCAAATAAGAGCATTTTCACTGCTTGGATATTATCTGCTTAGTGAGGGAAGGCACAACCAGACCTTTAGAGTTGTTCTGTAACTGCATGATGAGCAGTTGCAGAGGTCTATGTCTTGAGTTCATAATACGTTGTGACAAGGCAGGTCACTGGATAGAGGTAGGCAAAAATAAAATTAAAATTGAATAAAATCCGCTGAAGTACTGGGGCAAAATTGCAATGTTCTGTTTTTATTTTTGAAACATCAGGGCTCCCTGGGATTTCCTGAATGTGTCTCACTGAAGTTGCATTCCGAGTGCCTGGAAAGCAAGTGATGCAGCCCGGACGGGGCTCTGCTATGCTCTGGGCACGGAGCAGGGATTTCTCACTTCATCCATCATTCACAAATTGCTGCATGGTCTCCAGAACTTACTTAAACTTATCCCGTGTAGGCTGGAGCAAGGCCAAGCACTGTCTTGGCAGTGTGTGTCCTGCTGTCACTCTAAAGTGAGTGCTGTAGGGTGGTTTACAGATGCCACTGTTAGTAGCTTGGGTAAATCCACAGATTATTATGTGGCTGGTCCCACTGCTTTTTAGTCTGTGTAGAATTACTGGGCTTCAGAAGCCATGAGTTCAGTCTCCAGAAATCACTAGGCTGACTTGCATATCAGACTGGGGGGTGTTTTGCCTTTCCTTTCTTGTGCCTGTGGAGTTAACTCAGCTCACAGTTTAGGCTTCTATCCAGAAGCACGCCGTCAGAATCACACTTCAGAAAGTTCCCCTACCCCACAGTGCCCATGTTAATGGATTTCCAGCTATCTGCAGCATCCCAACTCTCATTAGTCAGCTCTGCTGTGCAAGGGTATAATCACTTACTCAGGGTGGCAGCAGCAAAAAGGATCCAAGTGTTGCTGGCCGAGTAAGAGCAGAAAAGCCCTGGTGTTAGGGATAGTCTGGCTGGCCTCTCCAGACCCTTCCCGGGGCAGGATCCTCCATGTGATTTAAAAAAGATTATTAGTTTGCATTAAAAAACAAAGTTATTGGTGAATCTGGCAATGGATTTCATCTTCTCCACCTGTATTTTTTCTAGACCATTTAACTGCAATTAACTTTATTAATTTGATCGTGGATTCAAATGTCATTTGGTAGCTGTTTGCTTCTTATGTACCCTTGTGATCTTTTTGATTTTTTACATTAATGTGTATCATTATAAGAAAGTATGGTGAGAGGGATTTAATCATTTATAGTCCCCTCAAATCTACAAATTCAGACAGTTTTTGGAGATTATGAGGGCTCCAGTCTTTTTCCTTTAGCGCAATGCCATTTTTTTGTCACGTTTCCTCAGGGAAAAGGAGCCTGGGGCTTGGCAGCCTATGTTGGCGCTCTGACTTCCCACTTCAAGCAAGGCACCTGCATCTTGTTGTTGCAGTCCTCTTCTATGCTTTAGCATCTGACTAGCTCCATGGGAGAGGTTGAGCTGAGTTTTGAAAAACATTATTCCTTGTAGAAAATCATTATTCCTTGTGTTCACCTGTCAGGACAGTGTCTGCAGAAACCCAAAGCCGCAGGTTCTCCCATGGCACGTGAAGCAAGGCTGCTCCTTCAAGGAGTGGATTTTATGGCAACCTTGTTTTTCTGCTTGTGGTTCCTGTGTCATATTGCATTACAGTCAAGCCTAAAAGAATGATTTCATTTTCCAAAAAAGAAAATAAACAGTGATTTAGCAAATAGCTGCCCTGTAATTCAGCATTCAGACTTTAGGCAATGACACCTTTATGTCACTGTCTTAGCAGTAAATGTTGCCTTTAAATATGTACATTTTGAGGATGGAAAGTGAAGCAGCTTCTTTCTGATAAAGAGGAAGACTGGTTGTCTTTGATATCATGGATAAATGCTTGGATAGTTACTTTTTAATTGCTTTATTGCCAGAAGTTTTCAATGAAGCCATAAAAGAGGAAAAGAAATGATCATCCTAATTGCCTCAAGATGGATATGTAATGCATAAATCTCTTGTTTAATGGATCTAGTAATAGACCACCTGTTTCAGTTGCCTTTTCCTATTCAGAATATGAATGAATGCTTCTCTGATGTTTGCAAAAAGAAAACACAATTCTACCATCGGATTCAGTGATTTTTCTCTTATTTTTACTTTTTTTTTTTTTCATTTATTTATTTTTAGGACTGTTCGTTCTTGTCCCCTTGGAAGGGGATAGGCCATTTGCTGGGTCTCTGCTAAATTGCTGCTGGGAAGCTCTTTCCTTGTACCGAATTTCCTTCCCGTGGTGGCCATCTGGGAATCACCTTCTGTCTGCATTAGAACACCCCTCTAATATCCCTATATTCCCTTAAAGGGTTGTGTGCATGAGCTTCGTCTTGACAGGCAGAGAGCGATAGGTGGGAGCACTCAGAGCTGCCCCTGTTTGACACCTGTGATTTGGCAATCTTGATTCCACGTGATGTGTAGAAAGCCGGAACCGGTGAGTGCCCCCTAAACAGGAGAACTGTCACCGATGGGCTGTATTTGTCACGGACGCTGTCCCAGTGTTGCCGTGTCTGCCCTTCCTCCCTAGGCTGTGCTCTCTGCGCCTTTCCAGGTCCCTTCCCGGGATCCCTTCCGCGCTCGGTCTCCGTGCCTGTGCGCTGGGGCCCGGGGCTATCTCTGCTCCCCCCGGGTGATGCCGAGGGAGGACGGCGTTCCCGGGACAGCCTCACGCCTCCGCTGCTCCTTAGGAGCACGGACAAGCCAGGCAGCGGGAGAGGAGGAGGTTCAAAGCCACAGTCTTCGCACGCTGCTCCCATGGCCCCGGTTGCTGATTTTATGGCAAATCTCCGTCGTGCTGTTTGGTCTCGTTATGGTGAAATGCTTGGGAGCTGCTGGACGCCGGCCCCGCTGGGTTTGAGGGGTCCCCCTCTCCTCCCCGGCGTTGGCTGCTGGCAGCTCTTGGCTCTGCTGGAGTGTCCAGGGCTGCCTCGTGCTTGTCTCACCCCAGCTCCTCTGCCACCAAGAGGAGCCTGGTGGCTGGAAGCGCTTGGGACCAAGGAGGACAAAAGGGAAGGACCCTGTCACCGCTCTGCCAAGACGAGTCTTCCGAACGGTTAATGGCACGAGGCCCCTTTTTTTTGCATTGCAATATCCTTTTTGCTATCAGTGTCCTTGAAAGGTTGTAGTTTTCTCACCTAGGGCAAGATGCAAATGAGTAAAAGCAGCTTTAAAGAAGCCACATTGAGTGTTGACAAAAACGAGATGGCAAATCAGTTTGTGAAATGTAAATAAGAATTGAGAGGATTCACAGAATGCTTTGTAAAAGCCTCAAAAATCCATATCAGTGGAGGCTTTGCTGCAGAGTTACCACTGAAATAGCAAAGGTTTTGGGCTTAGCATGAATGCACCAAACAACAGGCACTTCAGAGCAGTTCTATCAGCTGTGCCTGTAAGGACACGAGCTGCTGCCTGGGAGATGCTTCAGGAGTGGCACTGTGACCACGAGGACTGAAATAGCCCCTGAAAAGTGCCCTCGTACATGTGCGGAAATAGGATTTTTGTATCTGACAACTTGGTGGGATCCCTGCAGGAATGTGGTTTCCAGTCCTGGCTGCTCCCACTCTGAGGAAGCTGAGTAGATGGAGAGCATTCAAGAAAGGCTCATAAAAAGGGCTGAGGGAATGGGGAAGATCAGAAGAGGTGGGAACTGCATCTTGCTTTTCACCCCAATGCTAAGTAGCTTAGTCTGTGACTTCCACATAGAGGGGATTTTGAGATCTAATAAGGGAGAGCCCTTGTCTCCATTACAAGGGGAGACAGATGAACGCAGACTAAAATGTCTTAAACTTCCTCTTTCTACTAGCTGGTCAAACCTGAGCGTGTTTGAGAGGTGGAGACAGATCTGTGCAGCAAAGGTGTGAATTAATATTCTGCTCTTTTGAAATAGTTCTGCAGGTGCAATCCCTGGTATATTGTTATGTTGATATAAAAGTATTTTATATTCCAAGATGCTTTCTTGTTCTTAGCATCGATTGTCTATGTTTGTATGTGGAAATTCTGAGGTAATATATAGCTTTAATAACCTCCTTTGATGGTCTGGGTTTACACAAAACAAATACCAGATTATGCTTGCTTTTTATGTGCGGACTCAATTTCTGTTTTTATTTCTCTATAAATAAAGAGCTGAGCTCTAGTTACATATGCCTAAACGCCTGCAAAGAGGGATTAGATTCCAGAAGTTGTTGTTGTGTAATGCAGTTAGGCCTGATTTTCTGGTAGCAAATTCCGTTTTGGATCATTTTAATGTAGAGGAGGAAAATAGACTGTGAAAGTGAGCTGTTTCTAGTGTTCAGAATAACCTGCTTTTTTTTCAGTTCTATATTTTATGAAGGAAGGAGTCTGAAAAGAAAATTTTGTTGGAGCTATTCCGAAGGAAATAAAGGAAATAGAGGTGCATAGACTGATTCTTCCTCTTACAAGAAAAGAAATAATATAGAAATCTCATGGTTTGATGGGGAACATGTAAAACCCTATCTTGTTTGGTAACCTCACACTTGGTCTGTTTTACTGGAAGATGAGTTCCTGTACCAAGAACTGATATATTCACTTCACTTTTAATTGTTGTGTTTTAGGCTGTGGCACTTTTTGTTATATATGCTTGCTCCAATTGCCAGTGCTAGGGCAAACTGCCAAGGAAATCAGCAAATCTGGATCTAGAATTCTATCCAGAGACTTCTAATGACCCAGTTTTATTGGCATCAGGTGGACTGTGCCCAACATGAGTTGCTGCCTTTCCAAGCAGCACTCTAGCAATTTGCAGAATTCACATCAGATGGAGAAAATGATGCAAACTTTAGGAGAGCTGTTGTTGTCTTCAAACAGCTCATCCTTTCCCCGCAGTGCAGAATCACTGGCCAGTCAGACAAAAGGGATAATTTATTATGGCCAAGTTGCCGTGTCAAGGATCTCTATAAATTAAAGCAGTTATGTTTTTATATAGACCCAGAACATCCCACATCCATTGCTATCTTGGCCATAAATCATATGTTTTAATGGAATTCTTCCACCCAAAAGAACCTTTGTTCTTCAGAGTCCTTCCTGACTATGGCCCAGCTTACTTGCTTCTGGCATTTATCTATATTAGTTGTCAGTGTTTCCTCACACTAATCGGAGAATAAACAAGCCTTGATCCACACAGCAAGTTACTAGTGCTAACTGTTAAAACAGTGGTGTAAGATGTTTTTAAAATCAGGAAATGGGCAGGAGGCAGTAGGAGATTATCCTGAAATGTTTGCTGCCTGTCTCCCAAATCCAGAGACTCACTCGTTTGGATGCAAAGCCAGCGGCGCAGTGGAGTCAGAGCAATATTAACATGTCAGCTATTCGAGGACCTTTGGAAAATGCCAAAGTTGGCAACGTTATGAGCTGCCTGTGGCAGGGGCTCCCAAGGCTTCCACCCCAGCTGAGTGCCCTGAAAGAGAGAGAGAATGAGAAATGAGAATGAAGGGATGTGGGGAGAGAGGCGAGGGATTAGGAGATCCAAGAAGGGATGGGGTAAGGGCTGGAGAGGAGGAAGGGAAAAGCCATCGGGAAGGAGCAGGAGAAAGATGAGCAGGGACGAGCAGAAAGCTACAGAAAGGCGATGTGCCTGCCAGAGAAAAAAAGCAGGACAAAAAGGTCCTGGTGGAGGAGAAAGGACCTGAAGAAAAAAGTGAGAGGCTTAAGAAATGGCTCTCCCTAACATCCAGCCCCGGGAGATCTGTCCTGAAAAGGAGACAAGTAAATAGGATATTTTACTTCTCCTGGCCATTTACTCAGATGTATATGTTTTATTAAAGTCTGAATAATTTCCTTCAATTACATTCAAATGTTGGCAGCCGTGCCACATTTATATTCCCTGAAACCTGCCAGGATTACTCTGAAATTCACAGCAGACCCTTTTAAGGGCTTTTTCCTCTCTCTATTATTTATTTATTGGCAAGTATGTGTGACTGTTTAAATTAATCCGTATTGGGTATATGTAAAGGGATGGGTCTGGATATCTTTGTGTGTTTTCAGGAATGCTCAAAGCAGCTCTGCAAATAGGGCAGCAAGAGTTTTGTGTGGCTGTATTATGTAACCGCCTTTATACCGAGTGCGGATTATCTTCCCAGTTTTTTGCCTTGAATCATGAAGTATTATAGTTGATTATTGCCTGTGAAGTTGAGCATATGGTCCTAAAAGGGTTCTAAATGATTTTATGTTTTCTATTTTATTGTTATCCATCTGATACATACAACCAGGCAGCATAAGGCACTTAATTCTCTTCCCCAATCCCATGTGCACAATATTAAAACAATGCAAAGCAGTGCATATTTCAGCTGTCTTTTAGAGATGAGTTATTGTTGTTTCTGCTTCATGTAGAAGCTTGGAAGAGGCTTCGAAACAGATTTCTGCATAAATATGGTGTTTTGTTTACAAGTGAGGATTTAAAACTACAGTTACATGGGATTTAAATCCAAATTCTCCTTTTTTTGAAATATGAGATGAATTTTTACTTAGGATATCAACAGCAGATCTGAACAAGGGGAGATCCTGCGAACTTGGCTTCTTAGGTGTTTCCAAATGGTCTCCTACACTAGGGAAAACGAGTCGGGATTCGGAGTGAGAAGCTTCTTTCCAGTGGAGGTTCCCGCAGTTCTGGAGCGTGTTGCGTAGGCGCTCGCGCCGCCCGGAGCAGCTCTGCTCCCCGCCTCGTTTCGGCTGAGGATCCAAGGTTGAAGGTGAGACACTGGCCTTAGCCAAGTTGTGGATAAAACTGCTACTAGCAGGAACATTCTCCTGTTCACATGTTCACATGAATTCTGCTTTCACACAAGGTGGTAGAGTCTGTCTGACTGTGCCCAGGCACCATCTCACACATATATATTCCTGTATAGGGCCTGCCCCCAGGAAGCTTCGTGCCCATATACTGCATTTCCACAGTGCGGCTCCCAGCCTGTCCCGGTCCCAACTGGTTCTTCCTTCCTCCTCTAGTCAAATAGATGATAAGTTAGAGGACTGAATGGATAAATCACAAAATATAATATCATCTGTCCCTCCACCTTCATAGGAAAAGTCGTTGCAAAGCCATTTTTGCCTTATGTACAGTATTGTGCTACCTGCATCTTTTCCTCACTCTAATCTCTTTTTCTATGTCACTTATTAAAAATTCTGACTTTCAAACAGCTACATAAATTTCTTTAAACATCTCCTGACTCGATAAAAAAGGGAGGAAGGGATTAAATTGAATGCTCAAGCTCTATTCCATCGTCTCGCTCACAGAAGTGTTCAGATAAACTATGAAATAAATCTTACTGTCCTGTCAGGACATTTCAATAGCTCTGATATTATTTACAGTCCCATCTGTATAATCCTCGCTCTGGAGTAATGGGAAAGTTCCCCCTTGGTGCTTCTCCCCAGCCGGCTCGCAGGGCCTTTCACAGTGAGAAGTGCAAATGTTTTTTGCTTAACTTCAGCCCAGATAAGGATCAGGGACGGAGCCGCAACGGTGCCTCGCAATTTCCAAGCATTGATATTAATGTTCAGGGAAAGGAAAAATTTGGGAGACTGGTCCTCCCTTTTCGATTCTGGGGCAGCAGAGCTGGAGGGGGCAAGAGTTTTTTCTGGGAAAGGGCTCGGGGTGTTCCTGGTGGACACGAGGATCTGGGAAGGGAGGGCTGCTTCCCCTGCGGCTTGGAGCCAGGAGGTTTCCAGAGGCTGTTGCTTGCTTGTTCACGGCTGCAGTTTGTTTGGGTGGTTTTGAGGGAAAAGAGACAATTTCAGAATAGCTCCTAGTGGACAGAAGGAGCCACAGTCGCTCCAGAAGCTGCTCCGTGTCTCAGCCCTTTGGGGTCCTTGAGCCCGGGATGCTCTTGGTCCGTGTTGATCCAGAGGCACATCCCAAGGGAAGCCAACATTCCGAGCTGCTCTCCCACCCCCCGCCAGCCTCGCATGGCTTGGGGACACGTTTCCTTTTCCCGCTTCCCCTGGCGGGGAGAGAAGCCGCTCCGGCAGGAGACGGCAGGATCCTGCCTGCGTTCTCCTGAAGGAGAACTCAGCTTTTAAATGCTGTGAGACATGGATTTAGAGGGTTGGACTATTAGTCCTTTAATTATGTGTGCTGAATAGATTGCCAGTATTTCTATATATAGATTCCTTTTTTTTTTTTTTTAATCCCCTGTTACATAAGCATTACTCAATTTAATGCTATAGTAGGATGAACAAAATGCAGAGTAGCCTTTTGCAATAAGGCCATGCTACAGATAACAGCTGGAAAATAGACAGGTACTCTTCTTCTGGCCTAGTGAATACTAGTACGTAGATATTCTCCTCCATGTCTAAGAAAGGACATTGTTGGCTTTGTGGAAGGCTTTCACTGTGTCTTTTTAAATGAAGAAGCTTCTCTTTCCCAACACTTAGGAAAACAAAATCAAATCTCATCACATCTATCACATATGGTTTTAGAAAAATGTGTTAGGCAGCGTTTCCGCAGGTGTCTGCTGATTTTTGGGGCTTTTGTTTCAGTTGTCCCAGTTTGTTTCAGTGTGCAAATCTCCCCCTTGGTGTCATCGCGCGCATTGTGCGGCCGTCATCGCTGTGACGGGCGGAGGGGCCGTGCTGCCTAACCCTGTTAGGCTCCACAAAGGCAGAAGTCAGAATCCCGCGGGATAATCTTAGCCACTAACTCTTTTCTAAGCCCCTTACAAGCAGCCACAATATCGTTTGTCATGTATATTACGCTCTGACAGATCGTGAAAAGAGATATATCCCCTACCATCGTAATTTAGGGAGAACTGCGTTCCCACGTTATTTTTCCGGACAATGAGGAGGAGGAGGCATTGCACGCATGGGGGTTTGTGCCTGTTTAGTGGTTTGGGAAATGCAGAGATTTAGTAGGGTAATTCTTGGAGGTTGGTGGTTGCCGATGCCCTACTTTGCATCGCTGCTTTGTGGAAGGGTTTCCTCCTTGGCCCTGTAAGAGATTGGATTCTATCGCTGCGGCAGAATCCTGCAGGGTTGGATTTACAGAGATAATTCACGTACCAAAAACTCCAGGTAGGTTCAGTGAGCGGGTGCGTGGGCCAGGGGCCTGTGGGGAGCAGCCTGCTAATTCCTAAGGGTTTCCAGTGCTCTGAAAGGTGCCCTGCCTGCCCAGACACTTTGCACCGCTCCCAGGCATCTCTACTTGGGCAAGTCAGGCCACTTACTGAAGAAAATCCCCTTGACATCAGCGGGGCTAATCACAACCTTCAGGTTAGCTCAGCATGAGGCACAATCTTTTCCTATAAATAAAAAGCTGCTGCTTTATTCCAAAACAAAGTGGAAACTTTGACTACCCCCCTCCCTTTTTGCAGCCACCATCCCTCATTTAATTTTTTCTCCCATTTACTTCACAGTGACTGTTAATTACACAGTTTCTGTTCTCTTCCCTGGCATCTATTTTCCAGTGTTTTGCATGAAAGTGGTAGATAATGTGGTTTGTGTGTCTCCTTGGAGACTTGGCACTTCAGAGAACAGAACTGTAAAGGGATTTGGTGGTAATCCATATTGTTTTGAATAGTTTATGACACTGGTAAAAATAGTTGTTATGCTTTCATAGAAAACTGCATGTTTCACGCAAGTGCTGAATTTCTAACTTTGCAACTCTGTGGAGTTGTCGGGGGGCAGAGAACAGATTGTTTCATGTCTCCATATATTTCCTTCTGTTATGTTTAATCCATTTCACGATCACAGAGCAGCATCAGTGGTGTCCGAGTGAGTGAGATGAGGCCACCTGGGAAAACAAGCTCCATTAGAGTCAGTAGCCAAACACCTGCAGCTCAGCACTCATTTTGGGTAGCAAAAGGTCCCGTCCTGGAGTTTTCCACAGAGGCAGCACCAAACTTGGGGGGTGCTCTTTAACTTAGCATGAACCCAGCTGCTCTGCATTCTAACCCACAGAAGGCAAGGTGAGATTCATTGTGTAATAACCAGCAGAGGAGGAACCAAATTAGGGAAAATAGAGTGAAAAAAAGCTTTTCATCCTTCCCTCAGACACACCTGCACCTGCAGGAAGATAAGGAAAGTCCTCGCTCCAGTGCTGCCATGGTGGAGCTGAGAGTCCTGCAGAGGATCTGGATCATATCTCCTGAGCTGATACAGCCTGATCAAGGGTGGTTTAATTCTCCAGGAAAGGTCAGACTGTCTTTGTCAAATCACCTTTTAGACATCAGCAACGTCTGATGTTGTTTAAGAACCTCTCTGAAAGTGCACAGCAGGACTGTATGAATGAGAAGTGCAGCCAACTTGCTGGAAAATTATGCTTGTTTCTTTGCTGCCATATTTTATTAGCCAACAGGAGCAAAGGAGGCTGATGAGCAGTGAGTGACTTTCAAGGAATTGACTGTATCAACTCTTAGCTACTGAGGCATCATCTCTCCAGTGAGTGGATGTGACATGTAACAAAAAAATCTGGCTCTAATGAGAAAAGACAGAGGCAAACTGTTCCTGTGCCACTCTGGTCTCACTTTAACAAGGCAAGTAGTGCTTGTGAATTTGACATATCATGGTATCTTTAAGTATTTATCTTAATGTGAAATTCATGTAAGTCATGAGTGCTATTAGTCAAGAAAAGTAGAGGTTTCTGTTTGGGTAGCTCCCAAAAAGGATTTTAATTGTCAGTATTTGGGAACCCATTTCAAATTGGGAAAGGTTAAATCCTGACTCTTCATGCAGCAAGGAGCTGGGAGAAAGATGATCTTTCCCTGCGCAGCCATGCCCTGACCCCAGAGCAAACTCCCTCAAAATGATGCTTATATTATAAGCTATATTATAGCCATTATATATAGCACATCTTAGGCTCGGTCACTCCCAATTTTGTGCTGATGGACATGTGTTTTGAAGACTGTGGAAATGTCTTCAGGGGTGTTGGATCAGCACTGGGGCGCTGGATGAGGGGCAGATGGTGAAGAGCAGTGATCCGAGGTTAGAGACTGTTCTCTAGCAGATGCTTGAGTAAATACATGGCGACTGAACAGATATTACTGATTTTAAAATCCTGGCCCGGTCTACCATACTAAAATGTGTGTTCAAGATTATTAGAAATATTAATACACTACAGAAAACTGGCATCGCATTTCTCTGCATTCCTTCTACTAAAATAGATTGCCTTCAACATTAAAGTGGCAGTCTCTGAGGTATTTGTTATTTCCAAAGAATTAATGATCATTTAGTTAGCTAACAGCCCAAGGCAAAGCAGAAGGGCTTAACATTCTGCCAAGTGGTAGCTTCTTGTAGGAAGGGCTGCTTTCAAAGAATTAGAGTTATGCAAAATGCTTTAACGATGTGCCAGTCAGCTAAATGGTTTACAGCACTAATAGGATGCTTGTTTTTCAAATCATTTACCCTGGTGATTTAGTTGCTGCAAGTTAGATTTAGAAATCTAATCACGACTTGTAGGTGAGCTGATAATTATCCAACCAGTGAGTATGTGAGTTTGCTCTCAATCAGAAAAATAGATGCATATGGCTGATGTTGAATGCATGGCAAGGACCGAGTCCTGTAGATAAATCAAATCCCTGGATAGGAGAGGTTTTTTTGGAGAGCTGCTCCAACTCGGGATCCACTAAAAGCAGTGTGGCGGGTTCCTTACAGAGCAACATTTGTTCTTCCCTATCTCTCTCCCTCTGCAGGCAGTACAAGGACTGTCAGTGAAAGCATTGGTGTGCTTTTTCACCCCAGAATTTTTAAAGAGCTTAGAAATCCCATTTTGAAACACTTGTGTGCTAGAGGCGTGTTACTTCCATCCGTTGCAGCATTATTGGGAATGCTGTAGCTGAAGACCGTCTTCAGACCTTGGAAGTTTAAGACAAAGACACTGTTAAAAATATCAGAGGCTGCCTGATCTGGAGCACTCATTTCTATTCATAGAACGGTAACTTAGGGTAGTCACTTGGACTCAGTGTTATATTGCTGATCTGCCCTTATCTCAGAGCTGCAAATGGAATCCTCCTGTAATAGCCCAAAACGCTGGTTAACCACCTGGGCTCTGTCTGTTTCATTTTTGTGGGCTGGGTGGTTGATTTATTTGTTTTTTAGCTTTTTTTTTTGTGTGTGTGTGTGTGTGTGTGTGTGGAGGGGTTGGGTCTTGAGCTGGGGTGGTATTTGTGAAGAGTAAACCCAGGTCTATGTAACCCCTTGGGTCTGAGTTCTAATGTTGTTAATAGAAATGACAGTCACCTCAGCAGTTTTCCTCCTGTTCTGTGGTTAGGGACCTTTTCTCATATCTGCAAACGTGATACGGACAGATGTGTAAAATTGATGTTAATGTATTTTCACTGATAGCAATGGTGGCTTTGTAGTATTTGATTTAAGGACCATGTTTGGCCTTTGCAAACCCGGAAAAATTCCTTACCTCGTGTTTGTTAAACTTGCTTGCTGTGTCAGAGGGCAGCAGAGCTGCTTTACGGAGCAGCTTACGTGGCCACCTCAGCCTGAAATGACTGACCAACGTGAAATCTCACGCTCCTGCTACCACTTCTTTCCAGCTGCGACGGATTTGTTCTTCTCAGCTGCAATAGGTGCCCTCTGTGGGCTGTTGGCTTTTGCTAAGTGCTCCTAAGAAGTGCTGGTGTATTTTCTGCATTATAAGCAGAAATTGTATCATTGTCTGTTAAGATTATTATATACTCTGCAGTATGTGATAATGTTTGAATATGTCTTCATTTAACTTAGGTAAAATGGAACCTTTGAGCTCAAATTTTCCACTGCAAGGAGGCCTGGGCAAGGCAAATAAAGATAATAGTCAGTTTGACTAGTGCTTTGCAAGCAGAAGCTTGTGAGTGTGAAGGGAAGTTGACATGGATTTCTTGACATCTGCTAGAAAACCTGTCTGCTTAGAGAAAGCCATGAGCCCCCACGGGGTGGGTGAACAGGAACCTCGTGGTGTTCCTGCTGTCGGTGGTTACCTGGGCAGGTGCTGCAGGATCCGTGTGGCACCGGAGGGGCCAGCAGGAGGGAAGAGCTTGTGCTCCTGCCTTTGCTCAGTCCCCCTCTGGAAGGCAGAGAGTAGCCTCCCCTGGCCCATGAAGGGGATTAAGAAGAGCTGGTGCAAGCTGCGATTGGACTTAGTGCTGTCTGGGACACAGTCAAGGTGTCCTGAGGAGCTTGGATGCTCCCGCGGAAGGACCAGTTTGGGGATGTTGCTGTTCCTCGACAATGTAAATTTGTCGGATCCCACTTGGCTCTGGGCCGTTTCTGCCCTGCTGCGGAGGTAGGTGGGGGGTTCCTGCTGGCTACGCAAAGAAAATCCTTGTGATGAGGAAACTGGGTCGTCTTCCTTAAGGGAGAGATAGTCATCGGAAAAACAGCTTTGAAGTGGAAATGGACCAAAAGCCAAAAATGGTACAAAAGCTGGATTAAGGGCGGAGCGCCCTGCACGTAGTTGAATAAACTCCCCAGCCACACGGTAGCTGCTAATCCTGAGCTGGATTATCGGCCTTTTCCGAAGCGCTGCCGCTCGCCGGGTGCCCTCGGCCTCATGGCGATGCTTGCGCTGCGGTTCGGCCGCTCGTGCTGCCCACGGACGCCCAGGGCTCTGCGTTTGAAGCTGTTTCTCTCACGGCAGCGGCGAGGGCTGATGTCTTCATCACGTTACTCATCTTGGGCGTTTCCTGAGCACAAATGCATCGTGCGGTTAAATATTTAAGGCTTCATTTAGAACAAGTGAAATTTTAAATGACATCAAGTGTTCCTGTGTTGTTTTCTTTTTTTCTCTCCTTTTAAGCAGTGGTTGTATCACATGTGAGCAATTTATTTCTTCTGTTTTAAGGCAGATAATGACCACCTGGGAGCTTTGCCTGTTCCTGCAGCCCTGGGTCCCACTGGAGGTGCACGAGGCTTTGGCCACTCTTTCCAGGCCCCGTATGTGCCCAGGGTACCCAGGGCCTTGGCAGTTTAAGGCCTTTACAATTTTGTCACTAGAGCTAATCCCTGTGGTGCAGAGCTCATTTTAACTCTAGTACTAAGTAGATCTGTTTATGATTTAGATGCTGAAAAATATTTGGGGCAAGCTGCCTTTTTTGTCCCTCAATAGGAAACTTTTAATGGGACCTGTCAAATCTTTTAATTATGATATTTGTGCATGTGTGTCAAGATTTGTATCTGCTTTTGCCTAATCAGCTTCCAAAGAATTACTGCAATGATCATGGAAAATGGATTTAGGAAACCATAAATCTGCTAAGCATCAAATTTTGTTCTAGTACTTTCACTCACTGGTTACAAGTTTGTCTTCTCTTGTAGCCCAGATTTAATGGACACCTAGAGCAGAATTATACCTTGTGTTGCTTTTCTGAGAGCTACCGAATCCCTTCATTTTGATCATATCAAGCTTATTTTTTACTAAGATTCATAAGACTTCTATTTAGATGGCCATTTACCCCCAGCTTCAGCTGCAGTGCAGCAGTCAGTGTAGAGCCTAAAGCTCTCGGTAGCTCTGAGTGTTTCCCCTTCTCTTCTGTAGGCGTCAGCCTTTCTGGAAGAAGAATTATTTTATTAATTTAAAAGAGGATGTTTCTGTATTAGAGCATGGTATTTAACTGGTCTGTAAGGGGATGCGCCTTGTCTCTACAGCAAAAAATTGGGGTTAATAACTGGGTTTTTTTAAAAATAGCTTCTGAGCGGATCTGGCACTGGTACCATCTAACTCGCTTGTCCCCGGGCACTAAATGTAGGCGATGGGCAGAAATAAATAAATAACTGCAGTCTTTTGGGACTATAAGTGTTAGCAGCAGCTAGATAGGAGCCCAGTGTCCTGGAAGAGCGTGTCTTTGCGCTGACTGGCAGAGCGGGAGTGACTCAGCCTGGCGGCGCACGTGCCCCGAAATAGCCCTGCGAGACAAAGGCCTTCACAGCTATTTATAAAAACTGGCTTTAAACTGCTGCTGAATGAGGTAATCACATGGCCATCTGATTAGACATGAATGACTTCACTATTTTTTTATACAATTAGGTCATCCCAAGAGAATCGTAAAATACAGCAGAATTCAGTGTGTTGTCCAGGGGTGACTAATAAAAAGTAGTTGAAACAGTACAAATATGGTTTTTTTCCGGCTGATTTCATAATTCCATGTCCTTTGCTATCCCTGCTCTCGATGAAGTTGCTGGAAGAAGCCCCCTTGGCCTGTACCAAACCCCTGCTTCTCCCTGGTTCCTCTTGGCTCCCTGATCATCTCCCTGGTTTTCTAGAGCGCTGCGGCTTAGACTGCGGATGGCACCGAATCCCTTCCACTGCTGCCAGGTGTGGAGCTGGGGAAGCAAAAAGCTGGAATTAAGAGAAAACCTGCGACTCAGTTGATTGCCAGGGTGCACCTGCCTGGGAGGTGTCTCTCCTTGCAGCCCAGAGCCTTGTTTTACAGCTGTGAGCTTTAAAAAGCCCGTGTCCTCCTTCCCCAGCCTCTCTGCTGAACGGTGGCTGCTCTGTGGAGAGGTAAAACCCACCCATGCTGGCACAGCTGCTGCTGCTGAGGGACTTTGGGTGGATCTCTCACCACTGCTGCAATAGAATGAATCCAAGATCTTCTGTAGTAAGTTCCTAATATATGAAAAAGCTGCCCAGCTTAAGGCAGATCTGTGCTAAAAAATGTGATAGATAAAAAGATGTTGAAGGAGAAAGAGGTGAAGGAGTAAGTGGCAGGTTGATTGCTACACTACATTATTATTATTGTTATGTTAACTAGTAGAAGCCCTAAACTAGGCCTGCACTGTAGTTAAATAAGGAGACTACAGAACCGGAAGCTCTGCTTGTGGTTTTCTCTTTTTTTCTATAACCTTTCCCACTTTTTGGAAGGCATTAAGTAACTTCTTTCAGCTCAAGCTGACCATGAATTCTTATTCTTGTCAGGAATATAAGAGCAAGGGGTTCAGACCTTGAATGTTTGTTCTGCTGTCAAGAACAGCTCCTCTGAAATGGTTGCCTCCAGAGAAAAAGTGCAAATAAACTTTTTAAACTTTGTTTTTTTAATGTATGTGGGAAGGAGCTGCTTAACAAGTAGTCCTAGGGAAGAGAATCAGTGAGACGCAGCCACAAGCAGCTAGGAAGATTGTTTTTCATGTAATCTTTAACCATGTTTTGCTGTTCAGAGGCAGAAGGACTGGGGGGCATACTGCAGCTGTTATTATACAAAAAATAATTTCCTCAGAGATAGAGATTGAAGGATATAGCCTGTTTGAAGAAAAAGAAAGAAAACTTATTATTTGATTGAGAATTTGTTGAAAAGAAGAAGAAAAATAATAGCTTTGGATACAGGGTCTTTTTGAGAACTGGTTTTGTTAATATCCTGCTGTTCTTGGGGAATAAGGCGCTGACTTTGGGATTAGTAGAAGTTAGCAGTGATGTGAAGTGAAAGACTGAGAAGAGCTTGATCTGATCCTGATGAAGACAATTAAACCTGGTGGTTATGGTTTAGGATCTCATCTTGCAGCCAGTCTTAGTTGGCTGAAGACAGACCCAGCTGCCTTCCATCTCCTAGAAGGGAACTCCAATCCAGTTTAAAGGATTTATTCCATTGGGGCAGGTTGTTCTGCTGCCTCTGTGTGTGTTGGAGAACTGTGTGTGCCCCTTCGTATGAACTGGGCGGGCAGGGGAAAGCGCCTGCACATCTGCAGTATCTCCCTGGAGCAGGATTAGGGCTCCGGGGAAATGCTAGTGCTTCCAGGAGGTAATTGCTGAAGGAAGGAGGTGTGATGCCCCAGTGAAAAGCTGGGGAATTGCTCTGGACAGACACTGGTATTAAGTGGAAAGTTTAAACAGAGACATACCAGCCATCAGATATATGCCAGATTGGAAGAGTTATTCATGATTGATGCTTGAGGGGGAGTTTAACCTTGCTCTGGGCTGATAAAACACTTGTGAGATACTGATCTGTTTGCCTTGGGAATGTCTGCGGGTTTTCCGGCCCTGATACCCTAGGAAAGGGCGGGCAGCTTCTGGCAGGCCTGGGTTCCTTGGGAGATCCCTTGGGGGGCTGCAGCTCCTCCTGCGGCGACTCCTCACGTGGCCGGTGGCTCCAGCAGCCGGGATGGGGGGTGCTGAGGGGGGTGCCTGGTGACGAGGCAGGCCAGATCTGTGCAGTTACTTGCAATGTTGCTGATGACTGTAATTATGAATTTAAAATTCCGGTTCCTTCTCTCTGGCTAGTCAGCCTAGGCGAGCTGCTGGAGGCTGCCTCACCATGGGCTGGCGGCGCGGGGCAGACTCTTCTGCAAGAGGTTTGTAGCCTGTGAACAGGCTGCTGTAGTCCCCGCAGGTGTCAGTTCACCTCTCCACAGAGCACCAGCACGTAGACTACCCGTACACCCTCAAAGCCAAGACTACCTGTGCACGCTCCCCAAAAGGCTGCAAGGACCAGGCTTCACACTGAGGGAAACCCTGCAATAACAGCAGCGTAAGGAGCAGGAATTCAGGTGCTATTTCTGGCCTCCTGCAAGAAGGAGGTGCCTTAGCAGAGGACAGGGCCCTGGGTGATCGTGGCATGTAATTAGAGGCCACTCTGTCCGCCAATGATAAATCCTGTAATTGCTGAATTCATCTTTGAGTGACGATAGAGCAATTTAAGACAGCACATTACAAGTAACCCAAAAGGACCCAGATGTAAGAATAAAGCACCTTCAAAATGCTCCAGACAATAGAAGCATTATTTCAGAAACAAAAAGGGTTGGGAGTTGATGTGTTCTCTCAGAAACTAAGCCAGCAAGGATTTAAATGTTTTTTAAAAAGTAAATAAAAAGCAAAATATTTAGAAGAAGCTTATTTTTATAGTAATATAAAATGTTAAGCACAGATTTACAAGTATGAATAAGAACTCGGATCACAAAATGGGTAGAGATATTACATTAGCAACATTAAATAGATGAAAGAGCAGCAGTCAATCTCATACATAGCTTTCCTCAGCTGCTTTTGAGGCTAAAGATATTAGAGTATCTTGAGGATCCCCTTTGGAAAGGAGCCAGGAGAAAGGTCTGCTCCCCCTTCCCATCCCTGCCCTGGTGCCGCTCGCCCTGCGGAGCCGCGGGGTCCCGCGCTGGCCCCCGACACACTCGGCGTCGTGTCCTCGTGTCGCAGCCTGCACAGAACTCTGCTTTTAGGGGCAAGTGGAAGTGATGGGGAAAATGATGGCAGTGGCAGGGGAGCTGGAGTCCAGGCCTGCTGAAATCAATGGCAGCTCGAATTGCAGCTGCTAAATATATCGGGCTGCTCCAGGAATTTCTAAAATTCGCTTTTTTTTTTTTTTTTTTTTTTTTAGTCCAACCCCATTTTAACCATTTGGCTGCTGGTTTGCCACCCTCATTCCTCCAGAGGAACAAGGGTTCCTGTCATTCGTGTGGGCTGGCCGCATTGCTGATCTGTTTTTAGCTCGCTGGCGGTGCGTGCTGCCCGATGTGAGTTAGTGCCAGCAAAACGGCTCCAGTAAAGTCCTCTCCTTCCGTTATAATGAAGCCACCCTGGGAAGTTAGTTCTGGGTAGCACCCGTTTTCAAATTTGCTCCATTTTGTTTTTTTCTTGGGTGCCTGGCGCTGCTGATTTCCAGCGACCTGGAAACCCTGTAGTTCTCCCCACATACATGAGGGAGTGCACAGAGCAAAGGGGGACCGCGCGGCAGCTGTGGCGCTTGGAGCACTAGGCAGTTTGTTACCGATGTAAGAGCAGACTCATTAAAACTTACAATTTAAGGCCTCGAGTTCAGCAAAACTTGTGCTGAGGTCCATTGCTGAACAGCTCAGCATGTCCCTTGGTAGGCATCACATCTGCAGCTTCTTGATGCAGCATCATGCATGTGCAAAGACATCCAGAGAGATGATTCGAAGGCAAAAACCATAGCCCAGCCTGCTCTGGTTTCACTTCTGGCTCCTCATCATTTGGCGGGTGGCGAGAGGCAGCGGGGGCCGTGGGCAGGGGACAGGGCCGGTACCCTCAGCTTCCCGCGGCTCAGGATGAGCTCCCCAAGGAGCGAGCAGCTCCTTGCAGTTTCCCTAATGACGATGTTTCCCCAATGATGATGTTTTCTCCTTTTTCAAATCCTCGCCACCATGATACACCAGGGGCCTGCCTGGATGATGACAGTGATGGCTGGCTCCAGCACTTAAAAATCTATTCATTCATTTCAGGAACTGTGAGCTAACCTTCGCCTGTTCGGAAACCCATTTACGTCACAGTTAATACAGTCAGCTCTTCCCTTGAAACCTCTCTCTTTAAATAAATATCCCCTGTTTTGCCAGAACTCTTGGGCTGAAGTTTCCCATGGCAGAGAGGGCCTGTGAGTCCTGTAGCAGCTTGTTGTGAGGAGCGTTGGGACAGGGAAGGCCACGGGCCGTGTTTGCTGCCCAGGGCTCCTGCTCTCACTTCTGTCCATGAGCTGCAGCTTTGGCCGCTGCAGGAAACAACTAGCATGTGTGTGAACGTGCAGTACCCACTCCTAAGGCTTTGCGGGCAAGAATAAGGCAAAATGGGCAAGCCATTACCATCTTATTTTGCATATCTTCTCTCATCCATGTTTGGTATTATAATTTGGCAAACTGAGCCAATGTAGGTGCAATCAATAAGCCTTTGGAGACGTGATCAGAGCTGGCACGTTAGAATGTGTTTGTTGTGGCAGAAGCGCTTCTGTTCTTTGGGGGTAGTTTGTTTTTCTGCAGTGCTGCATATGAAAACAAACAATCGTTTCCTGTGGTAAGGACTGTTCAAAAATCAATCCTGGTTGTTCCATGGTGTAAAAACAGCCTGGAGTTTAGGGGGTTTCCTTGGAGAAATCAAAGTTGCTGAAAAAGGGTAATTTAGGGCAGTCCCTAACCGTTTAAGAAGGCAATATGGATACAAGGTAAAGTGGCTTCCAGCATGGTGTGCTGCTAAGTAATACATATGTTGCCTTGGGTTTTTCTTTGAGATCTTTTATAATGTAGAGAGAGCCTGAGTACTCATGTGCGTGTCATTATATAATACTGCAGCAGGGTTTTCCTGATGTAAGTTGTTGAGCATTTAGGCCTCCTACTTTGCTGCAGTGACATGCTGTAGATTCTGTACTTGCTTTATAGGATCAGTTCAGCTGCTGATTGATGAGGGATCCAGTTTAGAGTAGCACTAAAGGCCTTTTGGTTTGCTAAGAGTCAACTGTGCAACTTCAGGAAGCTCCACAAGGACTTGATCCAGTTCCCAAAGGGATGTGAAGTTGCCAGCGAGGAGCTGTGGGCAGCACCACGAGGAGGAACCCGCAGTGCTCAGCGAGGTGCCCTGCTCAGCGGCAGGGACAAGTAGGGCGCAGGGTCCAAGCTGTCCCCTTTGCAGCACTAAGGACTGACCATTCGGCTGTTTTTTTGAAAGGTGTCACAGAAAATCTGTTCACGGGTGCCCACTGGTGCCCTGCTGTGTTTGGCAGTTAAAGGAGGCCTTTACATCTATATGGAAGTAGCAAAAGGTCTGTGCATGTTGAGAACCGTGTTTGCTTGAAGGTCAGAAGGAACCAGAGGATCATCTAGTCCCATCCCCTGGGTATGAGTTTACGCAGTTACTCTCAAAGTGAGCCCAAGAATTTGTGCCTGTCCAGTGCATGTTTTCAGAAGGTTTCCAGCAGAAACCACAGAAACAGAGAATGCCCTCTTTCACCTGGCTAATCACCCTCAGCGTTCAAAATAATGCCTTGTTTCCCAAGGGAATTTGTCTGATTCAGCTTCTAGCCATTAGTTCTTCCTTTGTATGTCTTTGCTAGCTAAAAAAGTTGCTGAATACTCAGGGTTTGTTTCCTCCTGTGGAGGAATCTACTTGCACTGAATAAACTAGTCACTTGTCAGTTGTTGGATTCATAAGTAACTTATAGTGAGATCTCATAGTCTTGCCGTGGGTTTGGATTTTTTTATTTGTTTGTTTTTGTTTTTTCCTCCAGTAGCCAAGAGTTTGGGGCGATTTTCTGTACCCTGGCTAGTCATTTCCGTATGAAGCATGGACACACTGTATATACGCCTTCCTACATCTCCTTGTTGCCTCTTGATCTTTCACATTTAAGAGATGAATTAGCATTTTTGTTTCTCTTGAGATCATACTGGAGAGTATATAGTCAGATCTGATTCTTTGCGATGATGCGGCTCCATTGGAACCACGGAGGCGTTCCCCGTCTGGCAGGTAGTTTTGCATTTCTTGCCTCTTAAAACCTTGCATCTGGCTATACTAAAATGTGCTGGAGCCGGCTTGCCGGGATCCAGACCACCGATGGGCTTCTCCTCATGATTTATCAATTTATCAAATTTTATCAATGAGAGCATACTATGGTTTTCCTTTAAATCTGTCCAACCTTATTGGTATGGTAATGGTTTTTTGTTAGTGATACTTATTTAAGACTGAAGCCAAATGGGAGCCAAGCTTGTATAAGCTGTATGCTGTGAATTTGGTCAAGGGAACTATGCAGGTGGAAAAAGAAATTTAAAGAGATTAAAAGCTTGATAGGTAAAGTCACGCGGAGTTTCTGTGCTATATCCCTGCAGGCTTCAGCCCTGAAATTAGTAGGTTTGCCACTAAGCTCAGTGAGTGCTCAAACTTTTCCTTAGTTAGCACACAAAGGCCCCACTCATCCATGTGAGCGTTTATCATAGAATCATAGAATCATAGAATGCTTAGGGTTGGAAGGGACCTCTAGAGATCATCTAGTCCAACCCCCCTGCATACGCAGGGACACCTAAAGCACGTGGCACAGGACTGCATCCAAGCGGGTTTTGAAGATCTCCAGAGAAGGAGACTCCACAACCTCTCTGGGCAGCCTGTTCCAGTGCTCTGTCACCCTCACTGTTAAGAAATTTTTCCTTAAGTTCCTATGGAATTTTTGATGTTTCAGTTTCCGGCCATTTCCTCTAGTCCTATCAGTGGCCACCACTGAAAAGATACCATGACCGTCCTCTGCACTCCCTCCCTTGAGGTATTTATATACACTGATTAGATCCCCTCTCAGCCTTCTCTTCTCCAGGCTGAACAGGCCCAGCTCCCTCAGCCTCTCCTCATAGGGCAGATGTTCCAGGCCCCTGATCATCCTTGTGGCCCTGCGCTGGACTCTCTCCAGCAGCTCCACATCCCTCTTGTACTGTGGAGCCCAGAACTGGACACAGTACTCCAGATGCGGCCTCACCAGGGCTGAGTAGAGGGGCAGGATCACCTCCCTCGACCTGCTGGAGACGCTCTTCTTAATGCAGCCCAGGATCCCATTGGCCTTTTTGGCCACGAGGGCACACTGCTGCCTCATGGTCAACTTGTCGTCCACCATGACACCCAGGTCTTTCTCCGCAGAGCTGCTCTCCACAAGCTCAGTCCCCAGCCTGTACTGGTGTCTGGGGTTATTCCTCCCCAGGTGCAGGACCTTGCACTTGGCCTTGTTGAACTGCATGAGGTTTTTCACCGCCCAGTTGTCCAGTCTGTCCAGGTCCCTCTGGATGGCAGCACAGCCCTCTGGGGTATCGGCTACTCCTCCATAAATATTCTCTTCCATAAATATACTCTTCCATAAATATTCTGTTTTAGACCTTTTTAGGTAGCAAGGGCCAGGTGTTTAAAAATTTCTAAAGCCATGAATAAAATAAAATACCGAAATGTGTGGAAGTTCACTGGAGACTAATTTGTTGTAGTTGCTGAGCATAGACCTTGAAAATGGCATTCTCAGTGCTTCTGGGTTAATAACTGAAGGCCAGATCTCGTCTGGCTTGCTGATTTCAATGGGGTTTTGCTAGGAATAAACTTCAGCGGAGAGTGTTCGGAAGGAGTCTACAAAATTGAGGTTCTCAGATGTCAAAAAGTGATTCTCACAGGTGTCACCGGTTGTGCGCTGGTGATACCAGTTGTGCGCCGGTGTCACTTGGCCAGGGGGCCACAGGCTTCTGCCGGGGCCTTGTGGAGCAGAGCACAGGAACCTGGGAGCGATTCTGCCAGGGAAAGGGAAATCCAAAGGGACTTCTCGGCTCCGGCTCGTGCCTGCTGCACCGGAGAGGCCGCCTTGAGGCAAATCTGCTGCCTGTCTCCAGATGGGGACAGCTCAAGGCTTTGCACCGAGGAGCCCGTCGTGCTGCAGGTGGGGAAACTGCACCATGGGTTTGTGCAAGGACAGAGCTCTTGGGAAAAGCAGGTTTCCAGCGGTCCAACATCCCGCTTTGTCCATTATGCCATGGGACAAATGGATAATCCTTCTGGGCTTTGCTTGTGTCATCTCTTAAGTGAGAAAAGTAATCACCGACCGCGGTGGATTGTGAATTTCTCAGATAAAACGGAACCATAAATTCAGGTGTCTGCATTATTTATTACTATCTTTCACAGTTAGAGCCATTTCAGATAAATCCTTATCACTAATTTAGTCTGCATCTCTGCGTGGGTTGCAACTCTCCTGATTGGGTATCCCTTTCTTCTCCCTGCCCTTGAGCACCATCACACAAGTAACTCTGGCTCACGGGGTTACCTGTACAAAACACAGCTGTAAGCAAGGGGGAATATCAGACAATAAGCGGGGCTGCATTTTCAAGGAAAAAATGATGTGACATTAAATGCTTAATGAGGCATTTCTTAAAATCAGCAAGGTAGTGCTGGGAATATGCATTCTAACTTCCTTAAAAGTGGTTATGTCTTGTTTCCCTGTTGGGGTGTGGAAAGCCACCTCTTACCATGTTTAAAATATTAAGTAATCAGCTATTGAGTAAACCTCGGGGGTTCTGCGCAGCGGGTGCATGGGGACCGCGCGGGACGGCGCAGCGCTGCTGGCGGGAGCCGCTGGGGCCAGCGCGTGCGGATGGGAGCGCACGGCGCGGAGCGCACGGATGGGAGCGCGCGGGGCCTCCCTGCCGAGCCCGGCGCTCGGCTGCCAGCTCACGTGCGGAGCAGCGCCGTGCAGGCCAAAGAGAGATGTGAATCACACTTTGCCAACTTGCATTAAAACTTTGGGTGCCTATAAGCCTGCCGAGATGAAAAATTCCAGAGCAACTGGAAATCCCTAGGAGCGCACCGTGTTTCCTGCAGGCGCCTCCTCAGACTCTGATTCACATTCACCTTCTTTCACCAGCGGGTTTAATTGCCAGGCATTTGGTGGCTTCAGGCTCCTGTCTGTTAAGAATTGGAGCTGAATATTTCAAGGTAAACAAAATCCTCATGTCAGTAATAAACCTGAAATGTTTCTTTGCTCGTCCCGCTTTGCAGCAGTTTGTGGTGGGCGCAGGATGGTTGGGCAGATTGTGCCTCTCACGTTCAGCAGCCTGAGTGAACTGCACTGTATTTCCCTACAAAGTCTCTGGAATAGCCAGGAAAGAGAACAGCCTTCCAATTTGATTTGGGACCTCAGTTGCATCGGAAAAAAATTGCCATTGGCACAAGAAGTCGTTACTAATTACGAGTGTAGCTTGGTTGGAGAAGCAGGTCCTCGTTCAAACAAAATTGATAAATGTAATGGGATAAAAGGGGAAATGTTTTGTTACCTGTACAAAAGTGCTTTGGGAGTGCACAGCTCCGAACTAAAACCATGTGAGGCATCCAAGGGTAAATGCAAGCCCACCTTTTCTTGTTACCTGGAGACTATATCTGTTACACAGGGACAAGTGTTATTTGCAATTGACTCTGCCTTTTAATCTTTAAGAGTAATAAGGGATTTTGCCTACTAATACTGGTTTAGTTGTCCTTGATTGCAGCTGGCACTGAGCACGTTTCTGCAGAGCTCTTCCTGAGCAGTAAGAATTTTACTTTATTTTGAGCGTTTCGGACCCAGCTCACTCATGCAGTCCCATGTTAATACTTTCCACCGAAGCAGCAGAAACCCACCGTTCGCCCAGCTACCAGGGAAAACATTTTGTAGAGGCTCTTTTGTTCCAGAGAGGCATTTTAATCCTCATGGAAAACCATCCAACAGGGCTTGTGGAGAAAAGCTGTCATTTGTTGGTTCAAAAGAAGTTGCTTTATCTGAGGCTAAACCAAATTGCGGAGTGGAGTAATGGAGGACAAACTGGTGTTTAGTGGCAGTTGAGCCCATTGACCAGATGATCTGGAAAGCAAAATTCAGTGCTTGCACACATGGCTGCTTGCAAAGGGCTTGGCAAGGAAAATAGTATTGAGTGGAGAGGTAGTAAGCACTGGGTAGTACTTGTTACACATTGATATGCACGGATGAATAGCTGCTGAAGTTAAGTTAGTGGGGCCTGTCTAATTTAATCTCATCTTCCAATAAAAGAGATATCCAGCTATAATTTCATCTAGCAGAAGTTACTATCCTATACTGAGAGAAGACATTTAGTACTCATTTAATCTGCATTCAGATGAAAAGACACTTGTCTTATTATTTTTAATTCCTTCATAAATTTGGAATGATATTGCTTTCATGACCTTGTTATAATTAGCAGTTGCTATTTCTTGTTAATGAGCTATTACCTGCAAATTCGTATAATTCATCTGACAGGCTGCCAGCCTGACTAATTAACAAGGTTTGACCAGTATCGCAAACCTGCAAAGGATTTTCTCCTCTGACACTAAAAAAAAATGTTCTCTGAGGCTTTGTGTATAAATATATTAAATGGTTTCTGCAAAGAGGTCACAAAATCACCCTGCTAAGAAGTTTGTCTGTAACATTCATCCAGCACAGAGGCTATTCCTGAAAAAAAGCATTTTGCACCCCACTTACCCCGTGATTAAAACTGTGCTGGCAATGATGATGTTTCTTAGTCCCAGGCAGCACCGTTCCTACGTGGCTTGCAGAAAAGATTTTAAAAGGGAGACCAGGCTGCTTGGTGTAAGGAAGACTTTAGACCTTTCCACTAGCAGAAAATGCACTTGAATGAAGGTTATTTTCCTATTTCCAGCCAAAATGTAACATCAGCTTTGAGAGCCTGATCAGCCTATCCCATGAGAGTGGGAATTCTTTGCACTTCAGTGGAATTTGGATCTGGCCCTAGGCTGCCTTTTTGGCTATGCATTACTGCCTAGTTCATCTCCACTGATTTCTTTCCCGTATAAATAACAGGAAATACATTTCTCATTTCTGGGAGGTATTTTTTTTTGAGTGACATTAAGGCATATCTCTGTGGCAGGATTTTTAGAAAAAAACATCTTGCAATGTTAGAACTGCTCAGTATAGATTTACTGATACACACGGCACTTCACCATTAAAAAAAAAAAGAAAATCACTGCCCGAGATGATTTTCAATCCAAATAGACTTTGCTGTGATCGTCTGCATCACACACTGCAATTTTATATGGAGCAAATTGAGCACCCTCACCTTGCTTCTCGGATGCTGTGAGGATTAGATTTTTTACTGTTTGAGAAGCCCTTTGAAATTAGAGCAATTAATTTTGTAGAAAACATGAGGGGGAAATTAATAATTCTGCTTTCAGAGCCATGTTTGAATGGTGGGAAGTAAATGACGCATCTGACAGTACAAGAAATGAAGGGAGGGGAACAAAATGTGCAGTAGCTACTCTGTTAAGTGGACACTGTTCGTCTTCTGCAATGCATGAGGCAATGGCTCTGTGGAAGAAATATAACGTGTTGGTGTAATTAGACTGTGTGGTAATGCAATTGCACAAGGAGGCCGTGTTAATGGTGCTGAGACAATCTTAATTCTGCTAATTTCTAGGTTTGAAGTCCCTGACTTTGCAGCCATCGCTTCTTTGTGATGCTTTTTGTGACCATGTTTAATATGCGCTGTGATTGTATTTGGGCACTCTTCTCACAGCTGTTTCAAGATGCAGCTGTGAAAGGTGTCCAGACACATCCGAAGATGCTGTAAGCCACAAATAACTGCCAGAATCTTTTTTTTTCAGTTTAGTTTAATAGTTGAAGCAAAGGGGTGGTGCCTGGGCCTGGCTACAGTGTGATGGCCCTGCAGAGCGGATGCTGCTCTGCTTTGCCCTGTCCTCCCAGCAAACCAGCTGTGCAAACTAGATGTGCGCACGAGGACAGACCCGCCGTCTCTTCCACTGGGGCTCTGGGGGAATTAAATCCCGACTGGAGTGCCCCTTCCCTGAAGGGTGCCCTAAACCCCCATGGGAGCCCGTCTGTCACGCAGTGGGCATCCTTTTAGGTGAAAAGCACTCAGAGAACAGAGCTGAGACAGCAGCTTCTGGAGGGTCTGTCCTGGAGATCCTGGGGCTGATGGGGAGGGCTGCCAATTCCTTCTGTCAAAAGGAAATTAAGGGAAATTAAAAAACAGCGTTCCTTCCCATGCATGTGCCTCTGCTGTTGGCTTTACTTTTCTCTGCAGAAATCCAATGAAAATCAAGTGTCATTTATTTATATTTCCAACTACTACAAACTGGTAAATTCAGGTGGATTTCATCAATAGTTTCAGCAACTTTATTATTCCCTTGGAGAACATTCATCTACATTTACTTACAGTTTGAGTATAAAAAGAAGGATTTGCATCCTTATGGGCAAGGAGGAGGTCTCATCTTTCTTTCTTGGTTTTCTTTTTCTCTCACTGCCATGTTCCTTTAAATCTGTCTTGGGATGGCGACACATTCCTTGTCTTGATAAAGCAGTGATAGATGGTCTTGGCAACTGTGTTTGCCTTCGCTGGTGAGAGTATGTTCTTCCATAAGAAGAAATAAGAATACTGTACTACAATCTTACTGTAACCACATACTATCCTATTGCAGTAGTGTCCATACAGAACATCACAGGAATTGGTTCTTTTAATGCACCGGAGTGATTGTGGTGTACCCTTGTCTGTAAATAAGGTGACTCATGCCCTACCATAGGAGTTTTGATGCAGAGACACCTCTTTTTGCAGTGAGACATAGCCCAAGACCTCTGTTTGGCAGGACATCTGAGCTGAGCAGACAGGTACCCCACTGACGTTGCATTTAGCGCTCTGGTGAACAGGAGCTTCAGAAGTTTTTCCTGGATAAAGCAGAGTGGAATAGGATAGAAATCCTGCAAAAACCTGAGCTCAAGCTATCAGCAAAGTTATTTGTAACTTTCAGGGCTTTTCTGTTTTCTCATTGCACTTGGCCCTGGGAAAGTCCTCAAAGAGTCTGAGGTTGTAGACTTTGCGCAAGCTGGTGGCCTGCCCGGCTTTCAAGCAGCGGGAAGGGTTTGCCTGGGGACACTGTATCACTTACGAGATTTATATGCCTTAGCACAATCCCATAATAAATTACCCACACTTCAGGGAAGATGAGGAATGGCACGTGGGGCTGCCGGGCTCTCCGCAGCGGCCGCGCTAGCCCGGCAGCGAGGCCTGTGCCACAGAGCAGAGCGCCTCGCGCCACAGGAGCGGCCGCGGGAGCCGCTCGCCTCAGCGCGCCGCTCGCCTCAGCGCGCTGCCCATGCCGCGCACGTTATCGCAGTGCGTTCCCTCCCGATAGTGGGAAGAGGCAGCAAACCCAACTCTCACTCGTGATTTCCAGTAGGTAGAGTGCATTTTTATGATAGTATTAGGCTGTCAGAATATATTGTGGAAGGGGTGAGCATCCCCTTGCGCTGGGGGAGACCATGATGAATGTGCGATTCACTCCAGACAGCTACCAGAACCGAGCGTGCGCTTCTTGCATAAATACGCCATTTATCTTCTCGCAAAGCACATCGCCGGCGTAGCGCTCCAGGCCTCACGGCGTAGGGATGCCCGCAAAACCTGGGCAGTAGAAGCTCCTGGGCAGTAGAGCAGGCAGGCTCCGATGTTTGCGTGGTTTCCACCTTCAACCTCACGCACATTCGTGGGGAGGTAGGTGAGGAGGTATTGCCAGATCGCTCTGAGTCCACCATGCAAAATACAGGAAAAATGTGAAACCAATACTTACTGTTCTTGCCAGCAGCACATGTCTGAGATCCCCAGTTTAGACTCTGGAGAACATATGGCTCTTAGTGGGTGTCCAGATAATTAGCAAATCTAGTAAGCTTTAGCATAATTGAGTGGATAATAACAAGGGAAATCAATACGTGAATAAATTTTAAACCACCAAGAAAAATATATTTCTCTCTCTGTGGCACACCTGGCTTTTGTGTGTGACAAAATCAGAAATATTTTCGCAATAACTGTGCTTCTATATAAACAGGGGAAATTACCATTATCAGAGCTCATTAGGAGTGCATGATAATATCTGCATTTATGTGTAATTGGTTAGTCAGAAATCTCAAAAGATGAAATGATTCTGCTCCTAGACGTTGTTATGAAGAGACCTGGTGAAAGCAGATGGGGAGAGCGGCGGGTAGGATATGACCGTCGGCAGCTATGAAATAAAACGCGACCTGCAGCTCAGGAAGTCCTTATATTGCTGATTGCTGGAAGGAGGAAGCGTGTTGCAGGGGAAGGATCCTTGTTTTCCCTTGGCGCTCATCCCAGTACCCGTCAGAGATAGGATAGATGAACTTCTGCCCTGAGCCAGTATGGCTGTTTTTATGTTGCAAGGATATTGTTAATTATTCAAGAGTAAAGAACGTAGTCATTAGACCAGTGCGACAGCGGTGAAGAATGGTAATAGACTCAGACAACTGTGCGGGTTTTGACTGAGGTGCTGCTGATTTAATAAGCAGTCAAGACCTGAAGGAGTTCACTGTCACTCCACAGGCGCTTATAAAGTGTGGCTTTAATTTTGGAGTAAGATCTCTCCAGGCTGTGAGCTATGCGCCGTATCATTTGTTAGCCAAGTGCCATGTGTACCAGTAAGTGCATCTGTGAGCAACTTGATGTGGAAGTGAACGATGGCAAAGACTTTAAGAAGCATTAATGAGTTGGAAGCAGGTCAGCAATAGAGTCTTGGCTCGTTAAAGACATCCTCTTGGTTCAGAATAATTGCCAGTGCAAGTTGGGCTGCCGTCTTCAGAACAGCCCAGCAGATACAGATGAACTGAAGAATTAGAAATAAATCACAAAATGTCCTCTACCTTGTAGCTGCTAGGAGGAAGATGGGGAAATGTCCATTTTTAGGATTACCAGCCAAAATAATGCATTATTATGTACACAGTTTCTTTAAAATACAAAACTTCCCTTGAATTGGTTTATCTATGTGAAATCCATATGTGTAAAATTATACTGTGCTGGATTATCAGCTAGTGTGTAGGTCTTGGAGAGTTGCCTGTTTACAGTAGATGATGATCTGTCCCATCGTGTTTTATCGCTTTACTAGGAAAGCAGCCCTATCATTCCAGACCTCCCTGAGGCCAAAGCTGCTGAGAGACTACTCAAAAAAGGACAGTTTACAGATAAGCAGGTTTTCGTTCAAGCCTGAGGACCATTTTTGTATTTGTTGCTCTTCTTTTTTAACCTAAAACTAGTTTAAAGAATTTCATATTTTGTATTTTGAAATAGCTTTGCTTCTGCAAACAAATTGCTGAAATGGCCTTTCCCCAAATCCTATTAGTGACCTCTATGTTTAAGGAAACGGGAAAAACAAACAATGAATGCACAGGCATGAGAAAGATTATTTCATTAGATGTGTGAAATTCTAGAGACAAGAAAGGTACTAACATTAGTTTTGGACAACAACAGTTCATTAGCTAAGCCTGCAGAAAACAAAAAGTTTATTTAAAAAAAAAATCATGGGTCATGACAGGTTCCCTAGGTTTTACTGTTTCTCTTTTTAAATGAGGATGTAGGTCATCTTGCATTGTTAGGATGCATTATGTCGCACAGATTATGTCTTTTGGGAACATTTCTTACTAAAAGTTGACCTAGTGGTGCAAATTCTCAGTCATTTGGATATTTCTCATGCAAGTATTCCCATCACCATCAGCCTTTGGACACTCAGAGCTTCAGGAGACACAGGATTGTTAGTTCATGTAATTCCATCTCTTGTGCATTATGAGCCATTAGATTTCTCAGTCACCCTCTAGACTGAGCCCAATAAAATTCATATATTCCAAGAAGAGATCTAGCCTTGATCTGTAGATGCTGAGAGTTGGAGAATTCATTGTTTCCTGGAATCACCTGTTCCAAGTACCATTCACATTCACTGTTCCAAATAGGTGCTGTCTTCCAAATGGGGACTTTTCTAGTGTCCTCTTTCGGCTACTGATTCTTCTCTAGACACCTTTTGTGCTGGATTAACAAATTCTGCTGGATTAACAAGAACTAGCTGCATCAGGAAGGAAATATTCGGAGAATCATGACTGGAGATGGTAAATTGAGAATTTGGCAGGTAGGTAAAACAGCACTGACGGTGAATTCCTGTTGGATATGGTGGGAGCTCGACCATGTCTTTGCACAGGGAAGAGAAGAAACGTTGTTCAGCACTGGATGCTGCCAAGCAGTTTAGTTAAATTTGCTGCAGTCAGCCAGTCCACATTTGGCATACAAAGAAATTGCACACAACTTGCTGAAATGTAATCACTGAGTCACATCATTGAGTGCTTAATCTTGAGGAAAGTTAACTTTTTCGGCACAGGCTGGAGCACATCAGCAGGATTCTGTCTTGTTTATCCCCAGGTGCTGATCGTGCTTCTGCTCCTCTTGCTAGAGAGATCGTGGGCAGTGCTTTGGGAGCTGCTTTGATGTCATATCACATTGCCTTTACCACACACATCAAAAATGCAAAAGCACAGCTTGTTTACTGTAGCTCCACAAAGGGGCAAGTGATCTTAAATCAGAGAACTTGCCAATACCAACATCTGAGTGCATAGGCTTCGTTATTAGACAGATCTTTGGGGACTTTGAAACATGGCATCATCTAACGAAATCCACCAACGACACAAATGGGGCTATTCCCCTTACTGTACTTGGCAGGAATCTGTTAAATTAGCAGCTCTTCCTTTGGTAGCTGTGCCAGTAGGAATAAAATGCAAAGACGGTGCCTGTTTTTACTGACCGCACAGCTGCATTCCCAGGCGGAACTGCCAAGTCATTTTTTGACATTCCTCCTTTAACAGCCGGGCTCCTGCTCACTGTTCTAATTTCCTTGATGTCCTCTTCCCAATGTGTGATATTCCTTTGAAACATCACTATTTATTTGTTTGACAGTTGCAATGTCAATGGCAAGGGAACAGCGGGAGTAGCTGTAGCTCTGCAACAGTAAGTTGGAAGTGAGACAGACCAAGTCCTTGCTGAGTTTTGAATCTTTGTCTTTGCTGTCTCACAAGAAGTGACGAGATTTCCCCCATCTGCAGATCCCCGAAAGGATTTTGGGTATTTCAGGTCATGTCTATTAGAGGGTCATGTTCTATCCATCAGCATTAACACGTTTCTGACAAATCAGCAAGGAAATGGGAAGACCAGCCTGTAAGGCAGCAGTGGTATTTTTGCTTCAGTCACTTGATTTGACATTTGTCTTTCAGAGATTTTGTCCAAAAAATCCACCCCTTATTTTCCCTGTTAGCCTCTCTTGTCTCCAAGTGGATTTTCTCACCTGTGTTTCTGTGCTTGTTCTCTTTCATATCTCTAAAACAATGTCCTGAAAGTGTGAATAGGCCTGTCTAGTGGAGAAGTTTCTTGCCTGTGATTCTGCTTTGCATCTGAAGGCAACAGCCAAAGATTTGCTAAATCCCTTCTCATCTCTGTCAATTCAAGCCACTAGCAAACCAGCCATCCATAGCACCTGTGATTACACCCTAGGCAGAATCTCTTATGGTCTTCAATGTCCTTGGGCATTTGCTATTCTGCAAAACTTCTCTAAGCTATTTCAGGCTAAAACTGAAGTGCTTTCTGCATTCCCTCCCCATCTTCTTCCACGTAACAGAGCAGGTGTGACTTGAGCAACTATAAATAATCTTAGGAGGCTTTTCATCTTGTTCCCTGCTCTTGAGATATATAGATTCTTGAAAAAAAAAAGAAAAGAAAAAAGAAAAAGAAAAGAAAGCAAAGATTTCTAAATATATTTGAGACTTTGCCTATCAAGTTTCTGCTCACCTGTGACTGGACAGTCATTATCTATTTCAAAGCACTGTCAAGTAAGCTTGCTAATGACTCTCCTTTTTCAGGGAAGAAAAGGAAATCAAGCTACACTTTCTACATTCATAAATTCTTTTGAGGATTCTATTCTTAGAGTGAGACCGTGATGAAATACAGAATTTTCAAAGTAATGGCAGTTTGGAAATAAGAAAATAGGATGATCTAATGAGTAGCCAGGCTGGAAGAAAATACAGGTAATCTTATGGGACAGCTTTTGTGTCTCTTCAGACTCTGCTTGCCAGAGAGGCAACAGGAAGTTAAAGTGAGATTTGTAAGTGGCAAAAAAATAAAAAAAACAACTCTTCATGTAGAGAAGGGTAGGGTGGTTCTTGTAAAGCTCAGTTCTGAAGGTGAAAACACAACTGAACATGAAATCCTATGCTTTTCTAGGCATCTTCAGAAAGATTAGTTCATTAATACAAGCCTATTTGATATTGTTTTGTGTTTCATAAAACAACAATTTAGAATTCTCGTTGTCCTCCAGTGATTGACATTTATCAATTTTTATAATAAATGGGCTCCTGAAGCATTTGTTAGGGATGCCAAAGGCAGCCACTGAGTGCTGCTGGGGTTTTGGTACATCCCTGTGTGTCCTAAGGAGAATGTGTACAAGATGGTACTGAGTTAATAACGGTAATAATTGGTCTAAATTAGCAGCAGGCTGCTGAGCTTCTGGAGGAGCCGTGAGGGTTGGTGTGAGTCCCGTGTGTGCTGGGGTACAGGCAACCCCCAGGTGAAGGGGATGCGAACACGGTCTGCGTGTGTCTACGAGCCCAAGGGAACTGTTGGTGAGAGTGTCAGCACACCCTTACTAATAGCCCACTAATAGTTTGCTCGTTTCTATTGATCTTTAAATTACATAAAGTCAAGATCAATTTCCTGAGTAATGTCTCTGACGGTTGTAAGCAGTATCCAATATAATAACCAATCTTGGGTCGTCTTGTCTGGAATGGACACTCTAAAGGTCCACTTCTTGGTACACTCCCGAATAATGCTTTGGTGATACCTCTGGGGGAAGCTGTACCTCTCTCAGAAGCTCTGTGCATTGAGGGAACTTTCCTAGTGCAAAAAGAGGGGACCCTTTTTTTTTTTTTCTTCTGTCCCTCACTTGTCTCCATCTGGTTTCAGTAGAGTTGTCCCTTTTCCCCTTTCCCGTGAAAACATGCAGCTCCTCAACCCATACATGGATCTTCCTGGGGTTACCTCATTCCTGCCCATCCAGTCTGGCAATGAAGAGGAAAGGGACCTGTCACAATTCCTGCCTTAGACACATTCTCCAAGTTGAGAGGAGCTGGCTTGTTTCTCTGCCAATCATGCTTCCGTGCTGGAAACTGAAGCATGTTCATTCTTTCCTACCATCACCAACTCCAAGAGTTAAAAGACAGAAGTAAAGCTCCAAAAATGCCATGAGATCATTTTAGAATGTGTGTAAATACCGGAACGGTCTTCAGGCATTTCTGGACATTTAATCGTACTTGAATTAGGTCATTGAACTTGAGTTTTCTCCATGGCCATCAGGATAAAAGTCAGAGTTTTCATCCCAATCTGTGCATCAAGAAGCCAGACCACATCGCTCTGTGCAGCATCATACAGCAGTGCAGTTGCAAGAGTTGGCATTGATGCGTTTTCTCTCTTAGGAAACCTTTGCAGTATTTGCTGCTTCGCAGAGAGTATAATCTAAAGCATGGTTGTGTCTGCCCTTCAGCTCAAAAGTTTGTCCCCAGCTGTGGCTGGATGGTTAAGGTGTATAAAGGAGAGAGGTGCCTGTCTGAGGTTTGCAACAGCGTTAAGGGAGGTCTAGACACTCTGCTGTCCCCATCTGTCTCCTTTCCTCATTCACTGCTTTCAACACAATGGGGTTTTTTGGTCCTAATAAGAAAAGTTCACAAAGAATTACAAATGGAAAAAAATACTCCAGCCTGCCCTGTGTTTTCTTTTAATTAATCACATAGTGTAGTAGTAAGCTCAGTGAGACACTGCTCCTCTTGTACTCAGAAGTCCTTCTGATTTGAGGGGGAAGCTTGCGTGTGTTCTGAGGAGCGGATCAGAGCTCTTGGTCTTCCAGTCCACTTGCTTTCCAGGGTCTCCTTTGAAGTTCCTGGGCCTGGTGTCTCTCCCGCAGTGAATTTCCAAAGCCCGTGTAGGTTTTTCTGCGATCGTTAAGATAAGCAACAGGCAGCTGTGCGCTGAGCAGCCTCCTGCTCTCTGCGACATCAGTGCCCGTCTGCACTGCGCTGCCGGGCTGACCGACTGCTGCTGTCTGACTTAATCCCTTCTGTCATTTGAATAACCTTCATAAAGCCGAGAGATTTCATCATGCCTGGCTTACCTCACTCTCCCATTTGCACTTGTCCTCTTGATTTTTCCCTTTCCATGCTTACTCTGTCTCGACGCACCTCTTTTGGCTTCATCACTGTGTTCTGCAAGTATATGTAGCCCTGCACCTCTCTTGCCCCAGATTCGCTTTCATGGATGATTGTTTGGCTGTTAAATAGAGGACTCATCTCATCTTCAGTGGCAAATAGTGGCTCATTAGTGGCAAAACCTGTGCTGGAGTGCACTTAGCATAACAAGCCTGGGCCCCAAAGGATGAGACGGGTCCTCAAGCAAGAGGAGGTGAGAGCAGTTGGTTCCAGTCCTGCTGGGCATCAGTTGGACCCATCCCAACATGATTCTTGATGGTTGGGGATCAGCTTGGCAGGGATTTGCATCTAGAAGGAATCCTGCACAACGACTGAAACACTCTTCCTGCCTCAGTTCCTTAGTGGGAAAGGTTTATGTGAAAATTTTGTGCTACTGAGATGAAACTGGTGGCAACATGCTAAGGGCTTACATAGAGAAGTGTTTAAGTAACAGGCATGTGCTCATGATGGGGAGCCAAGACTGAAGTGGGTCAAATATACTGAAATAGCTCATTTTCCACAGTCTGACTGAAAGAAGAGGAACTCTCCTAGCAGTGGTGTTCAAGGCATGGGCCATATTCTGCCTCAGTGATAGCATTTTTTTTTTATTCTTGCGTTTAACTCTGAGATCTTCTTTCCTTAAAAACAAAACAGACCTTAAAAAAGAAGAATCATTATTACTGGTCCCTGGCCTTTGTTTTTGACTAAACAGCTGTACCTGGCTGAGTTGTTAACAAGGACTCTGACAAACATGAAGAACTAAATACACGGAAAATTCCTTCAGCAAGAAATGAATAGATACTAATGATAAGTTCAAAAAATAGTATGTCATCTGGTGACATGCTCTGTGTGGGATTGGTTTCTCATTACTGCGAGCCAAGTCAAGTAGAACTTGCAGTTTGCCCTTTACTGTAATTTATATCCACTAAAGCTCTAAACAGATTCATGAAAGATGGCACCCAATCCATATCTATCATGTTTTACGTCTGGGTGAAGAATATGGGTATTACTTTTATTAAGTTTCATGAAATATCTGCTTTTATATTAAAAGTGAGAGGTGGCTCTTTGTCAAAGTTTATTTAAGATGGGTTGGGGGTTGAGTGTAAGAGGAGAGGAGGCTGAAGAAGGGGAGAGAGGAGGTTAGTTACGTTTTTTTTTTAATCTTGAAAAGGGTAGAGAAGACCTTAAGGGCCCTTAAACCCTTTCCCCCTTTGGGGGGAAGTGCGTGCAGGAGACTTTCCTGCATAGTCAGAGCCATCCATAATGCGACAATATTTTCTGCAAGGCTTCTTAAACACATTTTTACCAAAGTAAATTGATCCTGACAGAAGTCGTCCTGTCCCTGCACAGTTCTCTCCTGAGCAGGGACTGCCACTGTGCTGAGGTTTGCTGGGTTTGTTACTCTCCACTAGGGACAGGGCAGAGTCTTTGCAATATTAGGGGCTGTAGCTGTGCTTCTCTTCCAAAATACTTTCAAACTTGGGGACTGCAGATGGCTTGGAGCTTGCTAATGCTACTCTGAAATAATTTTCTGAAATACCGAATCCCAGAAATAATTTACGGAAGTGTTTTCTGCAGGAACGCTTCAGTAAGCCAGCAGGTCAGCATTGGGTCACCTTATTGATCTGGTGGTGTTTTCCTTCTGGGAAAAGCTGCAGTGACTGCGGAGCTTTCCCGGCTTTCCAAACCGCGCTCAGCCCCCGCCTCAGAGCCGGTGTCAGGAGCGGTAAGAGCAGAGCTGCAGGTGGGCAGGGGGCTGCTCCTGGGGCCTTGTTCAGGCCTTAACCATCCACGAAGCCCGCGCAGCACAATGGCAGGAGCAAGGCCAACGGCACACGGAAGGACTCTTGGCCATTAATAAATCTGCAGCAATGAAACAGCAGCAGAGAGGGTCGGTTTCCAGCTGGGGTCAGGTTGGTCTCGAGAGGTGCGTGCTGAGTGCCAGGCTCCTGCGCATTTCCGAGAAATCATTTTGCAATCAACCCGAGCAGCCGTGTTCTTGAGTCCTTCTCTGTCACCACCTGTTGTGAAACTTTGGACTGTTGCTGCTACTCCCATTTTACAGCAGTGTGTGGAAAATTTAGGTCGACGTCTGACAAAGTGCAGCAGTAATCGGGTGGCTCTCTCTGGGGTGGTGTTTAACACCCGTGATGTCCAGGCATTGCTAGCATCATCGTGGGTGCACAGAGGAGTCAGAGTTCCAAGGATAAAGCTCAAATTGGGTATTTTCTTGCAAAATACTGAGTAAATAAATCACTATGGTTTGTCTTTTTTTGTTGTTTTCAGAGTCATAAAGCACTGCAGTATCTAAGACTCTCATCTGCCAAATGCAAGTATTTGTACTTAACCTGATAACAGTTGGCATATTTGTGTGTATCAAACTGCAGATAAGGGAGCGTTTGGAGGACCGGCCTTAGGCAGCACAGGGGAAGGTCCAGGGCAGGTATTTAGATTGCAGTGGGAATCTCCTCCTTTCTTGGTGCAGCACTATCTGTCTGAAACACACATTTGGTCAACTTTTATTAATTGTTTTAAAGCTATGCAGTTAATGATAGGTATTCATTGTATGTCTGGGCCATCTAGCAATATAAAAAGTATGTTCTTTGTAATAAAAGATTTAGGTGCGTCTCATCCTGATACCAAAACTTCCCTGAGTGAAGCCAGAGTCAAGAGCAAGTTGTCAAGTCTGTCCTTCAAGCTGCATTAAAGATGTGTTTTTGTTGTATGGGTGTGTTTAAAAGGTCTATACAAAATTTGCCGTTGCAAACTTGAGGCTAAGAGAGAGTAGACAGTCCTGCTAATCTTTGCAGATAATCTTCAAACCCTTTGAAGCATGTACTTCATGAGTACCAGGTGGAGTGAGATTTTTCTCATGTAACTTTGTTTTTTATCAAAAATAAATTCCTGCAAGTTAGCACGTAAAGAATTGAAGGGACATGCTACCTAAACCTGTTAATTGTGTGCTGCCCTTGGGCAAGAGCACAAGTTTGCTTGGGAGCAGAAGTAAGGGCTGGTGTTTGGTTATGCCAGAGGAGCAGGGGTACAAACCTGGCTCTGCCAAAGCTGGGCTTGTTGCTTCAAGGGGGAAGCAGGTTTCACAGAGGAGCTGGGGGCTCTGTTAGCAGCTGCAGAGCCTCCTGCACAGCAGCAGGAACTTGATTTCTCTTGTTTCCAGAAGCAGTCCAGGGGCCAAGTGAGTGAGCCCATTGCTGCGTTCTCTGAGGCAGAGCCGAGCTCAGAGCTTTCTCCTTTCTTGGTCTCCTGGTACAGGCTGACCCTGCAAGTCCACCCCAGAGCATCGCTTTTGTTTCCCCAATCTCTTTGAAACCATCTTCCTGGTGGGAATCAAGGGATATGATGAGATGGACTAGCTGTGGTGATAACACGCTGAGGCTTTGGTAATGCTCTTGCTCTTTTTCCATGGTACTTAAAGTCACCTTTCTGCTCTATCTTGGCCTCCTGGCTCCTTGCTCGATTACATTATTAAGTGAGAGTCACTGATCCTCAGCCTCTTCATGTCCCCCCAGCACATGGTTATGAGCATTCACCGTATGCCTCCAAGCCTGGACGTGTGCCGGCTTGGAAGGTGGTTTGTTCACAGGCCTGGGATGCCCCCCTCAACCCTCCGCGATGATCACGGCCTCAGGATGCAGCCTGTAAGCAACTCTGGGCCTGGCACCACGGGGAGCCCTTCCAAAACTGTGTCAGCAGTTTGAAAGAGAAAGGTTTCTGGCAAAAAGATATATGGGATGTGGAAGCACTGGGTAAAGCAGAAATATTGTGTCCCACAAGAAAGGCTGCTTGCTTTCCTCTTCTTTCTCTGTCCCACAGCTGAATAATGTCAGGATGAATCATCCGTATTGTGTTCTGTGCTTACATGAGTGCCCTTGAGCGCAGGCTGTGCCTTTGGATCCCCATTTTCAACAGGAAGTCCTTTAAAATTTTAAACTTGCAACTAACACAAATTGAAATTTTGGCTGGTGGCACCCAATAAAAGAAGGCAGCGGCCTAATGCAGTCTCACTAGCTCAGGACTGAGATTCAAAATGCCAGCACTAGTCACCACCTTTTAAAATTTAAGCATCGCTTGTGCTTACAAATTGCTTTTTTAAGTGAAAATCTGGTATGCGAGCAGCTCTCTTCAGTTCCAGCCGTAACAAGAGGTACATTTCATGCACGCGTGTATGGGGAAAGTTCTGGGATTGCATTCATGAAATCTCCCTCCTCATCACGGCTCTCTGCAGAAGAGAAGGGGAAGAGAAGGGGTTTGCGTGAGTGAGGAAGATCTCAGAGGCTGAAGGCTGCCTCTGTGCTGCTGAGCAGGGCAAAGGGCTGTGCTTGGGTTGTCACCCACCCCACTGCTCTTGTGAGGTCTTTGGGAGCGGATCCGTTGTGGAACTGAACTCTGGCAGGAATGAAGAGCGGCAGCAGGGAACGCGTGTGCTTCTGGAGCGCAGATTCAATAGATAAACCTGAAGAACCTGCCCAGCGCTGGGAGAGTGGTTTCCATGGTTAATTTTCTCTTTGTGATACTGATTTTTCTTATTACGTTTGAAATTGAGAGCGCTTTGTTCTGCATTAGTAGCCAATGGCAATAAGCTGTAGAGATGAGACTTCGCGGAGGTATAGGGCAGGAAGAAAGAAAAGGTGTGAAAAATTGAGATGACAGGGTCACGTTGGTGACTAGTGATGTGCAGGAAGGAAATTTGTACCCAGTGAGCTTTGATGAGCAGTTAGAGGAGGAGACCACGCTAGGCAGGGATGCCTTTAGAGACCAGGTTGGCATGTCTTGAGCGCAGGTGGTGTAAAATAAAAGAAGACGGAACCATTTCTGTTTGAAATGAGTGTACCTGAGAGGCAACTGATATTCTCTCTTTTAAGATGGAGACATCTGAGCATATTTTCAGTTGGGAGGAACCCAAGATGAGCTACAGGTGGCATCTGTGTGTCTGCACCTGGAAGGGAGACACCAGCGTGTGCTGGTGGCACTTCCACCACCAGCACTGGTGGCCTTGGCAGGCGTCACCACTTGGGTGTCTGTGCAGTGCGAACGGCTTCTGCGACCCTGCCCTGCCAAGTCTGTTTGCACCCAGGAGCTTTGCTGCCCTGGCTCTCTGTGCAAGACTTCTCCTCCGTCCCGCTCAGATGTGGTCCCCAAGTGCAAAGAATGTAATTAGCTACTTTTCCAGAAGTTTAGTGCATTGAAAAATACTGGGGATGGGGAGGGGTGTAAGATTTTTTTGATTGGAGTAGCCAAGTCTCCCCACTCCACCCTCCCGGCAGCGTTTCGAGGTGATTGAAGGTGGGAAATGAAAAGCTGTAGCTCAAGGCAGGCCAACCAACTCGTGTGAGGGGCACGCGCGCTCCTGCGCTGGAGGTACGTAAACCTTGTCTCCGTTCAGTCAGATGTGAAATTCCTGTCTGCGAAACGGCCCTTGCCTGGGCGCTGGGGGCGCGCGTGGCCTCGCGTGAGGTGGCAGTGCCGCTCGTCGGCGCCTCGCAGCGCGTCTCGCCTGGGCTTTCCTGCGGTTCTGTCTGAGCGGAAAGTGCCGTCGCCCGGGCCCTGCGCGGCCTGCACAGGGCTCGACACCACGAGCAAAGTGCAGGGCGCTGCAGTCAGGGGCGCGCACGCTGCGCGTCGCGTTGTCCCCTGCTTCGCCTCCCGCGGAGGTTATTGCCTGTCCCCTCGCGGATCCCTGCTGGATACGGAGGAAGCCTTGAACCACACTGAGGTTTAGTGCTTCGATTCCTTGAAGCTCCCTCAGCGCTCCTTTGTGGGGTCGTCTCTTCCAAATGCTGCTCCTGAAAGGGAGATGTCTCCCTGCTCTCGAGTCAGTCCGGCCTGTGGTTTGAGTAGTGCAACGTGGGAGCGCTTTCCCGATGCCTCATCCAGCCCCGGGTCCCTGCAGGCAGACTCTCCGTCAGAGCAGAGCCCACCTGGCTGCCGTGGCATGAGTGATAGTGAAACTTGCCCACAGCCGTGCAATTCAGCAGGGGCAAATTCGGATGATGAAAGGGATGAAATGCAGCTGCATAGAAGGCAAAATATTAGAGGCCCCCAGTGAAACAGCAAGATATAAAGCATATCGGGAAGAGAAGCTTGCTGTGCATCACCGAGGCAGCACAGATGTCACGTTGTGGACTCAGGCTTTGGGAAGGAAGAGTTTAGTCAAGACAATTCCTGCCAAACTGAACTGAATTCATTTCTTTTTCTGAGCCCTAGCCCAGGAAAGAATTAATCAGATAAGGAAATAATATTGCTTTTTACAGAGAAGTAAAGGAAATTTATTTAGACAAGCTGGTCCCCAGTGCAATAGTTGGAAAATGCTACCCAGCCTTTTCTGCCTCTAATATTCATCGGAGTTGGCAGAATAAGACGTGGAGAAGAATGTCTGCAGTGTTGAATGCGACAGCCGCCGCAAGGCAGCGAACAACCCAGCCCCTGGGGTGCCGCCTCCTCCGAGCGCCGGGGTGGGAAGCCGCGGTGGGACACGGGTCAGCATTTCTGTTCTGCGTGGCAGAAATTTGGGGCTTGAACTATTCTGGACCACTGCGGGATTTTTGTTGCTTTTCTCTCCTGCTCTGTTTTGCTCCATTTTGGATGGTAGCAGGAGCTTTCCCAAGAGAGAGAAGCACAAGCCTGCAGCTGTCTCTGGTTATTGTAGATGTGAAGGCCACAGCAAAGTTTCTAGCACTAGAAACAGCTCAAATAGACACTTCAGTGTCAAGATTGTTATGTTTTCATATTAGATCTTTCAGAGAGCAGCTTCTTTCCTTTCTTGCTGCAATCACAGCTAAGAAAAGAGATAAGCTCTAAAGAAGAGGAAAGCTTTTTACTCTCAGGAAGGGTTTTGTAAGATCCTGCACCTCGCTCCTGGTAGGCAGGTCATGATGGGGCATCCTAGGACTGCAGGACTGCGTGGAATCAAAGCCTTTCTCTTCGGGAGGCAGCTGAGATGTTTTTTTTAAACCAACCACCTAGGTTTCAAACTCAATTCTCAGAAGGCTGCTCTGGGTTAACTAGTAAAATAGCTCACCCAAACGGACCAAGAGTTCGTGCAGAGCTGTCTGCAGCGTGTACCTTCCCTCTCCTCAGCGTGGTTCAGACTCATAGCGTCTTCCTGCAAGCTCTGATGTCCCTCGCCCCCAAAAGTTGTCAGATGTGCACTTGGATTTTTTGTTTGCTTGTTTTTTTGCAAGTTCCCTTGTAACCACATTGACTCTGCAGCCAAATTTTAACCCACAGGTGATCTTTTAGGACTTGATTCCTTGCCAGGTATGTGACTCTCAGACCTGCATTATGACACAATCAATGTCTGCATTATTTTTTTCATTTAATTTTAGGGCAAAGGATCTGGTCTCCCACCCTTATATTTGCTTTCCACATCCCATCAAGAGCTGCAAAGCTTTTCTCTGAGCCTGTGCTCCTCCCATGTTATGACTATTTGTGCAAAGAAAAAAGTTTTGGGACAGACCGGAGGAGTTCTGCATTGTGAACTTTGTGATTTGCTACTTACCAGGGGAACTCGGGTTTATTAGACCTCTGTGTGACTAAAATTACATTTAATATGTGGTTAATGTCAGGACAATTCGCTTGTTGTCTTCTGCAAACCAAGGCTGTCAAGAGTAAAAAAACAAAGCCATTTTCAGCATGGCACATACCTGAACTGATAGATTACGTCTCAAGTCACTGAGCATGAGGGGATGCCACCGTATCCCCTTGGGAAGGAATAGGCATAACTCAAGAAATTGCCTGAGTTAATAAAATTTCTTACGGCCCTTATATCTTTAACTGCTTGCAAAACTCTTGTATCCTGCCTATGTTAGGTCTTATATCTTGGTTAAAAGATCCTTAACTCTGGGTTCTGATGGGAATTAAGAAGAGAGGGGAAAAAAAAAAAGAAGTAAAACTACTTCGAGTTTATTAGTGAGTGTTTTCAGCCTGATGGACATTTTTTTGGAAAAAGGTCAATTTTGCACTACTTACTTTTTCTACCATTACTTCTTTTTTTCAGTAAGGAGAAATAAGTGTTTTCTTTAATTCTGACAAACGAGAAGAGATTAAGCTTCCCTGTAAGTTTTTTACTGAGGAACTGCAGTGTAACACTGACTCGCGCAATGAGCAAATTACAGATGGTATCTATTGAACTGTGTTTTACCGTCTTACTCTCCTTATGTGTTATCTCTAAATCTAAGTAAATAATAAATGGGAATTATTTACTGGAGTTGGCTTGGAAGAAAGGTCATTCTTTGTGGCTGTAGATTTTCTTTTCTACTTTTTTTAATATATACAGCCTTTATTTAAGTCTCACTGTTGCCCTGGCTCAGCATAACACTTAAATGCCTGCTCAAATTTAATCAGCAAGGAAACCTCTCCCTATTCAGCAAAATGTTCAGGCGTTTGCTGAATTTTAAGCACATCAGTCAGTTGTTGCTTCTCGTTTGAGCACAAGCTGATCTCAGTAGCTTTGTCCTCAATGGTCCTTTTATGCCGGGCAAGCGGGAACGTGCGTCATCCTAGCACGAACCATGGCCAGCCCTGTCCCCTCTGGATAAGAGCCAGCTGCATTGCCGAGGCTGAGCAGGTGACCGTTGCGGTCGTGTTCGTTGTCGGGGTGGCCAACATCCTGCTCTCCACCTCCCTGAGCAGGACGCAGCACCTTATTTCAGGAAGGCTAGAAAGGTTTGGGATCAAAGGGGTTGCAGCAGTTGCCTCCTCTTGCATCTCCCACCTTCTCTTAGCCTTCCCATTCTGTTCTCCTGCCTTGTGTTGGGAGCATGACGGGTCAGCAGATCCAGGAAATGACTCATGGCATCGAAAAGCATCAAGATTAACTTCTGGACCTTGTTAGCCAGAGCAGTATTTATTGCTAGACCCTTACATGCCTGCGGCAACCCACCAGGGAGTTATTTGCATGCTGTTTAGGGAGAATTAGGCTTTTTGTTAACGTCTCAGTACAAAACTGAGAATGAAAATACGCAGCCGACTCCGCTTTAGACCCAGCGGGTGTTTATTTCAAAGAGCCCAGTCTTACTTACAGGGCAGGACATCCTCAGCATGAGGTGCAAGTTTGCATTTGCTGCCTCTTTTCTAAGGAGGAATATCAATTTTATGCTCTTCATCACAACGTGTTAGCGCTATCGTTTGCATGTTTAAATATCAATGAACATAAAAGTTGCACGAGGTTTAGTGTAATTTCTTTAGAGTCTGTGGCTCGAAGGTCCCCCGTCCCCTAGCAAGCGGGAACCCGCTGGGAGAGACTTTGCCTTTGGATGCCCCTGACGGCAGGGGCAGCCCGAGGCCCCGGCTCTGCCCTCGCCCGTTACAGTTTCCCACACACTCATAATCTCGTGCCCACGCAGACTTTCCAGGACTGTTTCCAGCCTGTTTGGCCCTTTCCAAGGTCCTGTCCAAAGCAGGTACCAGGAGGCGTTTGTTTTTTGGTGTCCAAGGTGTCATTTTTGGTAAGTTTGGAGCAACATAATAAGCGCCAGCACCCAAAGCCATCACACCCTCCCCTGGCCTCTGTGATTGCCAGCATCAAGGACGTGCTTTCCTCTAAATCTTTTTTGTATTTGTTTAAGAAAAGTTTGTTTTCTTCAATAACGTTTGTGCACATGAGTGCCCACAAGAACCCAAGGCAGTTTCCGAAGCGATGCCGGGGCCGCGCAGCCCTCCGCGGCCGTGCGGGAACCGCTCCGCGCACCCGTCCCTGCTGTGATCGGCGCCGCCCAAGCTCCAGTCCCCTCTGGAGCTGCCACCTCTGCCTGAGCTCGCTGTGACTAAGGGCTTTGAAATCCCTCACCCTAAGGCAGCGTCGAAAATGGGATTTCAGATGATTGAGATGGGGAGGGGGGGGTTGCTCTGTGAGGTTCTGCTTTGATTGATTTTGATTTTGATTTTTTTTTAATGTTGTTTTCCAACAGGAGCTTGGAACATCTGATAAATTTTTATCAGCGACATTTCAGCCTCATGTGTGGTTAAGTTTTGTTTTTCTCTTTGTGTGAGAGTCATGGTCAATAGCCATGGCTGCAGGCAGTGTTTCCACGGGGCTTGGTTCTGTTCTTGAAATTAGAAATGGGTTAGGCTGTAAGGAAGGATGGCAAATACCCCGACTCTGTTCTTAGCAGCAACTTGTCTAGAGTGGGAGCTGGTTTTGTTGCATGTTTGGAGTTTTGCAGCTTTCTTTTAGCTAGTTGTTTTTCCCTGCTTTTTTCTATATATGCCATTTGCTCAGTTAAGTCATCAAGAAGAGCACAAATATCTCATGGCCATGTGATGTCTTGGGGCGTAAGAAATAAGAGCAGAGCAAAAAGAAAGTTAGAATTAAGGTCATAAATTACTGAGGTCAAAACAAGACCTAAAAATCTTTTGCATTTTTCTTGTCAGAGTTTTTTACTGAGTTCTTAATGCCAGAGACTTGCATTAGTGAAAGAATTCTTACACGAGTGAATAGCCAGTTTAATACATGTCACATACTGCCACTTATTTTCCCCACATATCAGTGCAGCTGTCAAAATATCATTTTAGTGGCAAACATGCTGTTCATAACACTCAGTTGTATTTAGGGGAAGAGCACCTCCTTTAGACTGTTTCTTTGCAAAAATTTGGAGAATGAAGCAGTTTAGGAAAAAAAAAAGAGAAATTATGTATATTTTTAAATGCTGTTAAACTGATTTGAAATGGCTAGAGGCTAGTTAGATTCTATTTCAGTATAATTTGACCTTATTAAAGCAATTATTATCACTAAGTAAAGCAGGTTTCTTTATGTATTAATTTTGTTTAAAATGCTTTCAGTTCATTAATTCCTGGGCTGATGTTTAATTATGCAAATGTTTGGAAGTCATATCCTGGTTAAAATCTGTTGGCTGCTAGAATAGATTATTGAAACAATATAGGATTTTCTAACTTTTATTTTTTGCCAACTAAATAATTTGATTTGTATGTGTATTGGTTCCACTGAGTCCAATAATGCTCAGACCAAACAGTCACTGCATTTCACCAGACATTTGTCTGCATGGAGGTAACGTGATTTAACTCACAGCTAATTATGTATTTTGTAGAAAAATTAAGTAAAATAGGCAGAAAAAAATAAAAAAGAAGCCCAGGTACCTTATCTAACACTGACTTTGTAAATCCTGTTGTACCAAATAAAACAAGGGCGCCGTGATCATCTCATGCTGCAGAATGGACAGGGGACAATGGCAGAGAGCTGGTAAGGTACCTGAGGTGGATGGGGGCTGTTTGGTTGGTTGTATATTTGGTTTTTTTTCTGTTTGTTTTTTCAACTGTATCTAAATCCAGTAGTGGACAAATCTGTGAAGAATTTTGCAGTGCTACGGTAGGAAGTGACAGGAACAGATGCTAGAAGGGCTGCAAAGTGGTGCTGCAGTCCCTTGCTCTGGTGCCAAGAGGACTAGGAAACGCAGGTGATCGGATGTGCGGGGTGACATGAGCAAAACCCAAGCGCAACCCAACTCCCGCTTCCAACTGCCTCCCACTTTCTCCAGGAATTCCTCCCTTTTGGGCTCTGGATGAGCCCTAGCAACATCCTCTGCGTGACCTGGAGCAGCTGGGCAGTGCAGACTGATGAAGCAAAAAAAATGCAATTTCTATCCAGGCCTTGGAACAATTTACCAAAACTCAGGGCTGACCTGATTTGATTCTGGTGGTTTTACATGGAGATAAGTTGTTGGCTAGGGCTGCCAGCAAGGACAAGTGAAACTTGTAAGCTCTTACTGTAAGCAGTACAGTGGAAAATAAAGGAAGATGAACCTGAAAGGAAGGGTGTGGGGTTGCGATTGGGAAGAAGGAAGAGGAAGATCTGGGAAGATCTAGAAGATCTGGGAAGGGTCTGAGGTGAAGCAGAACTAATAAGCAGGTAGTTGCATTGACGCTTAATAGGGACCATCATTTCCTGCTGATCTCAAGACATGTTGGTGGCCAGTGTCTGCTCCAGTCATTCTGCTCCATGGAACCAAGGGGGTGGGGTTGAGAAGAAGGAAGGGAACGTGGGGAGGCTTCTGTGAGCGTGTCCAGGGGAGGTCCAGAGCCAAGGAGAGGAAAAAAGATAGAATCAGACTGGGTGCCGAAATGAAGGAGGCCCGAAATCTGCAGGGCAAGCATGAGCGTTGAGGGCAAGTTGACGTAAGTGGTTGTGGTGGGAGTTCAAGTGGGAACGTCAAGTGGGAGACAAGATTGAACTAAGAAGAAAGGAAAGCCAAAGGATGGGAACCAAGGACTATAAGTAGAAATGACTTAAAGTGAGAAATGTAAAGGAGACAGCGCAGCGCCAGTACTCCCATCTTGGTGGTTTGCTTAGCGGAGTACCTTGATTTATTGCGTTCCTCGTTTTTGTGCCTGGGATTGCAGTTGTTCCGGGGTGGATGCACCATGTGAGGACGTGCAGGCTGGCTCTGGTGCGGGCAAAACGAGCGCTCTGCTGGCGGCGCATCCCAGCGCGGGGTTCAACCCTGCAAGAGGGCAATCCTGCTGCCTGATTTCTAGAGGTTACAGCCTCCCTCGTTTAACACCAAACTTTTCTACATTGGTATTTATTGCTCACCGCGTTAGCCCAGGATGAAGGGGTGAGCAGTGATTTTTTTCAATCAAGCTGATGATGTTGAACCACAGGGGACAGATCCCGAGAGGTACCAGGTAGCTCTGTAGGACTGGATTGGCAGCTGCAGCATCCTTCAGGATTTGACCCTGGCATGGATGTGATGGGAGGTCTCTGAATGAAGAGAAATTACCTGATTCTGGAACAGCGAAATTGTGAAATCCTCTTTTAAAGTAACATGAATGTTCTGGAATAATGATTGCAGGCACCTTGATTGTGTACCTGAACCTTTGACTAACTGAAACTTTTAAAGGTGACCTTATGAACTTGACAAGTGCAGTGTCAACCTGCCTTGTTCAGGACACGCTGGGTACAGGTGCTGGTCCAAGGATGCGCAGCTCAGCTGCAGCGTTTGCTCTCGGGTTGCAAGAGGGGCCTCGAGTGTCCCCACTGCTGTCCTGGCACCCGTGGCAGCAGCTCAGCACAGAGCTTTGCCAGCTCGGGGCCCCGGTAGCCCAGCAGCATGAGGCTCCTTTGCCTCCATCCCGGGAAGGTTTGGCTGGGGCTGCCCGGCATTGCCAAGCCTAAGAGAACAGCGAGAGGATGTCCTTGTCTTGCAAGGGACTTAGAGAAAAATTCCCTTTTCTGCAAGCTGGATAGACGCTACCACACACAGAGATTGTTTTTCATGAGTCAAGGTCTGCGTTGCCCCTGGCATTTATTTTGTCGATAAATTGCAGGCATAAGCTCTGTCTCCCGTATCTCCTTATCCAGGATGTCCTTCGGAAGAAACAGGAAACGTGTTCTTTACTTCACGGTTGTATACAATCCAGCCTGCCTTGCCAGAAGAATTTAAATCAATGTGCTGCTCTTTGGCCAGTTTCTAGCACTTGTAGAGCACATTAGAGCAATAATGTTCTTGTCAGTGACAGGATGATTTGCCTTGCAAACCTCACAGCCTGAGGAAGCAGGTTCGATCCTGCAGCCGGCCAGTCGAATACGCTTATTGAGATGTGATAAGTAACCTGCCTTCCTTGTCCTCTGCCTCAGCAAGCAAAAGAAACAAGGCCTGGGAAGTGTCTGTGTAGCATCTGCATGTGTCAGGAGCAGGAAGAAACACTCCTCTCTATCAGCCTTCAGGGAAAAAGACACAAGCACCGTTATCAGCTGGGAGCTACAAGATTCATATGCATCGATAAGGAAGACTTGGAGTGACGGGATGTGCTCATCTTCCCTGCCACACGTGTACAGCATCCTGCCCCAGAATACATAAAAGCATTGGCATTGCAGTCAGTGCTGTTAATGGAGATGGAGATACAAATCTGGGTGGGCGAGTATGTAGAAACGAGTGGATCTCGCTTGTTACAGAGGGAGATGTTCCCCTTTGCACTGGGGTGTTCTCCAGCTGGTACCGCTTTGGCACTTGGAGTTACTTCTGTCTCTGGCTTGGGAGGACCAGCTGGGCCCTGAGTCCCCCTCCCTCTTTGTAGGCACCCATACAGTGGTGTCCGGGACAGGACAGGTCACAGAATATCAAGCTTCTAGCCTGGTTTCACAGCACTGAAGACACCAACCACGACCTCATGTGCTTAACTTTCTGATAATTGTTTCCACACTACGTTAATCCCTACAGGCCTGAATCAACAGCTGCAGCAGAGCTGAGCATAGGCAGTGCCGTGTAGTCCCTAAACCTGTCCCCCTCTCTGATTCATGAAGCCCCTTCACGTTTCCTTGCCCTTCGTTTCTTGGGGAGCCACAGAAGAGCTCTCTCCCTTAAGGATGTGGCAGGTCTTGTCAGAAAAACACTTTATTGACAGCAGTTGATTGAGTCTTTCGAAATACATGGTACGAGTTAGGTGTTTTTAGAGTTCAGTGAAAGGAAGCAAAGAGGGGGGAGCAGTGAGATTCAAAGGATTCCTATTGCCACCAGAGAGGTCTGGCTCTGCTCCGGGCGTACTTGTGCAGCCCTTCCTACTGCTGCTGTCTAATTTGGGCAGTCAGGATGGGATTGGGAGAATGGAGGCAGGGGTGGTGTTATGACTATCTTTTATTCCTGTAATTATTTCTTTGAGTTTCTTAAGAAATAAGCAATTGCCCTGAGCTCTGATGAGTAACAGCCTGGACCTTCCATGCAGGGAGATGCCAATGTATTGCTCAGGCTCACTGTGAGTGCGGGTGGATGGGGTAAAAGAATGTTAAAAAAAAAAAGAAAAAAAAAGTGAAAAAGATGTTTCAAGCTATAGAAAAATGAAAGAACGATCCGCAAATGGCTTTGATGACCTTTCAATTGAGGTAATTTGCTCCAGGAATGAAAGCCTGATTTGCTGGAAGAAGAAAGCACCAGCAGAGTGTAGACGTGTGGGAATGTGAAATGTGTTGCACCCTTGAGTGGGGCTAGCAATTTTCAAAGAAATCTCTGAAGAATCACTTTGACATAGGACAGGTCTTACAGTCTGCGAACAGCTTTTGTTTTCTAGCTGGTCAGTCGTTCAGCCTTGACATTTAAGTTTTTAAAGGATGGAACAACTTTGGGGGTTTTAAGCTTCATTTACTCGCTGCTCGGCGTGTGCCTCGCTGCAGAAAGCGTTTGTCATTCCCTCTCGAGGCACATCAAGGCCGCGGTGAGCAGAGTCGTGCCCTGCTGCATTATTTTGCAGCCCCTTTTTCCACCCTTAGCCAGGACTCCTACCCCCAGCAGGCAGCTGTTTTGCTTGAATAGTTGCATTTCTGTAATCCTCTTCTTTAGGAAAAGAAAAATGTTCAAATATATCATAGAGTTCAACACACATGTATTGTGGAAAAAGGTCAGATGAAAATTTTACAGTAAGATTTATCCATAAAAATCATTTCTGTCGCCAGTGGTTGTGTCGTATCAGCTGGAAGTTTGCAACAAGCCTGTCTAATGGAGAGAATAAGGGGAAAAAGCTCAAGTAGAGGCTTCTGTGTGGATCCCGAGGCTTTATGGCAGCAAGGTGACCCCAATGAAGCAGCACGACCAGGGGTGTCTACGAGGAGGCTTTTCTCCTGTCGCTCCATGTTTCTTCAGGCATTCCGTTAGCTGTTGATTCACTGCAAATCTCTAGTCATTTTCTGTAGTTTTCAGCAAATTATTTTGTTAATTAAAAAAGTGTCTGAGATGTCTCTCTGATTTAAATAGAAGCCTTTTATAAATGGGAAACTTTCAAGATGCCATATGTTCTTGGAACTTGGATGTTTTTAATTAGATGATGCAAGGGGAGTTTTTCTTAACTGGAGCAGTTGATAGTGGAGTGCAGAACAGCAGTGACGGTGTCAGGAAGGTTGGGCCGCGCTTGGGACGACTCGTCAGGGTTGCAAAGTGCCTGCTAATTCCTTTGGCCTGGGATGCCACCTCAGTATAGCCTGGCTTGACTTGGAGGCACCCCCAGGCGGGCCCTGCAGCGGGCACATTCCCTGCTGGATGCCTATTCCTTCCCCATATTCCTGGGAATGTTCAGGAATTGGGGCCTCAGTGTTAGCCTCAATGTTTGGCCTCAGTGTTAGCATTGCCTTGCTTGGGGTGAAATTCAAGGAGATGTGCCCTGTTTCTCTACACTGCTGGGTAGGAATTGGATGGAATTCCCTGAAAATCAGGGAAGCAGGTTGCAGCCAGCTGTCTTAGCGTGGCAGGAGTAGGCAACCTCCTAGCTCTTTTGTAGCACAGGTATCTTGCCTGAGCTTGGGGAAGGGAAGAGCAGTGTGTGGGTGTTTGCGTTTGGATGGGATCTTGAGGTGTCATCAAGCCATTCTTGCACGTGATCCTGTGCAACACGTTCTAGGTGGCCCTGCTTGCGCAGGGGGCTGGTCTAGGTGATCTCCAAAGGCCCCTCCAACCTTAGTCATTCTGTGGTTGTTTCTGCCTAAGGATGGATCAGCTGAACCCAAAACAAGCATCGTTCTGCTACTGAGATAAAACTGTGCTGTTCTGTGTGATACAATTGCTTAGTGCTTTTTGTGCTGGGTGATGGGTTAGCAGACGAGATGGACCGTGGGTTTATTCAGGTGTTGCCAGTCCCCTTGGTTAAATCACTTTATTCTGCAGGTTGTCCCTGGGGGCAGAGCTGGGAAGCAGATCTGCACGGACAGGTCCAGGACACCCAGCCCGTTCAGTGACGCTTCCTCCCCAGCCCCGTCCTGCCTTTGTTGGCTCCAGAAGCTCTGTACCAACAGCGATTCTTTAGCTCTTCCTGTTTGTACAGAAATGTTTTTATTTCTTCAGACCAAACACACCACCTCAGGCTATGTACACTGCATGTATAGAAATCTTAGACTCACTTTAGAATATTTTTGTTTCTTCATTTTTTTTATTTTGAGTAAAAATAGCTGTTTTGAGGAAAAATAACACACCCTGCAAAATACTCTGCCTGTAACGCTTAATGCCCAGCATGGTTTGCCAAGGAAAGGGCATATACTGTCATTGCTGATAGGCCATATCTAGCCTTTTTCTTTTTTACGTTGCTATAACTGTCTTTTTCCATTAAAATCAAGCATGGACTGAGCAGCCACATGCTAGGAGTCACTAAGTGGCATTTAAATAGACACATATCATGACTCTGAGGCAGGCAGCACGAAAGACCTCGCACCTGGCGTTCGGCAGGTCGCAAAAATGTGAGATGGATGGAGCCAGAGGCCCAAATTGTCCCCTTGGCCCAGGGAGGCGCCAGCGCCTCGTGGGGCCAACCCCATCCCCGTGAGCGCAAGAGGCACCAGAATAAAACCGGCTTCTCTGGGGTCGTCTTGTGGTGCAATTAGGTGTTTGCCTGGAAGTGTTGCTGGGTTCTCCATCAGCTGGTGAAGCTCAAAACATCAGGGCTGTGAGACGTGCAGAGCGGTGCTTGTCCAGCCTTTTGTGTCTGCTGAGCATTTGAGCTGGTCGTGTGTAATCTATAAGCACCAGCACGTGGTCAGAGGCCAGCTGTGGTAGCAGAGTTCATGTGAATATGGAGATAATGAAAGATATTGTAAAACGTTTTCAGGGCAAATATTCTGATTTACTTTCCATTTTTGTCTTTTGCCTTTTTTTTTTTTTGGAGAAACATAGTTTAACTGTAGTGCAGTAATAAAACTTTCTTTTCTTGCTGCACACTGATGTTTGAGAAAGACCTGCAATTTGGCCTCTTGAAAACGATTGAAGGGCAGCAGATTTTCAGTGGCTGGGGTGCTTGCTGGGATGTTCCACATCCTGGATTTTCAGTCTTTTTTTGACAAGCCTTATGCTGGACACTGAAATTATGGACAGACAACAGCGAGCACAGCTTTAGGGGGTTAGGCAAAGACGTTTTAGCTTACGGCTCTGATGCACACCCAGTCAGTTGTCCCTGTCACACAAGAGGTAACAGCTAAAGGTGTAGAGAGTCTGTTAGCTCATGCTCAACCAAGCAGCGTGCTCAAAGTGACCTGCCCTTCCTGAAAAGTAGAGGCCTCCTCTATTTCAATGTCAAAAAAGTCTCCTACCAGCCCTGTGAGTGAATAGCATAAAAAAACCATTTCTTCCAAATATACTGTAGTCCGTTATTTGGACTCTCTGTATTTGATTCCAATCCTGGAAGATGCGTAGGAGGCTTCGTTGCCATTAGATGAGGCCTGGCCTCCGTATAAGCTGGTAGCTTCATAGCTACTTTGTGACCTCTGCCAGGTAAAGGGGGCAAAGAGAAGTGGGTGCAACAGCTGTATTAGAGTACTCAGGGAATGGACATGGATCTCCCGAAGTCCAGGCTTCATTTGGGGCTTTTTGTCTTTCTTCTGCAGGCAGACGACCATCTGTCCTGGCAGCCTAAGCATTGCAGAGTGTTTGACTAGCTAGCTAAAGTCCTAGCCAAACAGAAACCATCCAAACACTGAACACTTGGAGAGAAATCAGATCTAGTTTCCAATTTTTATTTTCTTTTTTTGGAATATTTTTGAAGAGCTGGAGGGGAGAGCTCTTTGCACTATTACTTGAGCAGTGCTTTGAAGTTTGGGCCTTTGCCAGAAGGTGTTGAAAGCAAAACGAGTGGTGTTGGGTGCTCACTGGCACCTCTTACTCATTGGAGGTCTTCAAAAGCCCTCTGAGTAGCTTACTAATACTTCATTAACATTTGTTTTCTATTTAAGTGAGAAAGATATTAATACAATGTCTTTTTTACAGGTGGATAGACAGCTGCAAGTAAGTTCAGTGAAATCCCTGCCTCTCCAGGGCACTCTGCAATCCTGGTGGAGCTCCCACGAGTCTTTTTAACAGCCAATGTGATGTGAGCCTTCACTGCTCATGAAATGATGCATAACCTCAGTTTGATTCCACAGCGGTTTCCTGCAAAATCAAATCCACATCATCCTTTTTCCTATGGTTTATAGTTTCTCTCCTTTTTTATTTTTACTTTTTTTTATTTTAAGTGGAGAATTTCAGATAAAGCGTTGAGAATTGTTGTAATCCTTCTCTCCTCAGCAGCCCTGCCAATGTCTCTAACCCCTGCTCTGGTTGTTGTCCTCAGGCAACCCGCTGAGCGTGGCCTGCAGAGCCTTCTTTGGATTCAGCGGAGAGTCGGGGCCCATGATCTACTGGATGAAAGGGGAAAAATTCATTGAAGAATTAGAAGGTCACATTAGAGAAGGCGAAGTCAGGTACTTTCTGGAGTATTTCCTCTTAAGTATATGGTATGTCGCAAAAGGCTGCTTTATTTTAAACAGGCTTTTCATATGAGCTGTCTAACAAGTGATGAATGACATGGAAGCAGGGCAGTGGGAGCTTCTAGGGGATAACCTCTGGAGTAGTTGCTGTCCATGCTTCTGAGAATCCATCACTAAATCCCCATGCTGCCGTGTCTCCAACCATTTTGGGGGTGATTTGATCCTCATGTGGAATTGCTGCTGGCCACTGCCCCTCGGGGCAGCCTTTGGCAAGATGTCATTAATTTCAGCATCACTGTTAATCTTAAAGATGAATAGTCCCCTGTCAAGAGCCCGTACTTTTTTTCTGCTAAATGTGTTGGTTACCCGTGACATGGTTTTCAATATGGGCTTAACCAGGACTTTCTAAGGACAGTAGCATTTTTCCTCCACCCTTGCATTTAAGGGAGGAAAAAAAGACCCTGTGTTTGGGCATCTGATGTCCAGCTTGCACTTCGCTTGTTCCAGATGCCAATTTGCATATGCTGTAATGAAAAAAAAATACTTATATCCCCATGAAAGTTCATGAATTTTGTACCTGACAGGATCTTCTCATCTCCCCTGATAAATAATTACTAGATCAATAGCTCTTTGGGCAAGGACTAAGCTAGTATTAGAGAATGGACAAGGTGGTCCCAGCTCCCACACACAGATGAAGAACATAGATCATAAAGAAAAACAAAGTCTTTACATGTTTCATTGCTTGCTCTTGATGTAACTTCAGAGTTTTTCTTTTATTCTAAAAGTAATTTTGGGGACCAGGCAGAGAAAAGATTCCTTTATTGTGTGATCAGTAATTGGAATTCAGTCCATAATAACCACTAGTAATAACCACTAGTTATTAAAATAAACTAGCTGGTCCAACATTGCTTCATAATTGCATACAAAGTTTATCATTTATTTTCAGAGGGCTTTAAGTGTACAATCCCCTTCTGGGCTTCTGACACAGAAAACAATTATTGGAAACTTCTGTCATTGCAAGTAATGAGCATTTGATGCATTATATGAACAGAGTGATTTTGGTCACATTCCTCCTTCACATCAGAAGGACAATTTGAGGTTTGAATTTAAAGACCTTCCAAACTGGTCTCTTATGTGCATTTCTGTGAGTGAAACCAGAGTTTGAAAAGGTTGTTCCTGTATGTCTTTGCCCCATTTCATTGCATATTCTTGATTCAAATCATGTTGCAACTCTTTCCTCTCTCCACTAAAATGCTCTGACTCAGTTTATAGATCCCTCACAATTCAGTGAGACTTCAGTAAAGCTACTTAACACATAGCCCATCTCCTGCATCACAGCCAGCATTAAAAGCACAGCATTTACCAAAGCCTGCAGCATCATTACCAGCACTACGAGAGGCCATCCCTTCTTTGATTTAAAAGTAGCTATGGCAACTGCAGTAGGAACTTTTTGCAAATTACTTTTCCCAGTGACAGCTCTCACTTAGGCATTCCATTATAGGTACATGGTCTTCACAAAGCTAAGCAGCACTAACTGTTCTCTCAGCACCTCAACCAGTCCGCGTCTTCCATCCAGTCTTATTTGTTGGGCTGTTTCAAAAAATATCATGGCTGTTGTAAGCTTGATGCCACAATGAGCTTGCCAGTTAGACGCTTTCCTTGTCACTTTGCTTCTATACGGTGCTATCCACACGCTTCCGTTAATCAGAGAAATTTTACGTAATTGAGGATGGTTACCACTGGACCAAAACTCTCTATGTGTTGTTCCTTTGATGAGTGTTTAATATCCTAACTTTACATCCCCTTCCTGAAGTTGTTATGTGAATTTGATGGTAGACATCTGACTTTTTGGTGCTGTCCTTGCCCTGGACTGTATCCATCCCTTGTGTCCCTGGATTTTCTGTGCTTGGGGAGGGAGCAAGTTTGCACACTAATGCATTGTAGGGATCTAAATCACCCATTACTTATTTACAAGACAATTAATCTGTGCTTTCATGAAAGCGCTCAAATAAGGGTACATAGACTTGAGCATTGCTGTTAAAGCCATGGAGCTGTTAGTTTTGGTAAATACGCTTGACAATAAATAATATGTGCAGCCCCGGGTTTATGGTTGTTTATTAGGCTTTGTTAGAGAGCCTCGTAACAAAAAGCAACTAATCAGCATTGCAGGGCACAGATGATGGACATCTCTCTCAGCAGCCTCATTGACTACCCTTGAATCAAGCTCCCTAAATGTTAGAAATTCACAGGGGGAAAAGGCAAAGGAGACTTTGCTTGACAGGTGAGTTTTCCCCAGCAATAATAAAAATGTCATGTAAATTGAACGAGGCTGTTAAACAAGGAATGAGCCCGCAAGCCTGCCCGCAGAGCTGTCACTTGCACCTGGTTAGCAAGGAAGCCCAGAGCAAATTTCAACCCCATCTCTCTGCCACAGCAAAGAAGTATTTTCAGCAATAAATATTACTGTCCTGTCTGCCTATGAGTTGCTTCTGTTTTCGGGTGGCACCGCAGAACACTTTTTAGATACCTCATAACGCTCTACTTGAAGAGTATGTTTGTCTTTTTTTTTTTCTCCTCTCTCCCTTCTTCATTTTTAAGTGGAAATAGTTTAACTCATTCAAGAGGTGTGAGTAGCAGTGAATGGAGACCTGTTAAATTGCAGCTTTGTCTCCTCTTGCTGCTTAATTCAGCACTCTCTCATCCACGCAAGTGAACGGGTGCAGAATGCTCAGAGCAGATGTGGCTGCGCTGTTAGGAGAGGATGCTGAAGGAGGAAGGCAGGATGTTACCATCACTGCTATGTGATGTCCTCGGTACTTTGCAGAGACGTAGGGAAATGACAGCCCTCTCCTGAAAAACTTATGCTATATTTGTAGACAATTTACAGGCAGAGGATGAGAACCAGGATGCAGAGGAGCGATGGAGACAGGAGGCCCCCGTGCTGGGTTGTTACTTGAGCTGCTTTTCTTGGGAGAGTTCTCACATGCAAGCTAATAATCTCCTATCTACAGACTATTGTTAACAATTTCTGAAGTAATGACTGAAGTTCACATCCCTGTTAACAGTCCAGATCCTCAACTATCTAAGGAATAGGAATTTGCCTTTTGTTAAGTCCCAACTCACATACAGAATAGTAAAAGTTTGGGTTAATGCCTTGATCCTGCAAAGAGACCCACGCGAAGCTTTCTTAGAGCCTTTAGATGATCTTACCAAACATGAGAATTCCAGGAAAACATCATTTCAAAGGAGAAGTGTTTGTAACTTCAGGTTCACTTAATGCATAAACACAATGGGAAAAGTATGACAGGTAATTGCAAAATCTGAAACACTGTTTGGACATTTTTCAAAGAAAACATTTTTAGTCTGAAATGAAACTTTTGACACTCTTTTTTAATTGTATTTTCCTTAAGTGATAAATAACCCCTAGACAAAATAAAATGTTTTGTTTTAGATCAAATAAAATGCTGCAGCTTGAGCAAAAAGAAAAAATATTTTTTTTTTCACCCACATTTTATCCTTTCATCCTGTTTGGGTGTTGACAAGCACCATTAATTTATGTATGCATTAAGTGGTCTAATTACTCTTACAGTTTGTCCATCAAAGTAGGAAAAAGAGACATCATCTTCTCAACTTGTGGGAACTGACATATGCTAGTAACGTTACTGGCAAAGTTCCCACCAACCCTGACAGGGACAGAACCTCATCTGTGCACATGGAACGAACATTGTTGCAGCTTTGAGGTCTAACTCGTTGACACTGTTTTCCTTTTCTTCCCTCAAAATACTGTGCTCAGTGTTCTCTGGACTAGCTGCAAAACGCAATCAGTTAAAGCTTGGATATATATTATAAAATTTTAGGTGACTGAATTTATTGGTGACACTAAATGATCATAAGCTGGGTAGTATTGGTTTGAAAAAAGAAAGACAAATAAGAGATTTAACCCCACTGGGAGCTTCCCACGCTTTGCTACCAACATGAAGTTTAAGCATCTGTTAGTATTTGCATGATAAGGCCTGTTTTAAGGAGTTGTCTTCGTAGAGATTGCAATTAACATGGAAATAAGTGGGGAAAAAAATGAATTCATATTCCTTTTTATGAAAGCAGCTTCTTTAGATGATCAGATATTATTTAAATGTAGGTTAAGGGTTGATTATTTTATTTAAAATAGATTCACAATACTAGCTTATTCTACCTAAATTGTAGTTTGTCTTCATGATTGTTACCATATGCCGATTGTAGCGACCACAAGGTAATTTGAACATTCACAAAGTGCTCCAGATTAACATCCAGATATCTTCCCTGCTAATGACATTATTTGTTTCCTACAGCATGATTTTAGACTAAAATTTATGGAACATATTGTTTACCAACAGAGAAAAAAACTTTCTGAAGTTCAAAATATTTCACTATATACACTATATTCACTATATACATAGAATGTTAATAGCTAAATGAGAATTGATTTATCAGACTCTCAAGCATTTAGACTGATGAAACACAAGTTAAAAATTAGAGTCTGCAAACAGATCAGGGTCTCTTGGGCAGTTTCTGTTCTGGTCGGAAGTGATACAAATTCAGCATTTCTTGCATTATTTTCAGCACTTGCAGTCAGGGCCAGAATAAGAAAGTGCAGAAGTGGAGAATAAATGAGGGTGAATTTGCAAAAAAGATGCAATTCAACCTTTTCTAAAGCAAGACATATGCTTGTTCTTTTTTTAAAAAAAAAAGCTTTTGCACTTTTTTTTTTGCAAGTTTTTTCAGCTATAGCAAGAGGATAAATCATTGGGGATACTCTATTTTGTGTCTTGAGATTTTGTCAGCCCACCTAAGCCTTTAAAAGCTGTATGAAGTCTTACCATAAATAAGTAGTTTAAATGCTTAGATTTTTGATTCTTAAGTGCAATGCACAAACACCTCCGTTCTGGTTTGTATTTAAATACAGAGATTCACATTTGCTGTGTGAAATGATTCCCTGACCATAAGAAAAGGTGCATTTTTTGAACACCCAAAACAACTTTGGTTTGCAATAGAGAAGTCTGGGGGTTGTTGCTGTTAGCAAAAGTTGTTTAACTGCCCCCAGAGAAACAGTGTCCGTGCAGTGCAAACAGCACTGGGATTATTGGCCCTTTCTTGCCTGCATCTGACTTCCATTAAACAACCCGAAGAAAGCATTTCTTATTTTGGTGTTGTTAATGTTATTTATAACTCTTTTGCCTCTCGGTGCACTGCGCTCTCTTTTCCGGGTAGAAGCTGCCGTTCTGGCCGCGCTGCCGCGTGCCCCGGCGCGTTCGCAGGCGGTGGCTCGAGCGCGTCGCGCGTTGGTGTTTATCCCCTTGCACGTTACGCAACAGAATGCAATCAGGATCAAATGGATCTGGAGATTATCCTTGACATTACATTTCCCTGTTCAAAGAAGCAGTAACTTTCTTGAGCAACTGATAGTCTTTTGAGGGAATAGGGTGTTTTATTTTTAGTCCTAAGTCATCGTCAGAAAACGCTTGCGTTTACTTTGCATTCTTTTTAATGTCTGCATCACAATATTCACATAAAGAGACTGCACCTCTGGCCTGAAATTGCTGGAGCTTTCAGTTCCTTTAGAGAGGATTTTGCATTTCCTCTTTGCGCTCTCAAAAGAGCAAAGAGCTCTTGTTCTTGCCACTGTCCCCTTTTCAAGTCAGGATCTTGTCCCCAAAATGAGGTATCTACAGAGTAGTACAACTTCTGCTGCAGCTTCTCCAGGCTGCATTAAAACATAGGATAAGATTTAATATATTGCCTCATAATTTGCTCAGCTATGGCTTAGTAGTGCATATTTACTTCTCTGGAAAGTGAGGGCTTATTGCTATTTTAAGAGAGACGCTTGTTTTAGCATATTAATTGCAGTGGAGCTGGGGTTAATACCAGTATTTACATGCTGGAGACCACTGCTGCACTTACTGATGCTCTTCCTGTTCTTGGTTCAGCTCCTTGGTACAAACATAGAAAGAAAAGAGGCTGTTGGACAGCACAAAAGTTACTTCTATTAAATTTCTTCCAGGTACCTTTAATTTCCTCTAAGTTCTCTGGGAGTACAAGAGACCTGGGACACTTCATATCTTGTATTTAAAAAAAAGTCAGGGTTCTTTCAGGTATCTTCCTTCCTTCCTTTAATTGAGTTGAGAAGACTGTATCCTTCCTTCTAGACTCATCAGAGAACATCTCGGAGAGAAGGAAGTGGAACTGGCGTTGATCTTTGATGCTGTGGAAGAGGCAGACCTGGCAAACTATACGTGCCACGTGGAAAACAGGAACGGGCGGAAGCACGCCAGCGTCCTCCTGCGCAAGAAAGGTCATTATTATTATTATTATTATTGTTGTTGTTATTATTTCTGAGCTCTTGCCCCCCAGGGAAGGACACGTCCCTGGCAGCTGCCGAGCCCGGGGCCGGGGTCCTGCTGGCCTCTCACAAGTGTGTGTGCTGAGCAGAGCTAAGGGCTTTTGGGCTATGTCTTCAGTTTACCATTTGTAGAGAAATTTCATGAGCTGTTGTTTAGTCTCCAGTGAACAAGCTCTGCAGGTGGTGTGCTTGCCTGGAATCAGTTGACTGATAAAGTCAGTCAAGTATTTCAGTCTAAACACCCTACAAATTTGACTTAGAGTTGATGGACAACAGCCCACAGGTAATGGTGTGGCAGAGGGAGGTAAAATGTGCTTTTCTTAGAATATGTAGCTCAGCAGTGAGGTCAGATGTTCTCCTATTTCTCCAACTTCCTAGATTTCCTGTTTAAATTGAAACCTGGAAATGGTTGCCATGCATTTTGATTTTTAACTGAAACAGGAATGAAAACATTGCAATGGGAGCTACAAATCAATGGAGAATTACCCTGTATTGTGTTTCCCTGATACTCTAGAAGTGGGAGTACCGGTACTGACATATTATCTGTAGCACAAAGCAAACCACTTGGTTTTGACTGTGACATAAAATCGTAAGCAGTGGAACAGGATCTCATTACTGTTCTCAGGTTAGTTCAACAGCCTCTCCTGTTTGTAAGGAGGGTGACGTTTAAATTTGATTGTGATCTCTTGAAAATGCAGGATATTAGCAGGGACAAAAGCTATAAAACCGTGAGGAAAGCGAGGAAGGATTGTACACTTGGACCCCAACATTAATGGGAAACCACAGAGCCATCGGCACAGGAGATTAACTGAAGAGTTAATAAACTGCCCAGGTCTCTGCTGTTATTCTTGGCTATAAGTTAGTTTACCAAAAGAGCAGAAATGTTTCCACTGGGCACACACACAGGCTGTGAACCCAGGGATGTTCCCATGTTGTCCATGCACTCGCTCAGAGCTGAGGTGACGGTGTCAGCTAAAAAAGCCTCCCCAGCCGCTCACTCCGGGCAGGAGCTCAGCCCAGGATCCCTGCATTTTTCTAACAGGAGTCTAAGTACAGTAGTAAAATAACTGTCCTGGGACACAAATAACTTGTCAAGAACTGCTGAATAAAATCAATCTGCGCTCTTAATGGAAAAAAGCAGTACATTTAAACCAAAGTAAATGTTACAGTGAGGTTGGCTCAACACTTAATTTGAGCAAGACTACCTTTATTCAAGACATTAAGGAAACATGTTTTTTTTTTTTTAATATATCAATATTTTAACTAGTAAGGAGGAGCTTTCTAAAACATATTTGGTTCTTCTTAGGTATTTACCTAATACTTTGAATATTTCAGAGCATAATCCTGTATGTAATGTGTTGTGGCTGAATTCTTCTGCATTCCTTTACAATGGAGTCTACCTGAATGTGATTGCTTATGGATTCTTAGTCACTATGGTGGCAATAGTCCACATTCAGCTCCTTCCCTGGGTTCAACTCAACTGCCTTTCCCATTGACTTCAGTGAGAACCAGTTGAGGAGAAAGGCATTGAGCAGAGGCAGTGCCCAAGTTGAGCATTTGGGGCTTTTCTCCATTGCTTCCACTGTGCAACAGAAATAAGAAGCCCCAAAGCCTTGGCCTTCTGCCTTCCTAATTCTGGAAGTGTGGACAGTTATGAGGCACAAGGATGAGTATTAGAAAGACCAAAGCAAATCCATACAACGTAATAAATACAATCTATACAGAAGGCTCTGTCCTCGGACCTTTACTCTCTGCAAGGTGTATAGGTCAGTTCACAATTGAATGCCCTTCTTCATTTTCTCTCTAGCCTGGCAATCTTGCAATAATCTCAATTTCCCAAGGGGAAAATTTCAGTACAACATGAAAAGTTGCTTTTTCACTGAAAAATGGTTTTAACCAATTCTGCTGTCTGTTTGACCAGATTTATGTCAAGTGCATGTGCCAGCTTTTCCATGCAGTGTGTAAAAGTCCTTTGAATTCCCTGTATTCTCAGAGAGATTAAATTGCTCTTATAATAAATCTTTTTCATCTATTAGTCCCTGACTCCTCACCAGACAGACATCAGAGATAATGTAAATTGGGAATAGCTTGACATCTGATGTTAATTATTGAAATACAAGGTATGGGAAGGCAAGAGTAACCCCAAAAGATACACAGCTAATTTTCTTTTTGTCTTGAGTATGACACGAATGACATACCAGTAATTTTTTTTCTGACCTAAGTTTTAGAAGCGTGAAGGTCACAAAAACTTTGTCTCTCTACTATTACAGTTTTTACATCTTCACATTGTATTTATCAGAGCAGTAAACATCTTCATGACATCTTATCTAAACTAATATAGGCTGTTGTCATCTTGTATCTTTTACGGCTATGCAGTGCCCCAAGTGGGGTTACTGGCAATATTGTGTTCAGAGGACGTTTCAGGCTAAGCAACAATATTGTTGGCAGTTGGTGTGTCGTGTCCGGTCGAGCACCGAACTGGTGTTTTATGTTTTTTATCTTGGTCCATCACTGGCTTCCGGAACGACCTTGAGCACGTTGCTTCGCTTTGCTATGCCTCTGTTTCCCCAGCTGTAAAAGATGGGTAATTGCATTTGAGTGAATTTGCGAAGTACTTTGAGACAAACTGTTTGTGATATTTCCTAGCAAGAGCATCCCAGTAGGAGATTTTAACTAGCGCCAGTTCCCATTAAAATATAATGTGTATTAAACAAGCATGCAAGAACTCTGTTTGTAGCCATCACAACTCAAACGATGTAGCTCTTAGCAGCCCAATTTGTGCTTCTGGCTTCTCACGTTATCTTGGGTGCTCTAGATACTCCATTAGTTCTCCAGTGATTCAGCTGCAAGTCTGGTTTGGCAGGGTCACATCAACCCATTGACTGATATAAAAGCAAAGTTAACATTAGTTTGTGGTGGAAATGGAGTAGAGTGTGTCTGGTATATTTATTCTCACGTGCTGTGTGCAGCATTAGGTGCACTTTGCCAAGACAAGATTCAGTCAAACTCTGCAAGCTCATTAAAGATTGATTAATCCTCAGTGTAAAATCACTACATAATTCCCTTGCAGCAGAAGAATTATGATTATAGCCTCAAATGCATTCTGGATGGCAATTTCAGCCTGGCAGTAGAAGTAAATCAGTAAAGTTAAATAACAGGTAATGAACAAAAATCAGGCATCCTTAACATTGCAGTGGTTCTAACAGGAAGTTGTGCAATTGTATGTGGGATTGTACAATGGACTAGAACAATCAAAGTCTGGAAAGTTCATAACCGTTCTGTTTTTTCTTGCCAATTTTAGATTTGATCTACAAAATAGAGCTTGCTGGAGGATTGGGAGCCATCCTTCTTCTGCTTATTTTGCTTGTGACCATCTACAAGTGCTACAACATAGAGCTGATGCTGTTCTACCGACAGAACTTCGGAGGAGACGAAGCCGCGGACGGTAAGCAGCCTCTCAGGGAACTGAATATTCCCCATGGAAGGGTTTCAGAGACCCAAAGTGAGGAAACCTGTGGAGTGAAATGAATTCCAAAAGATAAATTGCCAGCAGGTTAAGTTCCAACTACCTAGCACCCAACAGACTAGGGTCCCAAAACCTGTGGAAATCCGTGAGTCTGTTTGCTGAAGTGTCCCTGGGTCTGTCATGCTGTAAGAAAGCTACAATGGTAAGAGATGTTCAGCAGTCTACTAGAAAGACTCGAATATGGTTTGTGACCTGATTCCTCGGGGGAATTCCTCCCGTGTGACTCCGTTCCTGTTGCACAGTGCCATGTCTACCCAAGCCCGCGTGCTCCTGAGAGCATGGTTCAGACCAGCAGCTAGCTGTGCTAATGAGGGACAGTTGCTATTGCAGTTAACTAGTTGGCTCAGTTACCTGGGAATCTGAAAGTAATTGAATGGTAATCTAGTGTCTCAAAATAACACGTGGTGTCTTTCCCTCCAACCCGCCAGCTTCAGCAGCATATGATCGTTTCTGTGCCTAAAGCTAAACATGTGCTTTTCAATTGGAGATTCAGCTGCTAGGAATATAACACATTCTTGCTCCTACGAGCCTGCAGTAAGTAGTGATGAACTAAATCCAGGCACGTTGTGTCATTTAGTATATTCAGAATACGTTAATATTATACTATAATTAATATATTATTAACGTGCATATAATTGGTATCTGCTAGAGATCTGAAGTAGAATATTAAAACGTTGCTGCTACTTATAGCCCACTGCAGTGCCTGAGTCACGTAGCAGTCTTGAATGGTGTATCTAAAAGTACTAATATTGTGCTTGAAAATGGAGCAGGGAACACACTTCCCCTATTGTGCAAAAACAATGTGCAGTTACACAGACCTCTTGCTTTCTGCAGTTACTGTTGCCTTTATAAAAATTATGAACTTTTCTGCTAGGCACTCATTGAATGTGGTGTGAAAAAGTTTTGCTACAACCCATGGGAACTCTGGAGGATGGGTACAATGTCCTCCAAGGGATTTTAGATGGTGGAAGGGTAAAAAGAAGGGACAAAAGTCAGGGATTTTCCTCTCTTTCCATTTTTAAGAGCAAATAAGAAAATAGAGAAATATATTTTTTTCATACTATAGCTCCAATTGTTGATTTCTGATTGATAGTTAATCTGATTCTCACATAGGGGAAGGTAAAAGGTAGGATCCTGCATTTTTAGAAGTAGTTTGCCTCTAATTCCGTGGGTTTATACCAAGTGACTTTGTTTTGAAAACAACCTTTTATTTTTCCAGTGTGTTGTTTTAGCACTATTCTAGCTTTGTGTTTTATTCTGATCCTGCAGAATGGAACACAGAGGCAGAAAGTTTCTGAAGTGCAAGGATCTTTGGGGTCTTTGTAGCTGTGTAGGCTTTGGTAGGAACATGCACAGCTCCCATGAGGGGTCAACTGTATAGATCCAGTTGCAGAGTCATGTCTCATTTGCATATGTATTCCTTTAAAACAGAAAATTTGAAACTCAACAGATTTGCTTTATCTTATTACTAAAAATACCGTATGTCAGTGGTGTTGGGGAAGTGATTCATTTCCTGCATCTTGCGTGGCTTTGTTTTTAGAGAAGAGGTTTTGCCAAGACTGAGGATTAAGGGAAGCCACCTAGAACCTGGCAGCAGCTTGGGCAGCACCCAAGGGTCCGGAGCCAGCGGTGGGCAAGTGTGGAGGGCTCCTTGTGTCCACGAGCACGTGAGGCCCGTGAAAGGCCGGGCAGGGCTAGGACGTGGCTATGCTCTGCTGCCATTTTTCCATCAATAACTGCCCTTTTAGTAAGCTGTTGATTCCAGAGAAATAGCAGCAAGGCAGGGGGACCTCCTCGCGCCCGGCTCGCCTGCCACTAGGCAGATTGCCTCTTCCAGGAGTGTAATTATGCACATGCTTGCTCTTGCCTTGACCTGCTTGGATCTGGCTTTGTGTGAAGAATAATAAGAAAGTAACCATCCTTGCAAGGTCATGAAAGCATTGTATTATGATTACCTATTTTTTTCTTTTTATCAGAATGTATTGATGAGTTTTAACTGCTTTAATTGTCTTTCCTGTGTGATGTTTTTTATGGATAATTGGTGCTCAGCAATCCTACAGTCATGCAATTTTGTTCTCACAACATTAGCTATTTGATTTTTCATTTTCTGTAAATAATGGCAGCTGTGCTCTTCTCTAGAGACTGAATTGCTGAAGGTTGACTTTTCCAAAATACTATTTTCCATTACTGCAGGGGAATAACAAAGAAAAATGTTACAAAGACAGCCTGATCCCAGTGTGGGTTTAGCAGGGGGTGTCCGTGAAGGCTTTAGACCCCTTACTGTCTTGTGAATCTCTATTTCTTATTCCCCAGTCTCGTTCCTGGTGCCACCTCCATTCCCAGCGTGGTCACTGACTCTTGGCTCTGCTTGTTGGGTGCAGAGAGCTGGAGGCAAGTCCTAGAGGAGGAGGAAAGCTGCCCTTTCCAGCTGAACCTCTGCATGGGGCATCGCATGGGCCTCTCTGCACCCCCTTTGCTCCTGGTTTGGCAGGCCCAAATGCTTCAGCGTAGCCTGGGGCAAGTGATCCCCAAAATCATGGTTGGTTCGTTTGTTTGGGTTGTTGTTTTCTGAAGATCTGTATTCACCTGAGTCATATGCCCTGTCATGTTTTCAGTTACACATGCAAGGATTTATTCTGTTTCTTCAAGAGCTCCAAACATTCCCACAGTTGTAGCACCGCTGAAGCACAGGAGTTGAGGCTTAAGTAAAAACTTCCATTATTGGTACCTGTAGAGAATTTTGTGCGAAGTTTCAGCTTCATGCTGGTACCAGAGATTTGCCCCAGGTTTTTGCAGATATGCAGCAGCATCACACTCACGAAGCCATCACACGGGGTAGAGTTAGTAATTAATGTGCAGCAGGGAGCTGAAAGGAGGTCCTTCATCTGGATCAGAGAAATCGTCTCTGTGGAAGCTAGGCTGGATGTTAGTGCCTTTGCTGAAACAATTTTGCTGGGAAGTGCTCTGTCTTTTCCAGAAAGAGTACAATATCCTAGAAGTGCCCGGTGCTCTTTTTGATAGTGCGTTTGCAAACAGAAGGCTGAGCCTGATGTTGCTTTCTTACAGACAACAAGGAATACGATGCATATCTTTCGTACACCAAGGTGGATCCTGATGCTTTAGATGGTGAAAATAACGATGAGGAGCAGTTTGCGCTTGAAATCCTGCCCGATGTCCTGGAAAAGCACTATGGCTATAAGCTCTTCATTCCGGATAGGGACCTGATCCCTAGTGGAAGTAAGTATTTCTGACCTTTGAGTTTCAACTCTTTCTGATGAGCTATGAAGGCTTGGACTGCACTGTAAATACTAGGTGTGGAAACCTCTCTGTGTGAAGTGGTGGCCAGTTTGAAAGAGCTCTAGTACCACAAATTGGAGCTCTAAGTCAGAGCTTGTTCCTGCACTGCTGAAAGAGAAGGAGAGATGCTGGTTTCAGTGGAGGCAGGAGCTGCACCTCTCCAAGAGGACAGAGCAGCAAACTGTCACCCAAAAGTCCTGTGTCAGACACAGGAGACTTTGAAAAAAGCTTTGCAGTCTCTGTTTTATCACTGAAAATGAGATTTCTTTCAGTAATTATGGGTTTGTCCACAGCAGCTTTACAAGCAAATGTCTTCTTTTCTCATTAAGTCTTTTTTTGTTTTTCTTTCTGCCCTTGAAGTATCATAAATAGTAACTTTAGTTCCCAGTCAATGGAATGGTTTATATGCATTTTTTTCATTTGTGTTTTGACCAACAGTTACATTTCTAAACAGTGTCGGTAATGGGTAAGTAATCAGGGTTGTGTCAGTAAAACTAATTCCTCAGAGGGCCACCTACTGTCCAGTGATCTGCTGCTGTTTTCCATGCTGACAGTGAAATATAGTGGTCTGTTCCCAATCAGTTCTGCTGCAGTGTCGGAAGAGTTTTGCAGCCCTTTCAGATGTCTGTAACAACAGCTAATACCTTCTTAGCTGTGTTAACAACATCTCCCTTTCCAGATTCGTTTTTGGACAACTCAAAAAAGCCTCTGAACAGTGTGCATCATGTTGATGAATTCTGCATGCACAGTATGTTTACCTTAATACTGCATTTATTTGAAATACTGCCCGTGTGAGAAATATGCCTTTTCTTACGAATTCCGTCTGCAGATTGTTTGCATGAAAAATGCTAGACGAGAGCATGAACTTCTCTCCGCATAGGCTAGAATATAAGAAATCTGAGTAAAGAAAGTGGCAGCTACACTGGAGCAGATGTCCCCAAATGGGAACAGCTCAAACGTGGCTGCGTTTGCAGCCTGCTGCCAAAGACCTGAAGCTGCCACCATATGGTTGCCAGATGACAACACCTGCCCCAGAAGCCGGAGCCTGTGTCTTCTTCAGGACTTCAGGGAGGTAGAAGGGAGGCTCTGAGTAATCCCCTTGAGGAGATGGGAGCCAGAGCCCCATCAGGGATCGTGCAGAGCCTCATGTGGTGCCTTAGGTTTATGATTTGTGTTTGCAGCTCCTAGGTTAGAGCTGCCTCCCTGTTGCCTTTTGCTGTGTCCCGGTGAAGCACTAGGGTTACCCCGCTAGCCCCTGGCATGGGGTGTTTAAGAAGGGGCACTTCGATCCAAACCTTTTTAGCTCTGCTAGCACAAGCATGTAATACTGAATTACTAGATACTGTTAAGCGAAAATAGGTCTTTTTGTGTTAAAATCACAGAACTGTAGTAAATAGTTATGTTTGCTATCCAACAATATAACAGAGTTGTATGGAACAATTACACAAAGTGAATTAAGGGGTTTAAATCTAGCCTTTCCATGATAACCGTGCTGAGGCACAGATTAATCTGAAATGAGATTCTTCCTTCCAGTTGCTGTATCAACAAGATATGTTGTTTTTGTCTATTTTTATCAGTTGGACATTCAGCAAATTTGTGTCATTGCTTTGGGTATTCATTAAACCTCTTCTGAAAATGTAGGGTACCTGAAAATGTCAGTTCTCATTTATGCACATTCACAGGTTCAGTACCTCCGTCTTTGCTCTCAGGCTCACTCTGCAGCCTTTGAAAGCGCCTGATCCAAACGAGCAGAGCTCCAGGAACGCCTGAGCAGATCAGTGACAGCACCGAGTAAAACGTGTGTCTGCGATGAGCAGGGTCTGCGTGTTTTGGGTTTGGAGAAAATACGGGGGAGGATGGTTTTTTGGAGGACTGAAGAGAGCGTGAGGCAGCAGGGAAGGAGCGAAGAGCCAGACGCCCGTTTTTAGGGGCTCTCAGGCCCCTCGGCAGGTCCCTGGAGCAGTTCCCTGCTCTCACCAGGCCTGGCCGCGGAGCAAGCGGCAGCGCAGCTCGGATTGGAAACCTCGGAGCTGAGCAAGCAAAGCCTCTTGGAGAGAGTGTCTCAAAAAGTGCCGGGTACGACAAGGCATGTAGCCCTTCAGGGTTCATTTCTGTGGAAAAATGGGGGATATTATGAGTAATCTTTTCCATTATTAGGAAGTGTCTCTTAGGTGCTGCATTTCATTGTCTTCTGGTGTATCTTCCCACATACTGTACTGCTTTTCCACTGACCGTTTTGGTGTGTTTCCTTCTGTGTCTTTGCTGAAATGTATGCGACCCCAGTAGCACCCTAAATAAGGTACGTTTTGCAGAGCTGGATGTTTCTTGTAGCCTCTGCAGTGTGGAGGTGCTGCCACAGGAGGGTGCGCATTATTGCAGTCGCCTCCCGGCGCGAGGCAGCGCAGGCAGCTGCTATTGGCACTTGAGAGCGAGCAAAAAATAGATTTGTTAAACAGTATTTCATTTATCTTTCTTGACGACTTTTCCGAACAAACTAAAAAGCTGACTCTGGAAAAAGAGTCGGGGAGAAGTTGGGTGATGTTTTTCTCTAGCTGGTTTCTCTGATCTTTGCAGGGAAAACTCTGATAACCTCTGCTTCCGCCTGGGCGCTGGGGTTTGGCTCTGAGCTGAGGACGGGCCCTTTCAGGGCAGCACCGGGGCCATCGGTCCCGGCACCAGGAGGGTCGAGCTCGCGGGGCCGACGTGAGGGCAGCTCTTTGCTGGCTCCATGTGCAGGGCAGACGGAGCTGGTGGCTTTGGCTCCAGGCCCTGCAAGGCTGGGGTACAATTATCACTGGAGCTGTGCGTTTTGTCCACAGCTCCTGCATACAGATGGGGCTCCAGCAGCCCCATGGCGCTGGGGTTAAAGAATTTTCTTTGGTCTTAACCAAAGAGCTGAAACCCTGAGAGCTTTTTGACTCAGTGTTAGAAGACCTGAGGAGACTGAGCAGTTGAAGGAGAGGTGAGAGGAGATAGGAACAGTATAGTTTCATCCAAGTTATTTGTAGCATGATGTGTCTACGGGAAGAGAATGATACACTTGTGCTTGGCCCTCTTAAAATTGAGCTGCATTAGAGGAGGGTGCTGTCCCGACGTTTCTGCAAATGATTTTGAACCTGTAAAGTGAAGAGGTCAGGTTGTGCCTTTAATGCTAGCAATACAAATTGGTTAGAGCAGCAGCTAGTTGCTTTCAGCACACACTGGGTCTTCACAGCATTGGAAACACAGCAGCGACTTGTTCCAGCGCAGCCCAAGGTGCAGCCGTCGGGCACTGAAGAGAGCTTCAGTGATGACCTGAAAATCTCCACCTTTCTCTGGAAGATGAGGTTGGCAGCACCGCAGGAGAGCACCTCAGGCACGTGATAAGAGGCATTCAGGGGTCACTGTTGCCATTCTGGCCCTTTGCAGTTTTGTCTGCCCTTCTGCTGCCTCATGAATTCCAGCTGCCCAGATTCCTGGACATTAGAAAATTACCGGACTGTGTGCCGGGGTTTCCCAAAGAGACTTTGTTAGGTATGTGGCCCCATTTACGTGGACTAGGCACAGGGTAGTCAACATGACAGGCTACTTTCAGAAATCCCTAGCAGTCTATCCTGTATGGAGATGCTACTTTGTCCCAGTCCATTAGGCCAAAAAAAAAAAAAAAAAGGGAAAAATGGAGGAATGGCAATTGCAAGAAAAGTAAACAAAAGTCCTCTCGTTAGCATCAACTGGACAGGCTGGCTGCCCTGAAGGGTCTGCTACAGGCCACCAAGGTGTTCATGGAGAAGCTGATGCTGAGAACACGACATTCCTTGAGGAGCAGGCCAAGGAAGAGAAGGCCAAGTGGGAAGCTTCCTGTCTTGCCAGTGGAAAAGTGCAAAGAAGACAGAGCCAGACTCTTGTCAGAGGTGTACAGTCACGGAGCAAGAGATAATAAGTACAAGCTGCAACATCAGAAATTCCAGTATTGGGAAAACTTCTTCACCATGAGAGTGGTTAGACACTGTAGCAGGACCCAAAGTTAGAGAAATCTCCAAACTTGGAGATCTTCAAAACCCAACTAGAAAAGGCCCTGAGCAAGTTTACCTAATGGCTCCTGCTTTGGGGAGAGGATTGACCAAGAGACCTCCAGAGGTCCCTTCCAACCTGCTTTGTTTTATGACTGCGTGATTCCAAGTATCAGGAAGTTTGATGCCAACATCAATCCCCAAACTTAAAATCTCTGTCTTTCTGCCAAGCAAGGAGATATCCTTCAGAGCCAGCTCCTCCTCCTCCTTAATCCCTCTGTCTCATGTCATGTTGAATGCAGAAGCTTTGATAGTGGCTGAGTATTGTGCTGAGAGGGTGGTGTGTCACACTACACTGCTTCACTTGTCTCCTTGTATTGTACTCATCAGGATTTGGGAACCATTCATTTAAAAATCACTACTGAACTATTCTTCTCTAAATAACTCTCAAGCGATAGTCCTGTTGGCCAATGCACCAGAGCTAGTTATTTACAGAGCGCCATGAGCCAGCTGGTGTGGTTGATGGTGGATACACTTTGGTCCTTGTGCTGCTGACCACATTTCCCAGAAATATCAATAGGACTTGTTAAAATTGTCCTGTGTGCGCTCTCTCTCTCTCTCTCTCTCTCCCCCTCACTTGCTTCTGCAGATCGTCTGGAACTGGCTAGTCGGTCATTTTCTGTGCATAAGCATCTCTGTGTCTATGGTGTTCATTAATTTTCTTGCTGTCAGTCTGCTTGCGTAGTAGGTTCTCTGAGTCTCCTTCCAGCCTGTGGTTCGTGTAGCTCACCCAAGCTCCGGTAGGCAGTTCTTCATGGTTAAACTCTTGCAAATGCGATGGATGTCTCAGACTTCTCTTCAGTGCTTCAAGCTACAGCTCAGCATCATTACGTGTGTTAACGGTGTCTAGTGAACATATATATATTTGCTGTCAGGTGATCTGTCTTCATTACTGAAGGGCCATCATGCAAGCAGCTATGTTTGTTCATGAGACTGAAGTTTCTTGCTCTCCCTATTCCTCTGGATGTCATGTTGGACATGATGTAAGTAAGTTACTGTTAGAGGTGGCCAAAATTTTGATTTTCTGACCTATGAGAAATTCCATCATTTTAATAAATGGTATTGTGCCATATTCAAAACATATTGTATGAAAACAAAAAGTCTTGGATTAAAATTAAAAGGCTTTTTTTTTCCCAATAAAATCAAGTGGGCTAATTCTAACATCGACATTTTATTTTACCTTACAATTTATGATGGAAAATAAAAATGAGTAATTCTCTGCTGACCTTATTAAGATGACTTTTTCTCCCTACACAGTGAAATTTCATTTCAGTTGAAACCTTTTTTTGGGGGGAAAAATGAAGTTTTAATGAAATTATATTATCAGGTGGGAGTATGCATGTACTGGTACCTAACTGGGATCCTACAATTGATGCAATTGATCATTTGAATCCTGAAGTCCTAGCTCAATTTTTCTTTGATTTCTTAGTCAAAACACTTGCTTGACAAACACTCCATAGAAAGGCGAGAGCAACTCTCTCCATCCTAACTTGTCATACAGATAGCCTGGGTATAAGAGCTTCTAATGAACCGAACACTTAAGACAGACAACTCAACCTGCAGTGTTTTGAGCAGCCTTTAATTCTGAGGTGAAAGGAGGGTGAGTGAGGCAGCTGCTCGCAGGTTTGTGCTGTCAGTCTGTCCTGATGAAGTTTAACTCCCACACGCTTTATACAGGAATCTGCTCCCCTTGGCTTTACCTAGCAGAAATGTTTTGGTTACACACGTTGGACATGTTCTGGAGTGCAGCAGCAGCACCACATGCTCCAGGAAAGTTGTCGGCTCCTTTTCCTTCCCTTTGTATGTGAAAATTAAGGGGTGTTTTTTTGGCTACGCATCAAGTTTCAGCCATTCAGCCTCTCTGGGTTTAATGGTAGTCACAAGCTGAAGCTATTGTGAATACTTAGGGCCTTTTCTTTGGGCTTTTGACTGTGTCATCCTCAGTGCACAACAGACCCTGCGCACAGGTCGTGTCTATCAGGGAGCAATTTGCAAGCTTGGTGTTTGAAAGAGCACCTAGTGGTAATTGGGAAGTGGCCTATGTGGTCATCTGTAACAGAAGAAAAGGAAAAAGGCTTGAAATGGTTGTATTATCCAGTAATTAAACTGGACATAGCAAAATGTGGGAGAAGCACCGAGGGGAGAGGAGTCCATCCGGGAAATCTGGGAGTCTTTCATACCTTCCTCTTGTCTCGTTCCCTGTCCAACTAACACAAAGCCTGGTGAGTTCCTGACTGAGCTGCTATCATTCATGGATTATTGATGGGTTATTGCTGTGCGAGTTATTGCCACTGGACATTTAAAAAGATGCAATCGGAGTGTGTTTTTGTTTTTGTTTCAGTAGATGCGCACAGTATTTGTGGTACTGAATGGTATTGTGTCCTGCAGAGAATTGTCTTGTGCATAGCCCTGTTCTGAGTTGCTTGTCGAAGGGATGATCATGTCTCAGGAAAGATGCATGATAGCTTGTTGTTTTACTGTATCTTGCAGATTCAACCTCTAATGATGAAGCTTCCCACCTAAATTCTTTCTTTTTGGGAGCAGAAAGAAAGGAAGAAAATGAAGAGTCTGAGCTGTTGATACATTGGGATAATCTCTTTCCATTGTATTGAACATTTCTACCTTTCCTTAAGTTTTGTTTCACCAGTTCTGCTTATCATTTTCTCAGTGTTGCTGATTCTTTCCCCCTCCGCTGCCTCTCCCGTGGATTTTAATGACAATTTTTTTCATCAATGAGCAAACATTTGCCACAGAGCAATGTGGAGGTTTTCCTCATAAAATATTTTAAGAAGAAAAATCAAATAACTGTAAATGCTGCATGATTAAAGAATCATAAAACATGAACTAAAAGTCAGGATTGTTGCATAGACATTTGTAATGTATGTGTATGTCTTAAATTTGTCTGTCTGTAGGATGTTTACAATTGCATTTTTTCCATTTGTGAAAGAAATTCTTCTTGCTGCTAAGTGGTGAAATAAAACATTGGTAAAGGCAGATTTTATGCTAACTATGCCTTCAGTCTCATGAAAATAAGCTATTTTAAACTGTTCCTGTTGGTTTATTTTGTAGCTAATTGCTTTACTGGAAGTGGTGTGAATAAGCATGCTGTGGTATGGTGCCTGGGACTACAAAAATAAGTCTTGCAGTAACAGATGTTGATTAATGCTGTTATTTGTACTCGTTGTTCCTGCTAGAGGGCAGTGTGTGTAAGCGAGGCCCTGCCCTGTGCTGAGTAAAGATCTGTTCTGTGCAGCTCTTGTGTCCAAGTCGTCATTTCTAACCCCTGCTTCTTCTCTGTTGTCAGACAGCACATCCCGAGTGGCATGAGCACAGCCCGAGCTCGAGATGCTCATGTAGTTTAACTATAAACATATATATCTCCCATCTCTAATTCTGTAGTCACAGTGCTGTGAAAGCATTGAATACTTTTCTGGCTGTAGTACTTTCTTCAAGCATTTACCTTTTCCTGGAGTTGACCCAAAACCTTCTGAAATTCACTGAAATTTGTTCATTTGAGTGGGTTTTGGATCAGGTCTGAGTAGACCTCTTTCCCATCATGTTCTGTGTCAGACTGGTGTAACTGGCATCTCTTCCCTATCATCCTTGGGGCAAGTGAAACTTGGCACCGAAAACCAAAGTCCGGCTTCAAGAATGTTTTGCAGTTCAGTACGCGGACGTCATGGAGCTAATGATGGGGCTAGCGTTTCTGCTTACACCAATCGTTTGCAACTACTTGGCATGCATGAATAAAAGAAGAATTGTCACTTATGTCTCTGATATGCTCAATTTTTCCATTTGTTCCCACCACTCGTGAAGTTTCTGTTAATACCTTGGGTACATAGAAGCACAGGTTTGCAATATTAAAAAGACCATTGGACCACAAGGAAGGATATTGTGCTCTGTGGTCAGTGCCTAAAGGAGAAAGAGCTACCGTGATGCTTCTATGCAATAGCACAATTTCTGCATGTGATGAGGGCTGATTTCTTTTTGAGCACTTGCTAGTCACACGTTGCACACCCCGCAGCATCCTCGTGTCCCACATCTGCAACACAAGACCTGCTTCCCAAAGCGTGCTTCCCTCACTGCAACTTTAATCATCACCAGTGTTAATGTTAAAATTTACACAAACATCGCATTCACCTTGGGCTATAATTTTTCAGTAAGTGAACTGTGTATTTTGTGTCACTCAAATGCATCTGCACAGCAAGGATATTATGTAAATGTCATTGGGTTGAGATCAACAGGGAAAAACAGTGAAGGACATAGGGTGTTACTGAGGGATTTTGTATATGTATTCTATAAATATGTCATGTTGTGATATGCAGTCCTGTTTTTGTTGGAATATATTGTGAAATACCTCTTGTTTTATATGGTATGGAGCAGTAAGCTATAGGATTTTGTTATACTTAATTGCAAGCCTGATATTTTGATACAATAGACTTCTTTATTCTTTACTCTTTCTCTCTTTCTATAATTTGTAGCCTACATTGAAGATCTCACAAGATGTGTTGAGCAAAGCAGAAGACTCATTATCGTGTTAACTCCAGACTATGTCCTCAGGAGAGGATGGAGTATTTTTGAGATGGAAAACAGACTCCATAACATGCTAGTCAGTGGAGAAATCAAAGTTATTTTGATTGAGTGTACTGAATTAAAAGGGAAGGTGAATTATCACGAAGTGGAATCTTTAAAGCACACCATCAAACTTCTCTCAGTGGTCAAATGGAAAGGACCAAAAAGCAGCAAACTGAATTCTAAGTTTTGGAAGCGCCTAGTCTTTGAAATGCCAGGGAAGAGAAAGGAGGTGGTGTCTCGGCGTCAGGTCCTGGATTCTGCAGAACAGGGCCTTTTCGGAGACCTCCAGACTGTACCCTCTCTTGCTGTCACGGGCACTTCGGCCACGCTGGTAGAATCGCGAGCCGATTTGACTGATTTCCATCAGGCAGATTCTGTGCAAATGAGACACTATTGCAGAGGATACGAATATGACGTGTCAGCCGCGACATTGCCAATAGCTTCCATAAGTAACCACCACACGTACTGTAACATCCCCTTGACGCTACTAAACGGACAACTACCTCTTAACAGTGCCGGGAAGGATCCCCAGGAGTTTCCCAGGAACAACCCCTTGCTACCTTTATCCGCACAGGAGCTTAGCTTCACCAGCGATATTTGGTAGTGAAGATCAGAACTCTTTGGAGACGCTTCATGACCACCATGAAGACATATTTTTAGAGAACTTTGCAGTAGCCCCATGGGATGTCAAAATACATTTGAAGCAGCAGCACACTTACTTGCTTTTCTACTTGAACTTTTTTGTTTACGTTTACAAGTTCTTGACAAAGGGGACGTTCTTTTTGTAAGCCAACAATGTCCTTCCTATCTCTCAATGTACAGTTTTATTGGTCCTTTAAAAAGGAGGGGGGAGAACAAAAACACATCCCATCGTTTTACAGTAGGTTTACAGTCTGGGATGGATAAATGTTCACTGTATATGATCTCCAACATCCATATTTATGTAACAGTAATTGAAATTGAAAGCTGTTGGGTTTCTTTCATATATACTTCAGCACAGATTGGAAATTCCAGTGTCTTGTCATCCTACAAAAATGATTGTCTCCTTCGTAGACCACAAAGGATGAGCCATTATTAAAAGGAAGGAGGAGGGAACCTTCCCAGTAGCATTATCTCAGAAATACATTTGAGAAGATAACCAGCTCAACCAATGCAGGTGAAGAGCTCCCCGCTTTATCAATAAAGTGCATAGTAAAAGTTACTGCAGTGTACATCACCTGCACATATCACCATCTCATTTTATTATTGAGGCATGTTGTACTCCTAGTCAATGGTTAGCAATGTGTTTTTATTAAACAACTTACTAGACTATTGGAAGATGTTTAGAAGGATTTTAAACAGTTTTTGTGTGGGTTATAGATTATTTCACAATTTTTGCAGATTTTTAATGACTTTTTTTAAAGAATTTAAGTATACATTTATCTGTCTGTTGGTGAACCCATTGGTTTTGAAATTTCTTAAGACCTCTTGACCTGTTTTAAAATTTATAGTAAAGGGAATGTGATTTTACATAGGATTTCTTTTTCCAAAATAAATAGTTACAGTTTAAAAATAACCTTTTACTGAGGATGTCAGCAATAGAAGATAACTACTACAGCAATATTCAGAAATGAAGTGCTAAATTTTTCAGGTTTACTAATAGTCTGACTTTAATTGCGGTGATAATCACCTGAGACAGTTCTCTCCTTATCTATGGGTCCATTTATTTACCTTTTTAATATGGGTGAAGCAGGAATATTTCTGCTCTCTGTGCAATTAGTAAAGGTGATGTTTCTAAGCAGCGGGTGCAATCTTGCATTTCTCGCTTAGGTGAGTGGTCCCATCAGTAAAATGAAGATACAGTAATTTATCTTAAATGGAAAATATTCTTGCTGTGTGGGGTGACAAGTGTTGTAGATAGCCAGCCACATGCATTACTACTCAGTGAGATGAGTTTCCTTCCAACCAGTCTCTGGTTCAGGAGCATTTACACACCAGGATGGTTAAGGGTTGCTGAGCCAGACCATGGAGACAACAGTATTCAGGGCAGAAGCTCTAACTAACAAAGGCAGAAACCAGTTTTGCAGTGTTTGCCAAAGCTTTAATGAAATCACAGCAGACAGGAGAGTTTTATCTCCGCAAGATCTGCTGGAACAAGCCCCCAGAAACATTTTTATGCAGGCAACCTTGCCTGTGTTTCGGTATCTTTTTAGTGTTGCTCTCTTTGACTGCATGAGTAGAAGTTAGCACTCTGCTCACAGCTGCCTGTGGTTCAACCAGCAAACGAGTCCGGTAAATACTAAACATTTTGCAGTGGTTCTGAAACTGTGCCCTACAGTCAAATGGAAACAAACACTGACCTAAGACTTAAAACATTCAGAATGGGCCTAAAGGCCCTGAGAATCGTCTCAAATGGGCAATAATCCATAGAGGTTCAGCATTTTTTCCATTGCTTCTTTCCCCAGTTCTTTATTCTGTAGCTTCTTATACCCATAATTATCTATAAGATTTTCACTAGGTTCTAAGTAATATATGTTTCTCTGTTCTTTTTATTTTATTTTTTATTATTATTTTTAAGTGTTATGCATTTAACACAAACACAGAACATGGGAATCTAGCAAAGATATTAATTTATTACACAGTATAGAACTATAACTTGCTCTTTTGTGAAGTTAAGTTCAGAACATATAGGTGTTTAATATACGTATTTTTCTACCGAGAAAGTGATTTTACCTCCAGTATGAATATGTGTTTCAACTCCCTCCCAGAAATTTAAAAATTTGCACTGTTTTATAAGTGTTACAGACTGTGTTTACACTGGCTATATTCTTTAATGCAAAGTGTAATTTAAAATCAAAAACTAAAAGAAAACCTTGCATGAAGAGAGTTGCATATGTTTAAACGAAAAGCTGTACTTTTCATTATTTTCCTTTTCAACATAACTCCAAAATCCAGTTGATTCACATAGTATGTTCTGTGAAATTTTAAACCTACTAGTTCTGTATTAAGCATGCAAATTCCAAAAAAAAAAAAAAAGAAAAAAGAAAAAAAAATCCATATTCTGGTTGATCTGCTCCTTTTCTTTACAACGATTAAGTGCAGGTAGCAGATTCATTTACCCGGTGACAATATGTCTCTTAGAGCAGTAGCTATTCGAAAGCAATCATGTTTACATGAAAAGAACAGTTTTTCTTTCATTTTGCAAACCACATCGTGTAATATCTATGTATCTCTATATTTTAGTTATAGATGACAACTCACAATCTGCTTTAAGATTTCCAAGTGTGTATTGAGTACTGCAAGAATATATACGTCAATCCGAACCGGCTGGACCCCTCTGCTTGTGGGACGGGGCAGGGGGTGTGAGCTCAGGAGCTCGTTTGTCCACTTAATTTCACTTGAGGAGGTTTATGGCGTGCAGCACCTGCAGCGTTTCCTTTAGTAGCATTTAAGGATCTGGAAAACTAGAGTGAAAGGCAGCGGTCGGTGGGAGCAGTCGGCTCCTCGTCGTGGCTGCGGTGGTGGAAGTGGCCCAGCTCTTTCACGCAGACTTCATTAGGTGGAACAGACGTTCTGCTTTGCTTTGGCTCACAAAAACTGCACCAACCAAGCTCAGTTTGCTGGAGAGGCCGCCGGGGGCCGCGGGGTTGGCTGTGCCCGGGCTCCTCGGCGCAGTTTGAGTCATGTTCATGTTCATTCTGGAGAGCGATTGTTGCAAAGCTTGGAAATTACTCCTGTGTTCTTATCCTTGCGTGTGATGGCTTACAGAAGTTTCAGAAGATTATTTATAAAAATGAGCTAGAAATGGGAAGCCTATTCAGATTCTGCAGATTTTATTTTCTTAAGGAAAAGCTTCAGACACAAAACAGTGTAGCTTGGAATGAAGTAACAAGGCAGAGTGAATACTAACAATTTGGAGGGGTCCGTGTGCTGGACTAGTGTTTCAGTAATTAATATTTATGTCTCTAGATGCTGAATGAGAAAGCTGTGTAAAGATACTGCTGTCGTCTGTCTGCAGGTCTGCTCCAAAACCCGCTCAAGCCTGCAGAAAGAGCTCCATCAAATTCAGCGTACTTTGGACTAGGTCCTAAAATTCTAGGTTTATTGTGAACAGAGGAATAAAGAGGACAAAAGAGAGAGAAAGAAGCCAAGACACTAATAACCATTTGCTTATTTAATCTGCCTAAAATCAAACTTTTTTTATTGTGTCTGTTTGGTGTGGATGTGCTCCAGCACTATTCAGCCTTGGGAAAGGAATTTAGTGCATTTCTTTGTTATAAACAAGATAAGGACTTGGGAATAAATAAGATACTTTTAGAAAATAACCCTTGTGATTTTTAAGGGCTTCTGCTCTGCCTTCAGTAGCTTCTTCTGATTCAACAGGCTCTCTGTTCAGCCAAATACTTAAGCATACACTTAAATTCCCCTTAATTCAGTGAGAAATACTTTACTGAGTAGGGGCCCGAAGGAGCGATTTGAAGACCAGTGCCAGAAATCATGGCATTTATCTGCTTTTAGAGCAGTGTCCTTATGGAGAGCCTCTCCGCAGCTTTTCCGACTTCAGCCTTGGAGTAAATCCAGATCTTAGGGCAGAGCATCTCGGTCTCACTGCAGCAAGAAAACGCACTAACGCCCCGCACCGCGGCGACGTCCCAGGGGGATCTGCCCCACGATCCTACACCCTTTTTTGTGTGTCCCGCTGGGAAGGGGGACGCCTTGGCTGCAAGCACGAGCTGCAGGACCCCAGCCCCTCCGGCCGGGGCTCTGCACCGTCCCGGCGCACCCCGCGGGGCTGCAGTCACTGGAAGGCCAAGGACTACGTGCGGAGAAGGGAAAGGAAGAAGGGAGCAGCCAGAGTCCAAGGGTTTTCCAGGCAAAAAACGCTGATTCAGTGGAGCATAATGACATCGTGCATGAATGCAGCACATTTGTCCACTTCTCAATGGATGCTGGGCAGAGTTCCCCAGAAAATACCGTACCTTGCCAGCTCGCTCGCTCTAGAGCTCTCATTCTGATCCTTTTAAAATTAAATTTCAGTTCTCTGTTGGATGGGAAATTTTCTGGGCTTTCTTGCACGGAAAATCTGCTTCTCCTTTGCGCGTGTGTGCGCGGAAGTTCCCCAGCGAGCAGCAACTCCGGCTCCTGCGGGACTGGAGCTCCGCAAGGCCGGGAGCGCAGCCGCCGTCCTGGGGACCCGGCGAGGCGAGCGGCTCGCGGCCCCGCTGCTCCCGGCCCTGGTGCTTGGAGGACATCGCGGCTGCATCGCTGCCCTGTTTGGTTGCTGCCTGCCTCGCCGGGGGCTCTGCGCTCTGCAAGGGGTGACTGAAGAAATTCCCAACAGAGGCTAATAAGGAGACTGCGAAGAAGTGATAAAAAAGTCTAGAACTAAAAGAAATGAAGTACGAAGGTTGTTAATCTCTGCCGGGATATTTGTCATTTACATACAAACCAGCAGGAGCAGATCGTGATCTGTCAGCACTTGCACTTCGTTGCAGTATTACTGCATGGCTACAGACCAAGAGGGAAAAGAAACAAATAATAACCCTCCTTGACATGATGGGACTGAGAGCAGTGGGGACAGCGGAACCCCATGATTTACAGAGTGTCTTGTGCCCTTTTCTGTGGGAGAAATATAGGCAAACCAGCGTAGAAATGAAAATCGTCACAGGACGAATCATGCTTCTCATTCCAGTATAAATCCAAATTATTTGGGATTCAGAGCACGGCCTTGGGATTTATGCTGTGGAGGAGAACGTTGTGATTCTCATGCAGGGAGCACAAGGGGCTTTGCTTTTACTACCAAGGCATAATTTCATGAGAAATCCAGACCCTGATGTGGCCTAGACTTAATGTAAATTAGCCTCTTTTGAGAAGACTGGAGGTATAATGAGATGTGAAGAAGCTTTTAAAGCACTGTATATTCTAATCAGCGTGTATGTGTGGCTTAAAGGTAACTTCTGCTGGCACCCAAAAGGGAGTATTTAATACATAATCCCCCAAAAACATTAAAGGGGAAGAGAGTCTATATTCTGCTTAGGCTCTGCACAGAGATCTAACATCTCTTCCACAAGTGATAACAACCTTTAAAATCTTGAACAGTTCTTTGATTAAAGGATATCAAAGGCCCTGTGATCATGAAACAATTAATCTAACACCTCACTGGGATGAAGAAATGTTTTCATCCTCCTTTTAGCAAGTAGAAAACAGGGTTAGGATCCATTTTGCTCCAGATCCTGTGAAAAATCCAGGAAAGAGCTGGGGCTGTCCCCTGCTATCCCAGGCCAGCAGTGTCCCCAGCAGGTAGTCATCCCTCTAGGAGGAATCCTGGTGGGAATTTGCACAAAATGGAGGGTTTGGGCTTGTGGGCTAGAACCATGAGTCATGAGAAACCATGAGAAATCAGGTCATGACAAATCAGTTTTGCAGATCCCTGATAAACCGACACTTCTGTTAAGGGATCAATAACTCAAAATAAACCAGCCACAGAGGGACTGGCCGCTGCTCTTGGGGACACGGGTGCCTCTCGGAGAGCAAATCCCGGTACTTCCGTCTCGGATCGGCAGCTCGTTGCACAGAGAGGAAACGCAGGAGCTTCTTGCTGGCCACAAAGTGACTTTGGAAGAACGCGGCCTGACAGGGAGATGAGGAGATAGGAAATCCGTGTGCTGTGACAAATCGCTGGCAAAAGGAGACAGTGCGGAAAAAAATGGGATGGGAGGATCATTTAAACCTAACAACCAACCTGAACCCATATCAGAGCTCTGGCTCCTCGATGCCAAACTGCGGGGAAAGCTGAGCAAAGTCCCGGCTTCACTGCTAACCCCGTCAGCGTGACGAGCGGAGGCAGCGTCCGCGCTGCGGCAGCGCCGGGCGGCGAGGAGAGCCGCGGCCCCAGCGGTGGGAACGTCGGCCCTCTCAGAGCCAGCTCTCCTGCAGCGCCCGGCCGGGCGCCCGCTCCGCGCGCCGCGGGGCTCGGGAATGCGGAGCAGCCGGCGCGTTGCGGAATCAAAGGGAGTCCCATGGGAGGGAGAGGTGGAGGTGACTGGTGGTGGACGTGGTGGCCCAGCTTGGTCCTTGGCAGACTCCCCCCATACGCACGATACCATCGCGGACACCTTACTGGCCATGGTGGCCACCAGCCTGGGGACTCGCCTGCGTCCGAGGGGCTTCCAAGGGCACGGGGCAGCTCTGGTGCAACAGCTTCAGCATCTGCTGCAACAGCTACGCGAGGGCTCCAAAACTGAGGTTCGTGACTCCTGAGCTCCCCAGGGCCCAAACCAAGGTGAATCCTACCCAAAGAGTTGTGCTGTGGTGAGAAACTGCCAGTTGGAAGAGAGGCCAATGGAAACAACAAGAGCAGGAATTAATATAGCAATCCATTTTCAATCCCTTTCTTAAACTGGTGACTGTGTGCTGCTGTAAGCTCATCTTCTTACATGTCTTTAAAAGACTGAAGTCCCTGGAGAGGGCGTAGGACCAGCACTGCCTTTAGCAGACAGTTTCATTAGCAGGTACCGCACGGCAGGCAGCCGAGCGCGGCTCCCACCGTCACCAAAACAGCGGCAGCCCCCACCAAGGGCTCTTCTTGCAAAACCCACCACACGTAACCTCTGAGCTGCTAATCATTTTTCCTTTCTGGCAGCCAAACAAATGTTATGAAAGTTTAATTCTCAGCATCCATTGTACCCAGAGGGTTAACAAACACGTATAAGAAGAGCTCCAGATACAGAGCTGGCAGCTCAGGCTGCTCCTTCAGCATGCGAAGAGCTCTACAGGGACTTGAAGGATGATGGGAGTTGTCTCTTTTTTTTCCACTTTTTTTCTCTTTTGTTTGACTCTTTTGGAGAAATAAGGTCACGGGAATTGTCAGAGGAGCATGTGGAGTGATTATAGCAAAAGCACAGCAGCTCCTCAGAGAAACTTATTCATTTTAGAAGCCTGATTCTTGTTATTTTTACAGGAAGACTCTAAAGTACAAATTAGGAGGACAGGGAAGGAAGAGCCTGAGAGAACAGGAGTGATTTGTGCAGGGAGTCGCTAGAAGAGGAGGCAGAAAGGAGAGAGAAAAGGCGGCTGCAGCTGCATGTCCAAGTGGGGTTGCTGATGGGGTGCATGGGGACACCTGTGTGGATCTGCCACCCACCCCGCGGCATGGATGCCCAAGAGGGAGATTCAGCGCTGATCACAAAGCTCCCACGTCAAAACCAGACAAAACTATTTCCTGGCTGTGCCCAGGCCAGCACTGCCGGGAGCCAAAGCCCCTCACTGCCCTCCAGTGCCTCATGCAGGGCTCCGTTCCCAGGTTTGCGTTGTGCCCAGGCTTTCCTTCGTGGAGGTGACGAGATTTTGCTGCTGGTTCTGTGCTTGTAGTTCGCACAAGCCTGCGCTGAACAGCTGATTTGCTGCGTGGCAAGGGCTGGTGCACGCAGCCAGCAGCACAAACTGTGGTAACGGAGCTCACTGCAACAATTAGAATCACATTTTATGGTACTTGGTTATTTCAGGAGCTTAAGCCCAACTAAACACCTCAAGCAACCAGGTGAAGAGTCTAATGACCCCAAAGATCAGACTCTAGCAAGCAGCCTGGAGTAATATTAATTAGGCACATGTGTGAGCAGTGAGCCTCCGCCAATAGACTTGTTAGCATACAGCAGCATTTCTTTGCCTTTGCTCTCTTCTCTACAGGCCATGGAGGAGGTGACTAGCTCCTGAGTAGGCAGGCAGGACATGGTGAAACATTTCAGGTACATGTGGGGAGGTAAAAATACTCAGATGCCACATGTGGCCTTGATGATGTTACCCAGAGCAATGTCACAGCACTGCATACACCCAAGCTCTGCCTCCCCACAAAAAATCATAGCCTGCTAGGTTGGAGGAGGAAGGCAGTGTGCTGAGATGATGGAATAAAGGTTTCCAGCTGAGATAGCTCTTTTGGGAGATGAGTGGTAATTTGCCAGAACAGGGGACAGCTGAAATTAATAATGAAACTCTGCTGTAAACTCACAGCGGTGAAGCTGGAGTTAAGTCAATGTAGTCACTAGGGATCTGTACCTGATTCCTCTAAATCAGAATTTGTCCCATTAACCTGGGGAGCTTGAAAGGAAGATTTTAATAACATGGAGCGTTTAGTTTCAGGTGATCCAACAGCTTCTGCAGAAGACAGAGAATACCTGGGAGATATGGGGTTTGTGTTTTTGTAATTATGCCAGTTAATGTGATGTGGTTTGAGAGACTTTGTGATTCCTTTGAATGCTAAGGGGAGTCACCAGTCATATTTTCAGTTTGCCACCTGAAGTAGAGATTTCCCACCCCAATTTTATGTGGATACAACATCAAATATTTCAGCAAATTTTAAGAAATGAACTGAAATGTCAAACCAAGCCCAGCTGTATACCCAGCTGTACTATCAGGGACTGTGGAGGTGCAGCACATTGCCCACAAGGAGCTACCTCCTTGACCCTGCTGCCCCTGGGTTACAACTTGACTGAAATCCAGTCACCTTTCCCATACAGCCCTCTCGGTGACAGCCCCCAGCACTGCCCAGAGCACAGTAATCCCAGGGTCTGGCCTCCTGCTTGTCCTTCCCTGTTGCCTCTGGCTTCATTTCAATTAGTGGGATAAAACTGCAGAAAATGCTCTCAAAAGGTTAAAAAGAAGAATGCACTAGAAATGCGGGCCAAGTAAGGATCATCCTTGGAAACTTTCTTCTTCTCAGTTCTTGGACATGTGGAACAAATAAGAGTCATGAAAGGACTAGCAGGCCCTCCCAATCTAAATGAAGAATAGCTATACAAAGGGACACAGCAAAGACAAAAAAAAAAAGGATAAATGATGATCCTCAAGGCAGTTATAATGGGGAAATTAGGCTATTTAATGGCAGCTCATGCATTGGAAAAGGAGAGGTGGTCACAAAAGGGATCAAATATGACTGAAAAAACATAGCTAACATCAGCACAGGAGACTCCTCAAAAGGAGCCCAAAAGAGAAAAGGGAATGCGCATACAAAACCCAGGCTTTTGCTGCATTGCTCACACAAATGTCAAGGGAAAACACAAACCCACACACCCACACAAAAGTGAAGCAAATTATTATCTGGCCGAGCAGGAAGACATGTCTGGACAGGAGAAAAAAACAACCCATTTTTGTGGGTAGCCTCGGTCCAAAAAAAGAAGGAAAGGTTTGAATATTGCAGAGTTTACCAAACAGTTTTCATGGATTTTTTTCTTTATTGACTCAAAAATAAGCACAACTCTAGGGGAAAAAAAAAAAAAAAAAAACTGAAGTGCTATTGCTGCTCCAAAGCCAGACATGTAACGCACGCCAATGCAAGGAGGTGTGCTGGGCTGCCCAGGAGCACGATACCGATACCTCGTGTCCCATCGCGGGCTGTGGAGCGCAGCTGGCAGCTGCTGGCGGGGGCAGATGGAGAGGGGATGGAGCGGGAGGGCAGCTGGATGCAGCGGGATGGGCCTGGCAGGGAGGACTGGCCTCTCCTCAGAGCTGGGGGCACGACATGAATCCCAGTGATCAGGATGTTCTGGAGGAAGCAGGGTGACACCTGGAGACACCCCCATGGCCCCTACAAGGAAGGTGCCTGTGTCAGGGCTTAGTACAGAGGCAGAAGCTAAACCCAGCAGGCCCCATCACATTACGGGTAGGTGTCAGGGGAACCACACCACCACCACACCACTATCAGCTCTACCTGAGGCTGTGGGGGGCAGCTTTTACCACACCGCACCACACCACACCGCACCACACCACTATCAGCTCTACCTGAGGCTGTGGGGGGCAGCTTTTACCACACCACACCACACCACCACCACCGCTGCCACACCACACCACACCACACCACAGTGGGGGCAGCGTTTTCCCCATGGTCATTGCCTGGCCTTACCTGGAGCCCATCCAGCACTGTTCCTTTTAGCCCTTTACCGTTTGGGCTGGTTGGTGTGGTGTCCCCTCTGCAACCAGAAGGGCAGATGCTTCTCTTCTACTAGAAAGTCTATTGGGGCAAGAGCAATGCTGCACAGGAGCCACCCCACAAGTGAGCTGGGACGAGGGGTACACGCTGAGGTGGTGATGGCCGAGCAGGCCGCAGTGGCGGTTTCTGAGGCCTGTAGATGGAGCAGTGAGCCCCATGTGAACGTGGGTTTGCTGCTCTTTGAGAAGCAGCAGTCATGTTGACCTGGTAGACTGGCCATGGCCAACGCTGCCCTTCCTGTAACACTAATGTTCCCGCTCCTTACCAGGCATGGATATGTGCCTGACCTCAAGTACACAGGCAACTGTGTTTTATTGCTCCAAAACGATGCTGAGTTCCCTGACAAAAGCAGCCTGGGCAGCTGGTGGAGGTTTCTAATCACAGAGAAGCTTCTGTGGTTGCTGAAAGTTAATCCACAACTGCTTATTGACTTGTCCTGTTATCAAGGCATGTTAATTTTCCTGGGCAGGAGCTTAAAACTGTGTCTCTTAACACTGTTATGATGTAGGTTTATTAATCGCCAAACAAGAGTGTCCTAGATGGTGACACTTAGAGCATTTGGGGGAGTCTGCAGTAGCTTTCTTCAATACATATTACATAAGGTGATGTGAGGTACGTCATACAAGAAACCAAGCGACCTAATGATAGATTAGCAGAAAATATTATAATGTGGCTTTCTGGCTTTCAAAATATTGCTGATTTGTTTGTTTGAAAGCAAGAACTACCTCAGCTTTAAAGACTTGGTTGTAAGCTTTCATAGTCAAATAAGGTTTTCCATCTTTTAAAGTTAATGAAAGACCACAAGGACAGCTAAGGCACTGAGATGAGACACGAGGTGGTGCTTTTCCATATCCAGCAGCGCTGCTGGCTCTGATGTGACCCTGGAGAGGTGACTGTGTCTACCTGCTACCTATGGAGGACTGCCTGCCCTACCATAACCTGTGGGTAAGGGAGGACAGGGGCTGTTCTTTTCCCCTCTTGGTGCATGAGATTTATGAGCTCATGGGCCAAAGTCCATCCATTACCCTATCACCTCCAACTTGGGCTTTCGGGAAGGGAAGGATTAAAAGTGAAACTGGCTTTTCCCGAGCTTGCAAGAAGCTGCTCGCAGGAGCAAGGCCCTCGGAGTGACGCACCCCAGATCAGGTTTGGGAAGACTCTGGACTTGCCAGATCTGCCTGGGATGGCTCAGCCTGTGACCTGGTAAGGTACTCGGCTGTATGAAATCAGCTCTTGCTCAGTAAAGCAGCACGAGCACACAAGCCGCTCAAAGAAGGTACAGGGCTCACGGAGTTAAGGATGCTTAATTGGTTTATGGAGCTAAACTCCTCAAAGCACTTAAGCTGCTGTGAAAAGGGAAGCTGGCTTAAATCCCCACTGCTCCCTGCTGGAAGTCTGAGCCCGGATAGGCAACAGGAGCCTGTTTGGGTTCTGCTGAGCCGCAGCTGCTGGAGAGCAAGCAGGAGCCTCTGGAAGGGAGCGATTTACTGGGGGTGCCGCAGCGCGGCGCTGGGCTCACTCAGGACCTCTCGTCCACCAGCCCAAATTGGCTGGACTGGTCCATGAGGGGCTGCTGAGGGAGGTCTGGGCATCTCTTTCCCATGTCCTAGGAGGCAGAAAGCAGGAGACCTGTGAGACATGGACACCAACCTGGCTGTTCCAATGCGGGCCTTTATTTCTACTTTATTTCTTTTTTTTCCTTTTTTTTCTAGTTTCTGCTTCAGCTGCTGGTTCTCATTATATCACTTATGATTCAAGTGCCTGCTATTTTCTTCTTAGGAGAAAATATATAGTCACCTCTCTCTTAATAAGATAGGAGCTTTAGCTCTTCAAAATGGGTACAGTAAGATGCTTTGACCCTAAGTTGTTAGTTTTTGTACTACTTCTTTGTGCTGAATCCAAATTCTGGGCGTGTTTTAGATAATGTGCAGAGCAGAAATGGGGCTGGTGCCCTGGGGTCTATCTCTCCAGAGCCGTGTGAGAACTGCAGCCCCTTCCCTGGTCTTCTCTGCTGAGGAAGCCGTGTTCATAATGTTGGTGTGAGAAGGGGATCCGTGCCACAGCGGCCTGTGTGGCACCATGGGGTGCACGTAACCAAGCGTGCGCTGCTGTTAGATCAGGGTTGCTTAAAGGATTCGGGTTATGTACCTACTCATTCCCTACCCGCTGAACTTCCATGACTAAATAGCTGTGGATGACTGTGACATGATGCAGAGAGGCTTCCACTTCCTCCCAAGCCACCGAACGACTTTGTCTGGTTTAATATTTAAACTGTTTGCAGTCTCTGCTCCCAGCTGCACGGAGCAGTGGCAGCACCAAGGTGGATGCAGCTACCCCCTGCTTTCCCATAGAGCGTGAAACTGGGTGTGCAGGGAAAATCCTGACGGCCTTTAGGAGCCATCCTAGCCCTGAGCAGGCAGGGCAGGGTGATACGGACACATCTGAAATGCGGCTGGAAGTGATATGCTGCTTATTAATACACAAGATAGGGAATGTTTAGATAGGACTGGCAAGACTGTGCAGGAAAAGGCATAGACATATTTATGAGTTAGTGTTGGAAGAGGACACTGTTGCTCAAGGCTCAAACGAGATTCCCTTTAACATTACCATCCAGCACTTTTTTTTTTTTTAAAGCCTCCCCCTCAAAACACCCCAAAAAGCAGTAGGCAACATCCCGAAGACAGAGTATCAGCCCTCTTGAGGAAAAGAGGAGGATTTAAAAGGCTTAGGCGCTGCACTAGGGCATCCAAATGTGTTTGAAATGTTCAAAGCTGGCAAAGTACTGAGATGAAAAACAGCTTGGAACTGAACAGAAATTGGAGTGAGAAGAGAGACTTTCCCGAAGACGTTTAATAGGTCACAGAGGCCAGTTTTTGTTCCAAAGGGCAGAAGGAGGGCTCGTAAGCTACAGTTCCTCTTTTCCTTTTTTACATATTTCTCCACTAAGAAAAGGAGAAGTAAGAAGGGAAGTGTAGCTATGTAGGTGCAGCTTAAGCAATGAAGTAGGCTTCTTGCAAGCTTAAAATTGTGTAATCTTGTGAGGCACAGGTTAGACTTGCAACAGGACTGAGAAAATCTGTTTAATTTACTGAGAATGTACCCAGACTGGCATGTGACATTAAAAAAAAAAAGCAGCTTTGTCCTGTTTTTTAAAGTATGTTGGAGACCATCCCTGAACTAGAATTTCTCTTTTGGAGGAGAGGGCACAAACCCAAAGCCTGGTGTCCTTTTCAAAATTAACATGATATTTATCTTGCATTTCCCCCAAACCATGGGGAGTTCAGATTTAAGTTCCTTCTTGGCTAACCATCAAACTTGGTGGTTTAGACAAAAAGGAACTCTGATCTGAGTCATCCCAAGGCAGCATTTGGCTGGCAAAACCCTGCCTATTTTTTTTTTCTCCTCTCTTAAGTCAAAAATCTCTGTCGGTCAGAGAAGATACCACAACTTGTCTGGAATTCACAAAAGAAATTGGTAGTGTGCCCCACAATGTTTTGACTGATAAATGTAACGTGGTAGCAGTGAAACTGTGCTGCATCAGGTTTCTTTATATTTGGATTTTATTACTGAGAAATCTGCTGTGAAGAGGCAGAAGCTATTTTTTTTTCCCAGAATTGCATCTGTTTCAGAGAGTAGGCAGATGCTGAGCTGAAATTCATTATGGTATTCATAAAATCCATTGGGATCTGATGACCTACTAACATATAGCTACTGTTCCTTGCAAAGCTTTTAAAACAGTTGTCACTTTGAATGGATCCCTGCAGAAATCGTCCTACATGAGGGCAATGAGAAACTCCTAGATAGGCAGATACCTGTATTAACAGTCATCTACTGTAATATAAATAGTAATATAAAATTTGAGTTTGATTTATTTCAATAAATCATTGTGCTCTTTTGCAGAATTTGCAAGCCAGGCCTTTCTGCCTTTCTGAGTATTATCGCAGCGTGCAGATACAGTGTTGACGTCCAGGCACTGGGCATATTCTCAGAGCAGATTTCCCCCTCAAATAGGAAAGGAAAGAAAATCAAAGTAGGCGAAGTTTTAATGGGAGAAAACAGTGGAAATGGCATTCACACAAGGGAACAGTTATTTGTACGATTCCTGTGTTACTGTAGAAAATCACAACCAATTATTTGGACTGAGAGCCCCAAAGGCAGAAACACAAAATAGCATCAATCCAGGAAGAGAAAATCAGACTTTTCTCACTGAAAGGACTTGCTTGGCTGTTGGATGGGATAGTAGGGAAGTGAACAGGGCTGAAAGGAAACAGGAAACCTCCAGCGGCCGAGTGTTGCTTGAGAAAGGGCGAGCTGCGGCGCTGGAACAATACCGTGACACCCGGGGTCACGCCGGGAATGGGGGTTATCGGTGCAGCGAGGAAGGGGCTTCTCCCGCTCCTCGTGCGCGAGGGGCCGCTCCGCGATGCCGCCGGCTCCGCAGGGAAACGCGGCCCTGCGGAGAGCCCGTGCGGGCGGCCCCGACCAGGGCTTGGGGCGACCTGTGTTTGAAATGTTACCCTGGGAAATGAGCTGGACATCCTGGCCGTGATTAGAGTAGCGAGAGGCACTTTTTCCAACTTGCCTATCCATTCAGGAACCGCTTGGAAAGGAAGCTGTTTGGTCTCGTTTTGGATATCCTGTGAAACTAAACTATTGTGGCTGCCAGGAGCTGGAAAAAAAAAGTTATTAATTTTTTTTAAGAGCTGAAAACTACTGTATGTGCTACCGAGAATTGTATGTGAAATGACTGCTTTGTTTGGTTTGTCGGGATTTCTGGTATTCCCAGTTTACTAACAGCAGTAACCCCGTCCCGCAACACCAACCCCAGCACTCTCTGTGCTATGTAAATCTGAAGCCAGATTAAGATTTAAATATTGCTTTCCAGCCCCATCCTAATATATTTGGAACAAATTTTAACAGTGGAATTTTCTTCAATTCAAATAGAAGAAAGCATGAGAAATATTCAGTGCCCGATCCAAAAAATCCACTGAAAACAAAAGGCGTCGTCTTGATCTCTAAGAGCTGCAGGGATGAGCAGAGAAATACTGAAGAATAAAGTAGATGGTGTTTCAGAGGGGTTTGTTTGTCTGCTCGCTTTGAAGTTTTTTAGTTAAATGGAGATCTAAATTATTGGGTGTCTGTGGCCTGAAACCTAAATTTCCCACCATCCCTGCAATCCAAAGGTTTTTTTTCTTTCTTTCTTTTTGACCTTTTTTTCCCACTGAGATAAATTGTACCGTAAACTGTAAATTCTCTGTGTTTGTGTTTATCAAATAATGCTCCTTCAGTGCGCTGCGGGGCCGCCCCGCGCCAGCACGACGGCATTCCCAGGCATTCCCAGGCTCTGCGCAATCCTGCACGGTCCTGGCAGGCCGTGATCCCGTTCCCGAGTCACCCGTGGCAAGAAACCGTGCTATAATTAGCAATGGAAAGGGAAAGCTTTAAAGTTAGTGGCTGGCCTACTTAATGAAGATTTTCAGCAGCAGAGTCTTTGTACCCCAGGACTTCATAAAAAAACACTAGTAACAATAAATCACTTCCAGGTTGACGCTGTGAAGAGAAATGATTTGAGCAGCAGCCAAGAGACCCTGTTGATGGATGGGAGTTGGGTTGGATGCGATGCTGCCTGTTGCCACCCACTGACTCCACTGTAATCAGCGGATAACAGATGTTTGGTTTTGGTGCAACCAAATGAGGACAAAGTGGTTGCTGAAGCATTAGGTAGGCAAAAAGATGGGCTGAAGAACACGGGCAGAGTTTGTGGCACTGCTGGGAGGTGTGGGGAGGGAAAATCTCTAATTACCAGGATCTTTTATGGGCTTCACTGTCACTTTATTGCCTCTCAGCTTATGGTTTGCCCTAAAGACACATTGAAAAGAGATCTGAAATCTTCAGTCTGTACAAAAAACAAACGTCGGGGGGATTTTCTGAAGGACTCCCCCTGGGGAAGCGAGGGGCTGGTGCCTGAGCCCTGCACTCTGCACCAGCCCTGCTGCAGACGCCTCTTGGGTTGGCAGAAGGCAGTTTCCTTGTGGAAGATCTGAAACTTTCCAGCAAAATACCGCTCCTGGGGAATGATCCAGTGCCAGGGAAAACTGGTGTGTGCAGGGATCCTGCTTTCCTCTGGCGCGGGCGCCGCTGCAGAGAGCGCAGGACAGCATCCCGGAGCAGACGTGCTGGGATCGGGCTCTGCGCCAAGGAGCTGGAAGAGGGATTTGCCTCCACGCTCCACAGCAGGAGCCGACCTTGCGCTTCGGGGCTCCCAGGCTCCCTGACGGAGAGCTGGAACGTGCTGGAAGGGCTGGGAGGGAGGCTGGCTCCGGGCCTGCCGACGTGGCGTGAGCAGGAACAGCCACTTCCCAGGGCAACCTCAGCATGCCATTTCATGGAGAAGATCCTGTGCACCCAGTTTTCCAAGTGATAATTTATCTGAATTTACAGTTCAGAGAATCCAAAAAAGTTACAAAGTGTCCATTTGTCTAATTCAGACTGAAACCAATGTTTAAGAAACTGATGATTTCCTGCAGGCAGGAAATCCTGTTCTGTTGTGGGCCATCTTTTTTTTTTTTGAATTGTTTTTCTGCCAGCTTCACATTTGCTCGCACCTGTAGCCAACATCCCAGCGTAAACAGGGCTAAACGAAGCAGGCCAGCGTGTCAGTTCGAGCCTCATCATTAACCACCTCTTCCTTTACTGGGTGTCACATGGGGCTGTGGCCGGTTGTACAGCAGGATGGTTACCGGCCCAAGATCAAGTTCAGCGGGTCCTGCAGAGAGAGGGCACAGGGTTTCCCCCTCCTTTTTTTTTTTTTTTTTTTTTTTTGGATTTGGCTGCAGTATTTTTTGTCTCTTGCCATTGGTAAGGCCCAATAACTGCATGCTGTTACCTGATGTGTTTTTAAAATTTTGTAATTGAGCTTATGTTAAGGGATTCTTTCATCTTTTATTATTCCTGAGATGAATGGGGGGTTTTGGTGGTAAAACATGTAGCAAAGACACACTGATTGTTCCTATAAAATCGCTATGAGGCAGGCTAGTCTTTTAAAATGAGACTTTTGGCAGAGGTGCTGGCAGGGCCGCGGCTCCCTCCTACACACTTACCTTGCACCGCAGCAAGGCAGCACAGGTGACTTTTAATTTGGATTTTACTCTGCAAGCCCTCGTTTCCTCCCTGCTGCCCAGTGTTGTTCAGGTATTTTTGGCCCTTTTGTGATACGAGGCTGTCCAAGTGACCTGGCTCTGGGTTGAGCAATGTCCTTCGCAGGGTGGGGACCGTGTGCGAATCCTCCGTGTGCACCCGTGTGGCCCAGGTTTGGGCCAGATGGTGCTGAGATGTGCCAGGGGATGTGTGAGCAGGGAGCAAGCAGCTGTCCTGCCCCAAAGAGCCGCGGCCTTGGGAGGAAGGCTCCTTGCTGAGCTTTTGTTGATGGATGTCGGAGAAACAGTCGTCGCTGGCTTGGTTGCAGGAGCAGTGTGGGAAGTATCTTCAGCCAACACGAGCATGGCCTTTAGCTTTAATGAGCGCAGGGTCAGGTCTGTCCACATGTGCAGTTTCCCCCAGAGAGGTTAGGGGCAATAAGCAAAGCAAGGGGGGTAATTTAAGGGCAGCACCCTGGGAAGATGGAGGAGCGAACGAGCGAGGGAGGGTGTTTGGTGGATGAGGCCCATGAGCTTCGCACCAGCCCCCACCGAGGAAGCAGGAAGGAAGCTGGAAGCGGCGGGAGACAAAGGACAACCCAAAGGGTAGGGAAGAGATAAGGGAGAGTGTGAGAAGCAGCTGGGCATGAAGGTTCCTGATGGATTTATGTAAGGCAGGAAGACCTGGTGCTGGGGTTCAGCTTTGCTGGGCCCATGGGAAGGTGATGCCAGGGCCAGGATTTTCCAGCCGGTGCCTGGGGCTGTGTGGTCACCGCGTGCTGAGCTCCACAGAGGTGGTGCAGAGCTGCACGGCGCACGTTCAGTTCTTCAGAAACCCTCGTGCTCCAACGCAGCCGTCGGCCTCAGGTCTGTCACGCACACCGCACGGCTGCCCACAGGTGCACAGGGCGCAGGCAGCTCATGTGCTCACCTTGGGCTATTTAAAAGTAATATTTTGCAGCCGGGTGACACCTCAGCGTTTATTTTCAGGGAAATTGCCAAATGACTTCATTTCAACACTCTGTCACCCAGCTGCTGGCGTGGCCCTCACTGTGGCACGAAAACACCACGGCCGCCCCGGCTCGATTGCATGTCTGTGACTGTAAAAATAGTGATTCAGAATTTGCTCACTTTTACTGCGTGTGGCCAGATCTTGGCCAGGATCCTGGCTTCAAGGATCATTGGAGAGCGTTCAAGGACTTTATCTCAGTAATCTGTATTTCCACTTTTTTTTAATTTTCTTTAATTTTGAGAGCCAAAGTTACCCCCCAGCCCTCACATCCCACTCCCGGGCAGTGTACGTTGTGTTCTTTCTGCACCCATAATTACAGGGCGAGGGGACCATCGCGGGCAGCAGCTCACAGCAGCCCCTTCCCTGCGCGTTTGGGCCCCATGGAGGTTTTGCTGCTGCTGGTTCCCTGGTGTGTGGGACCACGGCGCGGGATCACGGATCGGGATCACAGCGCGGGATCACGGATCGGGATTGCGGAGCAGGACCACGGCGCGGGGTGCCTTCGCCCGCGAGGCTGCTCCTCGATGCCCGGGGCTGCTCCGGGCTGTCCCCCGCCTGGGGTCCTCGTGTGGGGCTGGTCACCCGGGGGCTGCGTCCACGAGTGCCCGGGCTGCAGGGGGCTGCAAGGGGTGACACAAGCCCTTCTGCTGCTGGTTACGTGAAAGCGGGACAGCTTTGTCTTTATGGGGCTCCGGGATACGCTTTTAGGGCATACGGAGACACCTTTGATCTATAGCTTTTATACACGATTTTTATTTTTTTATTTATTTCTAAGAAACAACGCCTCGAGCCTATCCTTTCATTCACATGCTTTATGTGACACTTTTAATTTCGCTCTTTGGACACCCCTTCCCGCGCCTCCGGGCAGCCCCGGCGCGGCCACTGCGTGTCCCAGGGCCGCGCGCTGCGTGTCCCCGCGCTCGGCCACGCGCGTCGCGGCCCCGGGACAGCCACGCGCCTCGTGTCACGACTCCCCCTCCCCTCCCCCCATCGCGAAGGGCCGCGCACCGTGTGCGCGTGGCGGGGGAGGGGGGCAGCCCTCGCCGGCCGCGCGCGGGGCACCCTCGCGTGGGGCGCAGCCGCCGCCGCGCAGGAGCCCCCGGCGCCCCCGCGCAGCCCCGCGCGGCCGGGCCCCCCCCGGCGCACGTCACTTCCTTGCAAACTTTTTCCCGAGGAAATGTCTGCGCCCGCGGTGCCGCGGGGCGCCGGGCGCGGGGGCCGCGTGCGCGCGCGCCGGGCCGCGGGCTGAGCGCGCTCCCTCCGCGCGCGGCGCCGCCGCCGCCGCCGCGACCTGCGCCCGGCCCGGCCCGGCCCCGCCATGGCCCGGGACTGCGCGGCGCGGAGCCTGGACGGCATCGAGCTGGCGGCGCTGCGGGTAAGCGCGGGGCGCGCAGGTGCCGCGGGGGGACGCGGAGCCCCCCGCGCAGCGCCCGAGTCCTGCGGGGGGAACGGGAGAAACGGGGGGTTTAAAAGGGAAACGTGAAACGTGTGCCTGGGGGCTTTTCTAAAATTATTTATTTATTTATTTATTTATTGCTAAAGAAATCATTGTCCGCCCCGTTTACTCTTGAGTTTTTGGCACTGTGCTCCCGTGGCTTGCACGTTTTAGGGGAATCCAAAATCTCGGCCATGCTACAAGCAGCCCTGCTAGCGGTCGCGCCCGCCGGCAGCTACCGAGATCCCGAGCGATGCCCCTTGGTTCCCCTCCGCTCGCTCACCTGGGGGCGGACGGTCGCCAGCCCCGTCCCACCGGAGCGGTGGGTTTTTCTGGAGCAGGGAGCTGTGGAAGCGGAGGGAGGAGACGGGAGAGTTCGGCTGTGCGAAACGCAGGCAACCCTGGATGGGAAGGGTGAAAGAAGCTGCTTGCTAAAAATATCAGAGAAAGAGGGCTGGGAAAAAGTTGTGCTAAATCCTAGGGCCAGGAGGGTGCTCCAAGCCCCTGCGAGAGGCAGAGCGGCGCCGGAGTCGATCGTGTCTGAAAAGGTGGCCTGAGCCCCCTGGCTTTGCTCAGGGGACAAGACAAAACTTGGAAAGGTCTTTAGGGCTCGAGCAGATGAATCTTATCTGCCTACACAGCTGATAAGAACTGGGTGTGCATTTGCAGCAGCAGCTCCGTGGAAGCTGCGCCGCGCGGAAACCTCCCGGAGGCTCCGGAGCACTGCAGGCTCCAGCCTCGGCAGGGCAAGGAAAACGTGTCCGTCCGGAGGAAGTCTGCTTGGCACAACTGTGGCTGCGGGCTGGGCTCACGCGTAGCGGGAAGCGAGGGCGGAGAGACAGACATTATCAAAAAAAGGTGCTCCTGGTTTATACGGGCTCCTCAGGGCACCCGGGAGAAGACGGGCGGTGCCGCCAGGCCAACGGTCTCACCGCTGCCTTCTGTGGATGCTGCATATGACTTGCAGGAAAACAAGATGACCAGCATATGGTGGAGTCCATTACAGTAATTAACCTTAAAGTGATGGATGCGCAGGTCAGGATCTTGGCACGTGTCAGGGGAAGGCAGGCAGCTTGGCCTGGCGAGCTGGAGCACGGGCTGCAGGCTGGCCGGGAGGAAGCGCTGCGTCCAGAATGGGGCCTGGGAACTCCAAGATAATTAAGAAGTTGGCGCATTGTGAGGGCTTCGCTGATGGAGGATGCGGCGCGGGTGTCCAAGTGAGCAAGGGCAGTGCAAGGACCCAAGGCAGAGCCCAGAGTAATATTGTTTATGACTCCAGCAGGCTCTGCTCGCTCTTGAGCCCTGGCTCAAAGGAGGGACACGGACAAGCCTAGTGACTGCAGTCAGTGCTTCGCAGGCTTGACGTGTTACGGCCTAGTTGGCTAGCAAGGGCAAGGGTAAGATTTTAGCTATATTAACAGGTATAGCTGTTAACAGGTAGCTGTTTGTTTTCTGGATGTGTTGGAAACCTTGAACCAGCTATTAGGGTGCTAAGTCAGAATTAATTTGACTGGAGGGAGAGAGGAAAATGGTCTTAAAGCACATGAGGTTCATGTATTTGCATAAATAGATGAGGATGGATAAAAGATTGAGGACAGAGCGTGTGTTTGAGTGCAGATATTGGGAATTTAAAAACGCAAGTTCAGCTTCCTCCAGACATGGGTGCCCGTGGCCTGGGGAGAAACGTGGTGCCTTCTCCACACGGAGGGGCCTGTCTGGGGCAGCGAGCAGCCTGCAGGCCGGGGCACAGCTCAATCACACATGATTCACAGCTCTGTGGCACCCACCAATGACCCATGGGGTTACTGCTGGTGCCAGCAAGGAGCATGGCTCCTGCATGCCCAAGTGGAAGTGGAAAGTGAAAAACCGGCGAGGAAGCCAAGTCGCTTACAAAGATCCCAGTGTTGCAGCCCTCTTGGCCTGCGCCAGCTCTGTACACCAGTGGTCTCATTGATTTCCTCTTGTGTTAGAGGAGTTGGGACCTCAGTTTAGGCCGCCATGCCCTACTGCTCTGTCTTAAGAATAAGAGACAGAAGAGAAATGACACTGACTAGTCATCGTCTACGTCAAAAAGTAAGCGAACGGGCCTGGTAATGCATCATTAGTTAGGTTTGAAAATATTAATACTAAAAAAAATCTTGTGGGGTTGACCGTCCAGGAAGCATAAGATTAAAACCCTTTTAATTTCAAGGAAAAAAAAAAAGAGAATTAATACCTTCAGTGTGAGATGAAACTAGCTCTTTGAGGATATCGAGAGGACTTGCATTTTGATACCACTTAAGCTGCTTTGAAGAGCTGGCCAGTAAGGCGGAGTGGAGGTCTCTGCTGTGTGGCCCTGACAGTGCAAACATTGGCCTGTTCATCGTGGCAGTCATGCTGTTGAAGGCAGAATCTGCTCTGAGAAAAGTCCGTGTATTTCCATGGTTATTTTGCCTAAGGAAAATTTTCAGATCAGATATGAGGAATGCAAAATATATATATTTTTAAAGAATAACATATAATTAAAATAGCAATTGCATGGAGAAATAGTTTTACATCTTAAAAAAAAGATGTTTTCCAACCACAGTTGTAGAAATTGTGCTTCCGAGATAAGGAATTTTAGTTGTTGTCGCGTCCCTCCTCAATACCAATAAACATCAACTGACATGACAGATCACTGGAACAGATGTGGTAGAACTGACACATGGAATTAATAATATTTTATATAAATCTCTTAGTGATATCATCCCAAGCAATGAGCTACACTGATGAATGGCTCTGCCAGATGCCAAGAAACTGGTTTCTTGAGTTCTTAGTGCTTCCATATAAATCTCCTGAGTGGGTTTGAACGGAAGAAACTGATTTTTCAACGCGCCTGCTCCCACGGGAGTGAGCCGGGCTGGCCGGAGCGTTGCCGCAGGACGCTCCTGCCGTCGCGGGGAGCGGCAGGACTCGTGGCCGGAGCGGGCCCCGCGCTGGCCTGTCGCAGGGAGGTGGGTGCCACGGCCGGGCCGGTGCAATGCGTGTGCTATGATGCTGGGCGCCTGGTACATGAATCTGCTGTGCAAATTAGCAGCCATCTAGTTGGGGTTCAAAGCCAGGACTCGCATGCGTCAGTCAGAGTCACCTTGTCATGTTTGCAGAGCAGGGGCATTGAGCGTTCTCGGCCTGTGTTTGGTATCATCCTCTGGGATGAAATATCTCCCTTTGGTAAGGTTGTCGGACTCAGCTGCTTTACATGATATTTTCAATTTTATTATTTAGGTTCTGTTCTTTGTTACATTACTGATCCTAAGGACTTCACAACAGAGGAGAGCAGCTCAGTCTCCAGGATAGCTCAGGATTTTAAGGTGTAGGAAGCCAGCATTTTATTCCTTGCTCTACCACCAAGTTGCATTGTGAACTTCGGATGTTTCACTTGAATTTCCATGTTCTTCTCATATCTCCATTTATTTATCATATCAATAGTATTGACACATTACAAATCTTCATTGAGTTGTTTTCTGTGGTTTTGAGCAACTTGCCTGAAAACTTTAAAAGCAACATGTGGCTTATAGCATTTGGTTGCTCTTGTGTCCCTATTAATCTGTATTAGGGGATGTGCCACAGATGCTTTCATTCTGATTGTGAACCATTCTGTTCCTTTTTGAAGTGGTTGGTTTGATGCAAATAATGTTATTTCTTCTGCTTTTTTTTTTGTAGGATCCTGCAGGAATATTTGAACTGGTGCAGGTTGTTGGAAATGGGACATATGGACAAGTCTATAAGGTTTGGATGCCTCTATAATTTTTATGATGCTGTTCTTGATAAAGCTTTTTTTCAAGCAAAAATGGGCACTGTTTAAGGAGCAGAAAACCCTGTCCGAGTAATAATGTGTTTTATCTCACTGTCTCTTCTATTTGATGCAAGATGGTGTCAGCTCAGAAGCTCTGTGCCCCTTCCTTCTGGTGAGTTTTTGTGTCTCTTGGCTGCTGCAGGTCACATTACTGTATTGGCTCTTGTACCAACTTTTCTCTGCCTTCTTTTTTCTGTCTTGTGGTTATTTTCACTTTGTCAAAATTTTTTAGTAGACGGTTCACACAAGTTAACATTAATGATGGTTATTTTGGTCTGGATTGGGTGGAGTGCACAGTATAGACTAAAGTAGTAGTACTCTGCAGGGCAAAGGTGTGAATTAACTGTGCCTGCAGGCTAAGGAGTTTTTGGTTTCCGTTTTCACATTTGTTGTGTGATACCAGTGCAGACCGGGCAGCCAAGTGGCTGTCCCAGCAGCAGAACTGCCGCCGTGTTCGCTACCGCTGCAACACGCACCTGAAGCTGCAAGAGCCAGTCTAGAAAAGTGTTTCTTCATTGCAAAGCCCTTCTCAGGAATGATCTAAGAAGGTGAAAATAGACATGATAAAACCGGGAACCAAGCACGCATCATTCCAGTTTGGAGAAAAAAAGATGAGAAGGAAAAGACAGCAGTGCTGGCCCATTGGAAATGCAGCACTGGAGAGAGCTGCCTGTGCTTGAATGTCCCTCGAATCTCCCTGCAGATATATTTTTGTGGTGTTTTTTTTTGTCTGTGCAGGCTGTTCCTGCATTGACCCTTCTGCACAGAAATGCAGAGGAGGACACACTGTCTTTCTCCAATTCCAGTGTATGGATCCTTTTTCACATACTCGTTGCCTCTCTGTGTCCATCTTCTCATGGCTGATCTGCTATGATCACCTTTTAGTTCCTGTCTGAAATTAATGACGCTTTTTGAAAAACTGTAAAATTCTCTGCAGAGAATTGATGTTATCTTTTTCTTTCCCATATTACTTTTTTTTTTTTTTTTTAGTATCAGAAACAGGATCTTTTGCGTGTGTTTGTGTGCTGCTATGATTAAGCCTGTGTTCTTTGTGAGATTGACATTTGATTGACATTCAGATAGTGAGGTCAGGATTATTAAATCAAAAATAAAGATTTGGTGGTTCATTTCGGTGGACTGGGTGCCGGTTAAGATCTAGGAGTGTTGTTTCTAGGGGAAGCACAGAGACTTCTACCAATGAAAGATCCTAAAATTCCCCGAAGTGCCTTTGAAACACTTTTTTTTTTTTTTTTAAGTCTGGATTTATTTCATATAGGGAAAAGAAAATTTTCAATCTGGACATCTTTTAAGGATGTTGAGGGTGAATCAGCTGATGCTTAATCATGCCAGAAACAGGAAGGAAAAATATAGTTCAGCTTCTCTGCTACAAAAGAGAATGTTTTGAGCAATCATGTGGTTCACTTGAACGTTAGATGCCAGAATGCATAAGAAATGTTGACAAAATTAAAGATTACACCCAAGGGCTCAGTCGGGTTGTTCTCCATATGTGCTGAACTCGGGACTGCTCTCCAGTGTGCACAGAGGAGAGCAGGGTCCGAGCGCTCAAGGCAGTGGGTGTTGGAGCCTCTGCTCGTGCTCCTGAGCTTGCAGCCACAGAGGCACCAAGAGACGGGGCCTCGTGGAGCTCTGGGTGTCCGGGGAGCATTTTTGTGCTGTCCAAAGCCCGGAGTGTTTGCAGGTACCTCTGCAGAAGATGCTGAACACCACAGCAGTGCACTCAGAGGCGGTCTCTCTGGTGCTGGTTTAGTAATCTGAACAAAATTCCCGTTTCCTCTGGAGGAAGGCAGCTACAAAGGCACTTCTGCTTCTGCAGTGACCACAAAAGTTAGTCTTTGGTATTAACTTCTCTCTCGACTGCTATGTAAGACGTCTCTTGATCTATACAGTGCTAGAATGGAGCTAATTAGGCAATGTTGGAATCATTCTGTAGTTTGTCTAGTCAGAGTATAGGCGTGTGATCATAAATATTTAAGTTATAAAGTAATTGCAGTTATCCACATACTTAGTCATGCCTCTAGTGCATGTGTTTATTCTTCAAAGGCATCAGAATTTTCCATACATTCAGAAATAGGCATATATAGTAGTTTGCACATAATCACAACCAAATACATCCAAGATCACTGAATTGCTTGGTCAGCTATGCAAACGGCTCATTAGGATATGTTTTGATATCTGCAGCTCCATAAGGAAAAAAAAAAAGACGTTCATCATTAGAAACATTTTTTAAAATGGATTTATCGAAGGATTATATTGTTCATACTGCATCATTATAGGCCAGTCGCAGTTTGGTGTCATCTGACACTGATGAAATGAAAGGAACATAAATTGCATTCATGATAATATTAGAGCTGTCTAGGGAAGTTATAAAGTTAGGATTTGAATGTAATAACTGACTAAAAGCTAGGGGATTTTTTGACAACTTATGAAGTAGTAGGACATAAATACACCAGCACTGGCAATTTCAGCCTTTTCAAAAGTATGAATATTAAAAAACCTGGTGGTGCTCAGAAGTCGTGAGACTTAGACTTAGTTATGTCTCAAATGACAGGTGTGTTTTTCTGCTAATTGTTTGATTTCAGGAGCCGAAGTCTGGAGAAATGACTCTGAATAAGAGTGGAAAGTGGTAGCAGGGCGTTTCTGTGGAGGCAGTGGAAGGCAGTGCCTGGGCTGGCAGCTGGGAGAGCAGGAATGCTCTCATTGCCTCAGGTTTCAAGTGCAGAAGACTAAACTGTGTCCAGGTGCCTCCACTAACCACACGTGGGAGAGGGAAGCTTGGACCTTCCCAGGCACTGGCTGGACTTATGGACCATAAGCGATAGGGACCAGAAGATTTTGTAGGGGAGATGGAGTAACTCTCCCAAGTTTGTCTGGACTGCTGATTAGTAAGGGATTTCAGCCGGAGCAATGTTTTGCATTACTTAACTGCAAGTCTCATCTGGGAGGAAGTGAGGCTGCTGAAGGTGTTAGCCTCAAATTCTTGGATTTCACTTCCTCTCCGAGCTGCAGCCGCATCATAGCCTTGGAATGTCTCCTCTCAAACAAGGACGTTTGAATCTGGTGATCTTTGCAGTGGCAGTAACACTTCAGAAAATAATGTAGGACATTAAATAGATACTATCTGCTGTATTTACAGTAGTTATTACAATCTTATGATGTGGTGAAAAACAGCTTCTGCACTGTTAAAGGTAGCTCCTTTGAAGGCATTGTGGAGCTAATACGGATATGTGGGTAAAAGTATTAAGGCTACATCTGGTATCATAGGCTTGTCTGTTGAGACCTGGCAATGTTAATGTTTTCAGCAATTCTTTGCCTGCTCCCATTAGCACTATATGTTCCCTTATAAGCATGCTGTGCTGTTCCCTTCAGCTGCTGTGATGAGTTTGGATGGTGCTCAGTTGTCACCTTGATGGAGTTGTGATTTTGTGTGTGCTTGTGCTTTTGATAACAGTGTTTGAGTGTTTCTTTACGGACTTCAGCTCTTAGTTGCATATCCATTGGTGGATAAGTCTGCAGTAGAAGTCAGTTAGTCGAGTCCTTTTTGCTTTTCAGTGCTCTAATTAGAGGGTCATTTTTCTGATTAGGTGAGGGAGAGTTGGAGTAGCCTGAAGTGGGTGCCTTTTTTAAAGTGTACTCAGTTCATAGCTTGTTGGGGGGTTTTGTGTGTGGGGGGTTTTTTTTGGCTAACAGGATAAATAAAACTTGCTGAATTCCTGATCCTCCTTTTCCAGCTGTGCTCTGAGAGTGCTCATCCTTCTAAGAAAATTTTCATGGGCTAAATGAGATCATCAGCAGCATCTGCATGACCTGCTAATCTTCTGATGTTGAAAAGCACCTGACTGGTGCTTTTTATTTCCTTTTTCTTAATGATGCAGATCAGCCCCTTTCCTGGGCCAACATTTTTGGTTAGCGCAAGGAATGAGAGGTCAGTATCTTTGGCGCGTTCCCAGAGTTGGAGTTTTTAGAGTATTATCTTGCAGACTAATGGTAAATCATGACAGATTTACAGCTGTTTTGTGTACAGAATGATTATATCTTTAATGGAATCTGAGGGCGTGGAGGATTTGAGAGGTGCTGTGGGATTCGGAGGAATGGAGGTGGATTCCCAGTGATGTGACTGATGGAGACCAAGCAGCGCTGCCGCCACCCTCTCCTGCCAGGGCTCTGCACAGCCAGTAACTCTATTTCTTATGTAATAACATAGGACTCTGGATACATCTAAAGAAAGTAGCTTGGAGTCAGGAAGTTCAACTTTATTCAGTTGCTTCTTGGCACTGAATCACTTAAATGGTTGATAAGTGCTATAAGTTACTCGGCTGTTGATGTACAGTGGCAGGGATGCAGTAGGGCATAAATATGACTTTTCAGCTTATCTTAAACAATTTAAGCATCTCTTAAGTTCTGCATAATTCATTTCATTAAATGAGTGGCTGAAGTAATTGAGACCAAGCAGGAAAAATTTTAAAAAGCAGCATGGTTTATTTTTCAAGGGATAATTGGTACTATGTGGAAAAAAATTCCATGGCCATGCTAAATTATGAAGTGTGAATGCCTGTGGGCTGTATTGAAAGCCTTAATTGATGGTAGTGCCTCAGGCAGTTACTGGAAGCCTAAATTTAAGAAATGTTGCCATCATATTTGGTGCAGTCCAGAAGGTTGAACATGTAGAGGCTGCAGATTTCAAAAACCTCCTGCCCAAGGACTGGTCATAAGCAGCTCTGTTTTAAGGAAGGTCTGGCCTTGCTGAGCTGTGATTTCAGATTCTCCAGAGTGCCGCAAACAGCCATTAAAAAGAGTCATTTCAGCTCAGGGTATTTTGCTATCATTTTTGGTCACTTATGGTTTTCAAGCCAGCCATAGCTTTCAGTGAGTCAAGTGGGGAAATCACTTATTCTTTTCTACAAATGACAAAATGCTACTCTGATTCAAGAGCAGTTGATAGAAGTACTTGTTTGTCAGTTTGTTTTCTTTATTTGTTTTTTAGCAGCATAGCTGATTATCTTGTCCACGTGAAAAGCTAGTTCAATGTTGTAGACTGGAGCGTATGAAAATGTTCTGCTACTGTTTGCTGGATGGAGTCAGCTCATTGCACGTCTCCTTGGTTGAGTAGGGTCACAAATAATGGGCGTTATCTGCTAATCCCGGCAATAGGGGTCTGGATTAAGAACAAGCCTTAAAAACGAGTGCCACTGTGTTAAGATCTGAAGTGCTGTGATACTCATGAACAGATCATGTTGTGGTGTGAATCTTGGTGGATGCAACATACCTACTGTGAAGCCAACCTGCTAGATCCTGGGTGGCTGATTTAGAGCATGCATAAAGATGTAGTGACAGTGACTTTTATTTGATGTATGTCCTGTGTGCATAGTGGCCTGAGCCTGAATGCAGGAGCCCTTTTTTTTTTTTTTTTTTTTTTTTTTTTCAGAGGGACTTTTAGAAATGTGAGAGGTTTTTTTGCTTTGTGTTGTTTTTTAGCTTTTATATCTTGGCTTCTCTCCTTAGTTACATGGCAATGCCAAAGTACATTCAGCACTGGCAGTTAAAATAATGGATCATACATGTGAAATTAATTAGCAAGTCATAAAGTCGTAGTTCTCGTTAGTGAATATTTCAGAGGATTTCAATTAAGATTCTTAAGTGTAGGACTACTTTATCAAAAATAGAAGAGTAAAGATGGAAAAAATTCTGAAGCTGTGTAGCGCTTCTAATACAGTAAAGGCTTTTTGAGCACAGCAACGTGCGATAATTAAATATGCCAGATCAGCCATTAGAGAATAGTAGAACACTTGCAAATAACATGTAGACAGGGCTGCCACTTCCAGCTCTTCCATGTTTTGCACCTGATTTTCCATGTGGGAGAGACAGTGCATTTCAATCCTCAACCCGAGGCATTTTGAGCTCATGTTGTGTAACACTGAAGATGTTGTCATGGGGTTGGGCTATTTTAAGGTAAGAAAACATGCTAAAAATGCACTGGTGATCTTCAGAGCACAGTAGCAGGAAAGAATAAATTCAACCTCTTAAATTGCCACTTGAGCATATGCTGCATTTTAAGCACATAGCAAATGACATTGATTTCAATAGCCCAACTTCTCAGCAGCTTCCGGAGTCATTCCTGTGTGGAGGCTGGAATCGGAAGGACCAGCTCTTCCCAAAGTGGAGCTTGCAGTGCCTGATCAACTCTGAAATACTTCCCCATCTGTATTCTCTATTCTTCAAAATAAATGAGTGGACTTAGGGCAAAACCTGTGAGAAGTGGTCTATTGGCAGTGAAAAATGTACCCAGATATGTGATGAGCCATGGGAATAAATGAGTGCAATGATGGTGTTTAAGAGCAGCCTTTAGTGTGTTGTTTCTAGGCAGTTGAGAGAAACCCTGTTATAATTTGCCTTTAGTAACTGTACCTTTTTCTGAATAAATTACAGGTCTTCAGTGCTTTGCAGCTTACATCCTCTTATCTCCACCTCTGTAATTCCGGCAGCTCCTTGTGAATGTTACCTTGCAGATCTGTTTTAATGATCTGAAAGATGCATATACATTTTTGAAAGTGCCTCTTCGGGGCCTCTGGGCTATAGCTGATAGTACCCATCAGGGGGTCTCTGAAAGCATATTGCTACCCTGCTCTGCTCTTTGTGTTATTACATGTATTTCATGGACTTATCCAGCATACGATACAGAAAACTTGACAGTGTAATGAATCAGTCAGAATAACTGCAAGGGGTGGGTGTTGCTCTTGTGTCCTTTCAGGTATCTGTATGGCCAAGATGTCACCTGCGAGTTCACCAGCAGTAAATATTCTTTTTGAGTTTTTTGGCCGTTCTTCAGATATTTTTCGTAAGAATGGCTGGAGTTTGTTTATGCTTGAGGAAATGATGTTTAAGAGACAGGTCAACTGAGTTTAAGAGACAGGTCAACTCAGTTGTTGGGCACAAGTGTGCAGGTCAACCCCTTGTCCTCCTGTAATGAAATTTCCAGTAAGTCATCCTAGATTGTAATGTAAAATTTGGAAAATTTTGTAAATGTAAAAGTTGGAAAATTGTGCTTCTCCCGTCCAGGCGTTCAGCTGCTCTCTGGCCAGTGGCAGCTTTCCTGGCCCCACAGGATTGCAAATACATTTACAAATAAAGTGAAACAAGGAACTATTTTTCAGTTGTTAGAAGCCCTTGAGAGTTATAGTCCTGCCCTTGTAACCTTCAAACATTGTGAAAGGTTTTTAAGATGTGTTTCGAAGCAGCACTTTTCAAAGGTCATTCCCACCCTCTTTCCCCAGTAAAACCCGTGGCCATAGTAATTGCTGAGCATTAAGGAGCAACCAGGCCAGCAGATGTTCCTTGTTGCCATCTGTGCGGCCTTTCCAGTCCTGGCAAGAGTAATATTTTGGGCTAATAGGTAATAGCTAGTGCATGGTCCATGTCCATGCTATTAGGCAGTCCCATAATATGAATAACGAGTCTTTTCATAAAGATAAAAGAGAAGGCGTCATGGGCAGGTCAGGAGATCTAGCTTTTCTTCTGGCCTCCGCCACCCAATTTTTGCTACCCAATGGGTATGGGCAGCAGTTATGGAACGTGCTGCTGCCTGGCACCTTCGGGACAGGGCAGATGTCTCAGGAAAGGTTCAGGACCAAGCAGGTCCACTTGTGCTGCTGCTGTTCATCGTATTTTTGTAAAGCACCCCGGGATCCTGTTTAAAAGGAATTAGTTTAATTATAGAGCTGATCTATGAGCATTAGTTGGCAACCGCATACTGAACAACTGGCTGTTTGAAAATGTAGTTTCATCAAAGTCAAAACATGTTAGGTTCAACAGAAATGTTAGTGGGAAAAGTTTAAGACATGAGTTGACATTCATTTTAAAACTTTGTTTTAGAAATGTCAAAACATTGCATTTAATTTGCTTCATTTCTTTGGAACATACACTTTAGTTCAGCAGAATATTTAAAACTTCAGAGATTGCCTTCAGGATTGCGCAGCTAAAAGAAGACTCTATCAAGCTGAACTAATTTGGCATTACGAAAATAAACATGTAAAAATTAATTCATGTATTTCTGAGTTGCATTGTATGATGAATGTTTACAGTTCAAAGTGAAAACAGTTGTCAAAATACTGACATTTTGTTAAGTTTTATGGGATACTGGAATTGACTGAATTCCATTTTCTGACTCTGTGGTTATTCAGTTGTTACATCGGAGGCCAGCAATTTTCATGCAAATTTTTCTTGTATCACTGTTGTTTAAAGTGGAACATTTTGAGCTAAAGAGGATAAGAAAAATGTTTGATGATGTTCTGAGAATACTTATTTTACTGAGCTTCAGGGACTTGCTAGCTTTTTTATTAGGCTAAATTTTAGCATGGATTTTTCATAAAATTTAAAAATAACAACAAGAAAGGAATAACCAATTTACTAATTATTTCTGCTGTAGCACATTTGTCTACTTTAATCTCTTGGTTTTACTCTTTGCTTTAAACCTGTGAACAATTACACTAAAATATGTAATGAAAACAATATAAATATGCATATGGTTTAGATAATGGACTCTCCAATGTATTATTTACACAGATTGTCCATGAGGTGGTTGTATAACATGGAAAAAGGAAAGAGCCAGGAAAAGATTTCTTTGCTTTATTATTTGCTTTCTCCAGTCTAGCATGAAATATTTATCGGAACAGGCATCTTTGCAAACATTCTGCATCCAGAAGCCAAATTGTATCAGCAGATGCACGATTATTGTTTATTAATATATGGGCTGGGGCAAGGTGTTTGCTTTTCCTCAGTAGTTGCTGAGGGGGATCTGGTCACCATGCCCTGCAAATGAGGACACATGGTGCTGACGGGCTCTTTGGGTGCCCCGACTGTTCTTCACGTAGGTTTCTTTTTTGATGAAGGAAGACTCTTTTCCACCATATCCGCTGGGATATGTTTTGTTGTGTCTCCTGGCAGAAGATTGCCAGATTTCTCCAGAGTTTCCCAGGCGGATGCACGTTAGCACTTGCTGAGCAGAGGTTGCGTAGTGAACCCACCAGTTGTGAAGCCCTGGACTCTTTGGGCATCACACTGCAGATGCAGCCCCTGCCAAATGTGGGGAATTTGGGGTTCTTTGGGCTTTCTGTGCGTGTGCAGATCAGAAAAGCGGGTCTGACATCTCCCAGATGTGCAGAGCCCCCTGCTCATGTGCTGGGCAGGAGAGGTGCCCACGCGGGGGGTTTCTCGTGCCTGCTGGGATGGCTTCCGAGGCAGGAAAAGAGGATGTGTCTAGAGAAACTGAATGTACTGGAGCCTGATCTCCATAGATAAGCTTGGACATAGAGACAGAATGAAGGAATTGAGAAAGGAAGTAGGTGCAGCTCTCTTGAGCGCTTGAAAGATTTCAGTCAGAACTGGTTTGAGTAGAGGAAGTGGCAAAACAAAGGCTGGAAAGAGGTCTCTGATCCTGCAAGCTGGAGAATAAAGGTTAGAGAAAGATTTGAGATTCGCCCATTCTCATCTTCCTCTTTTGCTTTCTTTGCATCGTGTTTTATGTAGGAACCTGCCTGGCAAAACACTTCTCACAGCTCATATCCCCTGTTTGCACAATGAGATTAGAGGATTTTCGTGTTGGCACAGGCGCTTGCGCCCATAGACACCCCTGTGCGCTCAGGTAGGGACCGGGCTGTGTGTGTTTGCAGAGCACTTGGTGTGTTTGTGGGGCTGTTCGAGGAGACACTGCAGAGCCCCGTTCAGGTGGTGGGGTGTCATTCGGCTGCTTGTGGTACTGACACAGTCTGTCCAGGTCACACCTCTCTGGCCAGCAACAAGTGGAAATGGCCCTGCTGGTCTGGGGTGATGCCGAAGGTGCCGATGGAGTTTGGGATGGAGAGGATGCAGCGCTACATAAACTGTGGTTACGAGTGGGGAGCCTGCCTAGTGGGATCCCGCTGGGTGTGAGCACTGCCTGAATGTCCAAGGAGGGTGTAAATGTCATTATGAAGTGCCCGGTTATCCAAGCTGTTCACTTATAGACATAGTGTGATGTAAAAAATCCCCTGAGGCTGCAGGATGCATTTCCATTCCCAGGGATCCCCTTATAAAATTGGGAGCATGATCAGCAGGAGAAATGGGGAAGCTGCTGTTTGAAGTTGTTCCCTGTGCAGTTGTTCTCTGTACATAAGAGCTCCCCAAAGGGTGACCTGAACAGCACAGGGCTTAAAATACATGAGCTTGTGCAGAGGGCTCTTCCTCTGGAATTATTTCCCCGTATGTCCTCCCCGTACCCACATTTGCATTCGGTGTAACCATCCATTCCTAGTTCAGGGGCTCGCTGCTTCTGACCCGATGCTCTAGCCTGGGTGCTGGGGCTGGTACGTGCTGGGTGTGTGCAGGGGCTGCAGAGGCAGGGCAACAGCTCTCTTGAGGTTTGGCAGAAAATAGCTTTGCTATCGTTTAGTTTTAATTCTCGGCATCGTTCTTGGCAAAAACAAAAGGAAGCTTCAGCAGGTAGAAGGTAGTTGTCTCGCCACAGAAACATGTTCTCGCACATGACTGCTGCAAGGGCAAAACCACAAGCTGAGCCCAGCCCTAACTGTGGCCAGAGTTTGCCATTCTGGTTAGTGATAAAAATCCTGTTCTCATTGGACCATGAGGCATATGAATATTAAGCTTGCACCAGTCAGCTTTTTAATCAGTGTAAATACCTGACTTTCTCAAACCACATTGTTTAAAAAAAAAATCTGCTAGCAGAAATAAAGGGGAATTTCCAAAGAACTCAGTATTAATCTCTCTTTTTGTTAAAGCCACTGTGAAATTGCAGGAATAGAGTTATGCAAAAGATAAGCATTTGGAAAATGATGCCCAGTGTAGCTGGATTGATCGATGGGAAATGACGAAGAAAACTGATGCAGGCCAATGAGCATGTCCACACATAACAAAATTGAACTGGGAATACATTTCTAATTAAACTGGGTCAACCATGTGTGCAAACCAGGTCTCCAAAGATAGGTATTTGGAGCTGTATTTTTTCCAGTGCTTTGCACATCGAGTCATTTGTTTTACCTATTCAAAGGGAGTGTAAAATGCTAACAGTGACGTGCTAGTGCTTTATGCTCACCTTAGACTCATTTGATTACAAAGTAAGTGGTAAATGAGGCCGGGTGCAGGAGAGCCAGTCCCTTGAGGTGAGTTACAGACTAATTTCAGAGCCCGGGCTTGTTTCTGCAACCCTTCTATTAATGAGTTTAGTTATCAGTGTAGTTTTCCTGTGCAAACAGATATCAATAGATATCAAAAATTCCCTTTTTTTTTTTTTTTTGGTAAGTCTTAATGGTGCAAACTGGAAAGGCTGTTGCAGGTGCCTGCATGTTTGCAGTGCAAGGAGGGTGCTGCCAGCCCTGCTGGCAGCTGGTGCAGAGCACAGAAACTCTGAGCCTTCATCTCTGGGGTTTGTCTGGATTTCCCACTCCTCTGCTCAGTCTCTGATTTGCACAAAGCATGGAGGATTTTTAATAATCTCTGAGACCTCTGTCCTTCTGCCAGTTTTGGTTGGAATGGGCTGGCAAAGTTAAATTGCGAATGGATGCAAGGACAGAACAATCGTGAAAACCTTCTTTTTTCTTAAGAAACTTGGTCAAGGAAGTTTCTGGTTTTGGTACTAGAGGAAGACTTGGAATTCTCTGTAGCTCTGTGTCCCTCTGGGAACCAAAGGTTCAGAACCCGGAGGCAATACAGACGCTCAGGAGGAAGATTTTTTGCTGTGTTGTTTTCAAATACTGTTTGATTTTTATTTAAGGCGCATTTGGTTGTTTGTGGAGACATAGCCTGTGATACTTAAATATGTGCATTGGCAATGCTATAGAGTTTCAGCTGACCTTGCAAAAAAAGTCTCCTGTACTTATTACCAGATTTATCCTAAGGAGCAATGAGCTGTTGGTGGTATATTTTGGCATCTGGATGTGGATGACAGAATGTGTAAAGCTGCTGCCAAAGGAAGTTATTTTGAAACTGGTGGTTGATTAAACTTTCAGAGTCATTTTTAATGTGACTACAATTAGAAGAAGATGTTAAAGCAGGGATGCCAGGTTTAAAGCTTACATTATACCCGTAAACCAGGCTACAGCTATTTGCTGCTCAGCTTTTCTGCAAGCTGCATGCCGAGTGTTTAGGTTGTTTCACTGTTTTGTTCTACTTTTTCCTTCTTGCCAGATGTTCTGTGATGCGATGCAGCTGGTTGGACTGGAGGTTCTGTTCATTGCTGAGCAAATGAGAACAGGGTTTGCAACTGAATCACAGGAAGGAATCTGGGGAATATTCTCTGACACTTGCAGCTTGATCGGCTAGACCGGCGCACGGCAGCCTCACAGCTCTCAATATGTGCAGCTACATGGATGCACACACATTTGTCTGTAGGACCTTGGACCCCATGGTATTTGGTGCTATTCAGCAAAAATGCGATTCCTGCCTGGAAAACTTGGTCTGATATGCCAAGTGATGAATCATGAGCAAGAGGCAAGGAATCCAGCCTGATATATGTGCCTGTGAAAATGTATGTATTTTTAATTCATGAGAATAGCAAGTGTCCTCTGTTGCCATCAGCCCTTCGTTCATGGCTTTATGGGGGAGCAAGTTCTGCAAACTTTGAGTGGTGAACTTTGCAGTGAGCACCAGGTAGCGGTAATGCAGTTGTTTGCCATGCACAGCATTGCATGCCCAGGTGTTTTCTGTGAAAACTTTGTACAAGCAGGACTTGTTCTGTTTGAGAAATTTGACCTTTCATGAGGCAAATTTGGGTCCAATAAATTTAACAGCAGAAATTCACTATATGCAAGACCTCAAGCATTAGGAAACACATAGGAGCTGTTGGTGGGAAGTCCTGCAGGGAACCATCAGAAACTGGATTAAGGGTCAGTCTAGTGCAGCCAAGAGCACATCAGTCAGTCCCTGGCTTGTGCAGAGGTTTCGCATTTATTTTACCCAAATGTATAGTTCACTATACGCTGAACTTCATCTTACATGGAGCAAAATGAATGTGAATTATTTAAATAGGACAAGGCAAAGAGATCAGAGTTTCAAATCTGGTAAAGCTTTTTCAGAGGTTAATGTAGCTGGTCCCTTTGGTTACAGTTTTTCAAGTGAGTTTGCTTTTCTTTTAGAGGTTCTTCAGCACTGTTTTAGATTACTCAGTTCTTCATCTGTGCTTAGCTGTTTTCTTGAAATTATTCTGCAGGGTGGGTTTTTTCTTTTTTTTTTTTTTTTCTTTTTTTTTTGTATTTCAAGAGTTCACTATTCATTTCTTTGACTTCAGTTCCTAGAAGTAATACAGAGAATTGGAAGATATGGCATTGAAAAGCAACCACTTGTAGCTGTTCAGCAACTGTTATTGCCCATCGAGCCTTTACTTGCTCGAGAGGAGAGTCTTTACCAACTGAGCTTCTGCTGTATGAGGCTGATTGGGTTAGAACTGAATAACACCAAAGCTCTTCTAATTCACATTTTTCTTTAGGAAGGTAAACTTGGAAGCACAATTCTTTCTTAATCCAATTCAAAAAGCAAGGTACTCTTGACTTCTTTTAAGAAGGTGGAAAACAACTTTATATTGAAAATCTCCTCAAACTTTCAACTCATTCTCCCTTGAGCTTTGCGAACCATCTGGCCAAGAAGAGAATAGGAACTGACTGCCTGCAAGATTGGTGCCGTGTAGCTCATCTTGTACGGAGCTCCTTCAGAAATCTGGTGAATGATGTACTTTTTCACAGGCTAATTGTGTCCATTAGCTGCCTTATTTGTGCAGATGATGCCTCAACCGGAGCCACTGAGAATAGGTGCTCCTACCCTCAAGCGAAAATAGTATCTGAAGAGGTATGTGAAGGGGTGTGTGTGTGTGTGTGTGTGTGTGTGTGTGTGTGAAAAATAAAACCTTTCTCTGGGCAGATCTCAGGTCTGCTGAATTGAACAGTAGAGCTCAGTAGAATTAGGTTTTGCTTTCAGGATTCGCTTCAGGTAAAGAGAGTTCTAGGAGGATATTTGTCATGGAGCATGTAAGGAAAGGCTCAGAGAGCACAACCGAAACCCATCAAATGTCCCACAGATTTTTAGCATGGGAGCACCTGTGTGTTATTTTCCCAGTGCATTTTTTGGTGCTGCTCAGCGCACTGGCCAATGTCCTCCTGTGCCCGTAGAGCCGTGTTGGCTCTCACACAGCTGCATGCACAGACATGTCCATGTGCTGCTGTAATCTGTGCAAGCAAAACACCAGCAGAACTGCAGAAAAAAGTAAGTCGCCTTTAAAATCGTTGTAGCCGCAGTCCTTGTCGCTGGTGTTTTCTTTTGGAGTTGTATGCCCTACCTGCCTTAAATGCCATTTTAAAAAAAGCTCTTAAAAGCACAACTTTAACCAGTGCAGAGGCTTATTCATATTCTGCATTGTGTGTGAGAGAAAATTCAACTGAATTACATCATTCAGTGTGCACAGAGGATTTTTATCACAATTTTTAAAAATTTGATGATATGGTTACTGAGAGTTTATATATGCGTGCAGATGCATTCATGTGAGATAGGCCTTCTTCGGTAGGGTGAATCCAGGAGAGCTGCACTGCTTCCAAAGTTACACCGTAAATTGCACGACATGGGATTCGCAGTCGGGTTGTGCAGCTTGGCCTTCAGAGCCGCGTGGCGGCGGAGAGCCAAGAAAACCCCTCCTTTGGAGTCCTGCCCAAACAGCCGGCCGCGCGCGGCTGACGCAAAGCGGGACCTCCGCTTCCTTCCAGCAGCTGGGCCCGGAGCCGCGTTCAGCGCCTGCAGTGTCACCCCGCAGGGATGTGCTGCGTGCGGGTGGCCTCGAGTGCCCCCGCGTTTCTCCGAGTGGATGAGTTGGTGAAAATTCACAGCGTGGAGGAATTTCTACCTCACCCGAGACTTTCCTGACAGGTCTCGGACTATCAAACGAGAGGTTTCCAAAGGCCGAGCAGCCGGCGGGCAGCCTGTGTGTCTCCTGCTGCCGGCAGCATCGAGCCCGTTGGAGGAAGAAAAGCTTCTGTGTTTGTGAAATCGCCACTTTCTTGGCACAGTTCCCTAGCAGCATCCTCATATAATTGCATTTCTGAGGTTGGGAGCCCTACAGTATGTTTCAACAGATGTTAAGAGGCGTGACAAATGTTTAAGCCCGGGTTGAATGGCAAGGCTGTTTAAACCGTTACTTATGTAAATACTGAAATTCAGCCTTAAAGAAATCGGGTTGTGTGTCCCAATAAATAAAATGTGAGGAAGGAGGATCAACGGAGCAGCCTGCTTTTCAGACCTCTCCTCCCATTTGCTCTCTAAATTCCTCTCTACATCTGTATTCAGCCCCAAAGCGTGGCTGTCTTTCTGCCCTGGTGCTGGCCTGAAAGGCGTCGCGTTTCCTTAGCACAGCACAATAGGAATTTTGGAGAGTTTTAGCCTTCCTCTCAGCCCCCCCTGAAGTATTTTCAGTTTAGCCTGACTAGCCTGGTGTTTTCCCAGGTGTTTACCTTGTCCTTCTGCCAGTGCTGATGAACCGTCCCCTCAATGGATCTCCAGGCTGCAAAGACTTGGCAGGAGCCTGGAGGCGTTTGTGTTCTGCACAGGGCTGGTAAAAACTGAGTATCGTTCTGATATTGCCAAAACGTAGATAGTTAAATACATATTTGCTAAAGGGCTTCAATCCATTCCTTTGTTTCATTTTCTTTTCCCACTGGTCTGCAGTCAAACACTAGGCAAAGCAAACAATCTGCATTTCCCCTTGCACAATGGGAGGAAATGGGAAACGAAAGGATTAAAAAAGAAAGTAAAAAGAAAAAAAAAAACAGAGACACGCAGAAGCTGTTCCTGGTAGCTGAGTGCCTCTTGGGTTTGGCAGTTCAGGAGGGCTGTGGTATAGTCGTTTGCAGCCAGGGTGAAAAAATGTCCTTTCTCTCCAGTGATCAAGGTTGTTCTGCCCAGTATCATTCAAACGACCCTGATTTATCCCTCCCCTCTAGCCCATGTGGACTTCACTAGAATTTTAAATAACCGATAAAAGTTATATAGTTGCGATCTCTCCTCTTGGCTAATCTGCTGCTATTTTAATGTATAAGAAGGTCTATACTTCTGCTAACTAGCTGTTTTCTGTAGTGGTGTGAGTTGCAGTGATTTTTGTGTTTATTTGTATAGCTGTTTAAGCACATGACATAGCACTTGAGAGAAACTCCAAAATTTTTTCTTGTTAACCCTTAAACTTTAGAAGAATAATATTTTCACTTCAGACAAGTGAAAATATCTGTTTCTGAGAGGAGAGAAAACAAAGTTGGGGCGAAAAAGCAGTGGGAGGGGTGGTGTGGAATAAGGAGTGGGGTTTGATATGAAGGGAGCTCATTTTTCACTGAATACTGATTTTTGCTACATGCATTTGTCAATCTTTACAAAATTATCATTTCTTTTTTCTTTTTTTTTAATGATGTAATTTTTGAGTATTTTGGGTTTATTTTTTATTTTTTTAAATACATAGTTCTACATTAATGTAGCTTGCTTTGCTGTGTGCTCCACTGAATGTTATTGATTAACTTCCATTCTCTATATATCTCTATGCAAACTTGTTAGATTTTACTGTTAATGTTTTACGATTTCAGTTTAGGGGCATGCAAAATAGTGTTCAGCTTTATAGTTTGACCTATATTTCTTCTGAAAGTGTGATAAATCTTACTAACTGGAACATATCCAATGAAAAAGCAGTATGAGAACTGGCATATAAGGGAAAAAAACACCTAAACCCTGAGGGGCATATCTTGATTATGCACAGTGTATTAATATTTATGTCGTCAACCACGCTGGCCAGCTGTAGCTAAGGGTGGCCTTACTTTATGTGCTTTATTTTCAGGTAAGAAGATGCCTTTGGTTAGTTCTGAAAGCAACATTGCATGGTGGACAGGAAAGGGAAAATATTTTCTCCAGTTACTGCCGCAGCAGGAGTGTTCTTGCTAAGTGTTGGCTGAGAGTTTTGGGTGAGCTTTAGGACTGTCTGGAAGTTGGGTGCTGAAGGGAGGACGTGTGTGAAAGGACAACTTTGCTGCATCCGCATTGTCAGCAGTGCCCGGAATAGAAGCAGCGCTGGGATGTGCAGCTGGGCTGTGGTTTTGCAGAAGGCCCTGCGTCGCGCGCTGCTGGCGCCGGAGCCGGCGCTCGCAAGGAGGGTGCATGGCAGCTGGGAATCGGTGCTAAGGGGTACGCCAGAGCGGACCTGGGGCTAGTATCACCCCCCCACACACACACACACAAAAAAAAAAGAGGTCTGGAGGAATATGATGGAATATGATGGTTTAATTTACATCTCTGGGATATAACAGACATCCAGAGATGCCATGACAGAAGTGTGACCAAGACCTTGCAATGCCAGTTGAAGTAGGCTTGTTTGGACCATGGTCAGAAGCACAGCCCCGTTAGCACAGGATAGTGTCGTATGTTCTTAATGGGGCTTAAAAGGAAAAATTTTGAAACTGATAATTATCTGCCAAGAGTTGAGGATCTTTTTGCATGAAGCTGTCAGAATTGTTGTTGTAGATTGTTTGTTATCATTTAAAATGATGTAATCATGAAGAATTAGATCATTACTGAAATCCAGTGCTGGTTTTCAGTGCCTGAACTACCCTGAGCTCTGAGTCAGATCATTAACTAGCAAAAACAAGCTATGAACCTCCAAACTCAGCATCTTGCTCCTTGGTATTTATTCCTGTCCCATTTAAGTCTTCTCATTACTACTGTTTTTGTAACTGGAAGGTTCCAGCTATGACTACATTGGGTTATCTCATGTCCTTCCTCTTGGCTCTTTTGGTACCAGCTGCCAAGAAGAGGAGCACAGAGCAGTCTTCCTGGCAGAGCTTTCCTATAAACCATCACCAAATGACCCTCTCAGCACCAAAGCACTGTAGCTCCAGGTGTCCAAGTCCTGTGCGTTTGTTTACGCTAGGCAGGGCCCCAGGGGAGAGCAGGATGTCCGCTGTGGGCAGCCGTGTCCTGGAAGGCGGTGGCTGTGTCTAGACCTCTGTGAAGGGGCAGTGTATGTGCCAGGTTAACTCTCTTGGCGTGCTCTTCATGCCCTGAGGAGCCCACAGCGGCTGTGTCAGAGGCCACGCGGGCCTACCTGCTGCCCGAGTGGTCACCAAGGCTGGTTTTGGCTTTGGAGCAAGTGCTGCTGACCTCTTCTAAAGAACTAGGCCTAAGCAGAGAGGGGGAAAAAAAAAAAAAAAAAAACAACTTGGTGGATGGAAGGGGAAACAGAAGGATCATGACTTGGTTAAGGCCATGTGGAGCAGAGAATGGGATTTCCTGAAGAGCTGTGCAGGAGACTGTTCATGTGGCGCACAGTCGCTTGGAGGCTTCCCTTAGGAAGGGTGGTGAGGAGAGGGACCCAAGGGTGAGTCCCATCCTTTGGGGCCCAGGAACCCGAGCTGGCAGTCTGTCAGCAACAGCAGGACCACGTCAGAGCTACCTGAGGGGGCAGAGCTTGTGAGTGAGTTTTGAACAGGGAAACAGCCAGCTGAAGTTCCCTTGCAGCAACAGCTTGCAGCTCAACAGCCGAGCCTTCACCCTGTTCTTGGAGAGCGCTGGCAACAGGCAGGGTTTCCTCTCAAGTGCAGACCCTCGTGTACCCTGTTTCCAACCATTTATGCCTGTGTGCAGTGTCCGTGTGCTGTGGGGCTCCTCACAGCCTGTGTTTGGTATGTGATGGCCGTGGGCGTGAGCGCTGAGGTGAAGCTGGTAGTGCTGAGGCTTCTGGCACCTCTGAGGTATCCCTGCTCGCAGGAGTCGTGCAGTTTTGCCAAATGCTGCTGTTAAGGAAGGGAAGGCTGAGGTGGAGCTTCTGGCTCCAGAGAGGAAATAGCGACAGATGAGGGGACTTTCACATGGTCCAGACTGCCTGCCCTGTGTTATACTGGGATGCTAGGGCAGACAGCTCCGGTCTTTCACATGCACTTTCTCCTGCTGCAGCTAACTGGGACAGCTACATGGATAGACCCAGAAATCTGGAAATAAATGAGCACCTGTTGCCTAAAAGGAAGCATGGGATAGGAGTGCTGTGGGCTATGTTGGCACTGAGCAAAACAGTGGCACGAGGGATGGGGAAGTTGCAGCCCATCTGCACCACGTGCTCTGTCCTTTGAATTGTCCATCTGGGATCTGCCAGGTCACCAGCAGGGACAGCCCTGTGGGAGCTGTTTTTCCTCCTTAAGAAGAGAGGGAAGTGCAGGAGGTGGGAGAGGAGTTTTCAAACCAGGCTTTCCAGGTACGATCCACTGGCAGGAGCATCTGAGGTGCGTGTTTCTGAGAACTGTCACCTTGGGTCTCTATTTGTACTGGCCTGAGTCTGACAGCCACAGAAATTTTTAGTTGGACTAGTAGGGAGAAGTGTTGTCTGTAACTGAGTGCATCTTTATATAATACTTAACTCCTCCTTGTATCAGCTAATAGCGTGACAACTAATACTGGTACTCTTTTTTCTTTTTTATATATATGCATAAAGTAAAACATATCTTCACTTTAAGCAGAGCGCAGATAAATGTTGTTCTTAGCTAGCTGAATTAAGAAGGTAGATGCATATGTAGTAGAAATAGCATCAAATGATCTGTCCTGTTCCATGACTCCCTGCTGAGCTAATGCAGTTGGAGCTCAGCAGAGCCAGAGCTCTGACATGAGGCATCTCTCACAAATGTGACCATGATGAGCAGCACACAGATTAGAAAAACACATACAGCTGTCTGCAGGCTTGCAGTGCTACTGTAGTGACTAGCTGGCAATTGCAACATTTTATGTAGAGTTTTTTTTGCAGGGAACAGGAGGAATTTAGCTGGATTCATAGCTAATTGGAACTTCAATTTTGGAAAGTCACTGAGCTTCAGAATTGTTCAAGCCTAAACTGTATCTGAGCTTGATAGGGTTTAGTGCTCTATTCTTGGGTAGGAATACGCATGATTTGCAGATGAAACTGGTGAGTGTTCTGGCTGCACTCTAAAGAGCTGCAGTGTGCTCTCAAACTGAATATTTGGATGAAATATTAAACCTTTTGTTAGCGAACCAGGGTCCCACAGACCACTCCCATCGGCCCAGTTTCTGTGGAACTGCCCACTTGGTCTTAAATGGGGGCTAAATAGTCTCTTAAAAAGACTAAGTCTCTTTAGTGATCTGGAGTGGATAAGCTCCCATGAGGGCTGGTAGCACAATGTCTCTTGTGCTTCCATTCCTTGGAGTATATCTCTGGATTAAATCAAAGACAATGAACTTCATTGGCTTGTCTTCTCTTTGGAGGTTCATCTATTGATCTTATTCAGTCAGGAAACAGTTAAAATAGTCAGGCAGTGGCTCCTAGGAGTCTTAAAAAACAGCAACAACAAAAAACCAGAATACCACCTCTCTAAAAACAACTCAAACGTGCTCAACCTTGTGGCTGCTGGAGAGGTAGCAATGTGTATAGGTTCCTGTGAACTCTGCTAGCTTCTGAGATTTATTGATAAATGAAAAATAAGAGGCCAGGCCGTCACACCTTTCCTTGCTTAGGCACTGGTCCCTGTGTGTTAGCAAGAACTTCAGAGCTCGGCTCAGGCTGTTTACTGCTTTTGAAGATACCAAGGAAACCAAAATTGGAACAGTTTGAAAAAAAATGATATAAAGAACAGAAACCTGTGTTTTTAAGTCTGTCTGCCACAATAGTCTGTGCGTTAAAAAGTGTAACAAGCAGTTTGTTGGGCTGCTCAGGTGTTGAAGGGTCTTCCCTGTGTGAACCCGCATCCGCCCAGGCTGGCATGAGCCCCCGTCGCAGGCGGCCTCGCACGTCCTTGCACACTCACCGCTCCGTGCACAGCCCCTGCGTGCGGGAAAGCTCCCCGTGGGGACTGTAGTTGTCTGAGACATCAGACATCATTTCTGTTCCTTCTTTGTAGCTGGTCAAATAAACATTATGGGTCTGGGGAGGAGAATACTCGCTTAAATAAAATATAGGAAGTCTCCTGGGCACTTTGATTATTTTGTCTCCAGTGCCTATTACCATATTTCTTGCTACCTTTTCCCTTGATGTCATTTAAAGGAAAAGGGAGTTGTTTTTGTGTGCATTGGGACATCTTAGGAGTAAGTAGAAATGATGGTGAGCGCTCTGTGCGTTTGCCATGCTGTTGATTACCTACAGCAGCAAGGGCAGAGGCTGTTGGGGAGCCGTGTCTAAAATAAGGATCCTACAGCAGGAACTACAAATCCTATAGTTTTATAAAAGGGTAAAGGTATAATTGAAATCCATAAATCACATTTTGCCAAGGTGGTGTTAAAATTAGTGGTGATTAGCAATACTTAGCATTACTTTCCAAGGTATTTTTTTTCTTTCTTTTTAATTTTTCTGGTTTCAGAATCCATCCCTTTCAGATAAATTATGAAACATAGATGCAAACAAATGCATATGTTAATCTTTTCATGAAGTTAACTTTCTGCCTTCTGTGTTTCCCTGCACAAACTTCTGTGGAAGAGAAAGGCAGATTCTGAAGCATGATGCTGCCAAGAAACATGGAAACCCCTTTTCACGTGTGACACTAGTTGTTGAAAATAACTTGTGACTTGAAAAGCGAAGCAAACTAACACGAATGCATTGATGCTGCATTGTTCCCAGCTCTTCTCCTTTTCCCCCCTTAAAAAGGGTTTGGAGTCTCATGCACAGCGAGCTTCTGGATAAGGGAGTGTAAAAGAGAGGGTGAGGATGAGAAGTTCACATAGTTAAAGTCCTTTAGCTCCATGAAAGGCAGCTTTACCCAGTCAGAGAGATGTACCACAGGTGAGCTTGTGCAGAGGGGTGGTTGGATGTGGGCCAGCGTGTCTCCTGGAGGCCAGCAGTAACTTTGCTTCGTGTGAGGAAGAGCTGTCACCAAGACAAGGACGGGGAGTGATCCTGCCCTCGCCTCGGCCAGCAGCAGCCTCCTTGCAGACGGAATGCAGGAGCAGAGGGCAGTTGTGCAGCCCTGGTAGTGGGAGCACATCTGTTGTGCCAAGGTGAAGCATGACCCACAAAATACAAGGATGTGCTGATTTCTTTCCTGAGAATGCTGATTTTCCAAATTGTTTTTCCAAGATTTAGCATTTCTCACCTACAACGGTAAAAGTAAATGAAAGCAGCAGGTTTGCATGCAGAGGAGATGATTGCATATAAAAGATGTCTCCTTCATGGAGGAAAAGCTGGCCAGGTCTCATGTTTCGACATCAAAATTAATGTCCAGCCTTTCCTCCTTCCTTATTCGTCTGAATATATACAGCAGCCCAAGTGAGGTTTAGATGGGTTTGGGTTGGTTGCCTGCAGCGCGCTGTGTCCGGAGCTGCTTTGTGCTCCCTCGGCGTGCGGCTGTGTTGAGCGGTACCGTGTCCTGTGGAAGGTCCTCTCGCTGGATTGCCAAGGCCTGCAATGCCTGGCAACATCTGATGGGCCGTGGGGCACACTGCGGTGTGTGTCATGGCTTGGGGAGGATGTGCCTCCTTTATCTTCCTCTTGAGATCCAGATTAATGTATGAATCCTATTGTTCCCAATGATGAGAGGGAGCTTTGCAATCCCAGGAGCACTTCCATGGAAAGAGGACACTTAAATATACAAAAACTCAGCAGGATTTAGTTTTGCGTAAAAGAAAACATGACTGTGACATATTGCCTGAGAACAAGGAATCATTTTTCTTTGATGCAAAATTGCTTAGTCCTACAAATAACACTTGTATGCAATTTTGAACAGATAGGGCCTGCTTTTTAAAATGACATCAACCCAGCTTTTAATTTTGCAGGTGTAAATTGCACCTGCAAATCATTTTGTCTATGAACTGCAGCATTTCATATTTGCTTTCCTGACTTCTTGTGGCTTACTTAACTATGCCAGTTAGTTATTTTGATGTACAGCTTTTCAGGAATAAAACTGCAGTCTCAAAGCTTCAAACTCGTTTTGAAAATCGGGATCATAAGGGAGTGATGGAGGGAGGAGTTAGGATGTGTAGCCAGTATTATTCTTGATACCATCGTGCACTATCAAATTAGTTGTGGTTATTATGACAGGACGCTTGTACTTTGCATGTGTTGAGCAACATGATCTAACCAGAGTGAAGAATTGTGCAATTTATAGCAAGATTTCTGGTTGCTTCTGGGTTTCTAATTTATGGCCTTAGGAACCACATTTGGTCAGTCTCAATACCATGCTTACTTTTTTGATGGCTTTATTCCCTATTTCCCCTCTCTTGCGGACTTTTATCGTCAAAAACTAGCCACTTATCTACTCTAAAATTACCCGTGATCACTTGCCTAACAATGATCTCGGGATGTTGGGCATTTCGTGAGTGAGGTGCGGGTATGCATCAACCCTGAGCGAGTTCCTCTCCCCCGTGGTATAAGACTCCGTTTCAAGTGCAAAGTCCCTGCATGCTTTTCAGGTGATAGCTGAGGTACTTATGGCTCAAAAATGCAACAGAAGTATTTAAAACTAAGCATTTCATAGTAGAAAGCCTTGGGAAAAAAAATATGCACAGCTTTAGCTTCTTAGTGACTACACAGATGTTGTCAGACTGAAGTCCTGAAGCTCATAGCTTTCTCCTTACCCTGAGATGGGCTAGAGCAGGGTGGATGGGAGGTGGGGATGGTGCCAGCTGCAGGGCACCCTGGTTCCCCAGTGTGTTGCAGTGCTGGATCCCAGGACAAGGAGGTTGTCCTGGCTTGGTCCTCCTGGGCCCGGGCTGACACTTCTCAGAAGAAGAGGGTGTTCGTGGGGTGGCAGCCGTTGAATGGGAGCTGGATGGAGACCCATAAACTCGTTCCACGTCGTGCTCTGAAACAGTTTTGCTGATGTTTCTGCTTTGCTTGTGCTTAAAGGGAAATTCAGCCCAGGGAAGACTTTGCTTCAGAATATGGCAAAACCATGGGCACGTTAGCAAACTTTGCCTTAAGAGTTCTGCATCGCAAGGTGGTTACTGATATGTCTTTGAAAGCCAGTACTCAAATCTAACTTTAAAATGTGCTGCTACTTATCCAATGTGAATACTTGTTTTACCTATTTTATTACTTTTATCAATACTTTATTAATACTTTATTAATTACTTTATTAATACTTGTTTTGCCTTGTTTTAACAGGGTCGGCATGTTAAGACTGGGCAGCTAGCAGCAATCAAAGTGATGAATGTGACTGAGGTAAGTACAAAACAAACCAACACAAATGCTGTGGTCAAGGAGATCATGGTGCTGTAGATAGTTCTGAAAGATGATTCGGTGGTGTAAATTCTGACTGCTGAGAACTGGTCCTTGTTTTTTAAAGTATTGGAAGGTGTTAGAACAAATACGTTCTTTGTTTTTGCTCATAAGTGAGCAAAGGTGGCAAAGCAGTCAGGATTGCGCTTCTGCAAGCGCTGCTAGTCTGGAATAATGAAGGGGAGAAGTCGCTTCCTGCTTGTCTCTCGCTGATTATCTGTTTCCAGAGATAGCAAGTAAAAGGTTTCCTGTAGTTCTGAGCTGCCCCTGCTGTGTGTCATCACATCCTCTGCCCTTGCATGCCAGCCGTTCCTCAGAGCTGTTACCCTGACAGCTAGCAAGCTGCAACATGCTCGAAATGCAAATGTGGTGCTTTTTTGTTGTTGTTTTTTTGACAGATGAGGAAAGGAGACACTTTAATTGGCATTGTCCCTGCTCACATTTATAAAGTGGTGTCACTGTTAGAACATGATGTCAAAAAGTTGCTAAGTATTGATTTTTGTTCCTCCTTTTAAGAGCGCAGCGAAGCAGCTTGCCTCCTTACAGCCACATCAGCTGCTGCAACGTGGTGGAGACTCAGGTGTTCCTTGTCTCGAGTTTTCTGGACATTGCAGTGCAGCAGGGGACACCTACCCTCCTGTAAGGTCCCCACTCAGCTCCTTGGAGTGCCTTAACGGAGGAGTTGAAGGGACAGACCCTGTCCCCTGTCAGGGACTCGAATGGATCCAGAGCTCTGTGCAGGTTGTTCTCATGCCTTGCTGGGTTATCAGCAGTGTCTGAGGGCTGGCCAAAGGTGCCACTTCCGGGCCATAGCATTAAGGGGAGTGACAGTGCCTTCCTTGATGCAACAACTGTAGCAAAAGCTGTGGGAAGGGGCCCACGGAAAGCTTCCCCTCTCTTTGCTGTAGCTAACACAGCCTGCTTGTCTGTGAGAGACAAGATGCAGTGTCCAGTGCTGGCTTGGAAGCAGAATTTGCAGCGAGGACAACCAAGTGGTCCAGATACAGGGGTTCACGTTGACAGCTTTGCATGGTTTGGGCAACACAAAGCAGCTGTAGTCTGACACAGGATTCTGCTTAGGCTTCATCTGCTGCTGCTTTCCAGGCTAGAGAGGCATCCTGGGCAACCCGTCCCCTTCTCGAGGGCTGAGCAGCAGTGGGGACAGAGCTGCCGTTTTCCTGTTGAGTCACTTGTACGAAGGCGGCTGTGACGGTTGAAGGGTTTGACGGAGAGCACGTTGGTGCAGCCACCTGGGGGGGATTTCCCTGGTGCTCTCCCCTTGCCCAGCCCTGAACAGCACAGACCCAAGCTGATGCAAGCATCTCTGAACCTCAGCTCCTCATCTCTAGATAGGAAGAGCCTTTCCGTGCTTCCCTGCGTCTGCTTATAGTGGATCCTAACTGTAAAGCAGAAATCTCTAGAAAGTCAGCATGATAGATTCAGATTCAAGGATTTGGTATCTCTTTTGCATTGTTAGTCCGCTCAGGTTTAAGCTATTTTCTGTTCCTTTGGGCTTGGAAAACTGGCTCGAGGCATTAAATAAGGTCTTTAAAATATTGAAATCCTTGTCTGCAACGTCCTGCATATAAATCGCACCTGGGAGCAGCATCTCACAAGGTGCTTGGCCTGTGCAAAATGGAAACTGTCATAGCAAACCCGCTTGAGTGAGATGGGAGGCTCTTAGCTGCTGTGGTCATTTGCATCTTTGGGTGCTTATGCAATCTGATTAGTGCTGCACAGGGAATAATTTTTGTAGGGAGTGAAAATTTCATGTGGTAGAAAATGGGAAGATGAAAAATAAAAAGACAAATGTGATCTTTTTTGCTTTACTGCTGTCTAGAAAAATTGGGAAGAGCTGAAGGGCACCCAGCCTAGAATGACCTTGAGATTTGGATCCCCTCTAAGAGGATCTCTCCAATTCCAGCCTCCAGTAAAACTCTTTCTCAATGCGAAGCAGTTCCAGTGGGCAGGTTTGACAGAGCCCTGTGTCAGCTTTGTGGTTTGTCCTTCAACTGGGAGGCTGCTCAGTAGCAGGGCTGGTGGTGTCTGACTTAGGGAGAAAGGGTTTGAACCAGGATATATCTCACACCCCAGGATGTGAGGTGCCTCGTGGATATTGTGGGGGTTTCTCTCCCCTAGCGTCCACTTTCTGCCAGAAAACACAGCCTAATAAGACTTTCAGGTAAAGTTTCATTAAAACTGGTGCGTTTCTGCCAAAAGATTCTGTTTCACCAGATCTTCATTTGCCTTTTTTTTCCAACAAGTGATCATTTCATCAGAAAATCCCTGCCCAGCGCCAGCTGTGATTATCCAGCTCTGAGATCGGAGGCGCACCAAGGGCTGAGTAAATCTGCCCTGCGCTGTCAGGAGCAGCAGCCCCGGGCTGCTTTCTTTAGAGCAGCAGCAGGATGCTGTGGTCACTGTGGGATCCTCTGGACATCTGTCAGGAAGTGCTGCAGCGGCGGCTTACGGGAGGGGGTGGCAGGAACCCTTTGAAATCAGTGAAGGGGAGCTGAGGGCAATGTGTGCTCGTGAGCTTCTCCACGCAGGCTCCTCTTCCTGTCTGCCGGTGCCAAGCAAGCAGAGGCCATGCAAAGAGCTTGAATTTTTGCTGCTTTTCTTTCAGGTTGGGGCTGCGTGTGATCTATGGCGGGCAATCAGGGAGCTTTTCTGCAGCGGGCCGTTTCCTGGCATCTGCCTTCAGAGTTTTCAGATATCACACTAATTATTAAATGAGAAACTTGTCATTTGTGCTGCCCCGTTGCCAAGGGGGCTCCCGGTGCAGAGCTGTCGGCTGCTGCTCGTGTTTCCGTTCCAGGTCGGATGCCTGTGCCTTCTAGCTCTTTGCTTCCCAATGTCAGCAGCTAGGCCCACATCTTCAAAAACAGCCTTTGATCACGAAGCTGTCATCTTTGCACATGCAGCCATCTGTGCCCAGAAACACATTGGTTTGTGCAGGCAAACAGCTTTTCGCACCTGCACATCTGTGAGCTCGTTTCCTCTCATAGGCAGCATGATTTAAGAGTAGGTTTGGGGACCCTTGGGAAGAGTGGCTGATGGTAACGTGAAGACAGAGGTTTTGAAAAGTGGAAATCCTGAGCACGGCTGTGTAGTGACACAAATGGGGAATGTGGGACAGAGTCACTCTGAATCATGCTCCTGCCTTGCTTCTTCCGTCTGAAATGGAGTTGTCTTTCCCAAACTCACTCGCACACTGGGAGGATGTAGGATTATTGTCTGTGCAGGTTCCAGCCTACTGGGTGAATAACCAAGGCTGTGAGGTGGAGCAGGGTTCCTCTTGCTGGCTCTGGGAAGGGATCACTCCACGCACGCACGGCTTTGCTGCTCGCCCTGGCCAGCAGATGCAGATGTGCCTACCTTTATTTCAGCTGTGCCCGCAGGCACAGGCAAATCTTTGTTCTCTGAAAAGCACCAAAGTGGGATTGCAGGGCAATAGAAAATACTCCAGTAGGAGCCATGCCTGTGTCAATTCAAAATCCATCTAGTGAACGAGGCAGAGGATGGAGAGATGGGAAGGAAGCGACAGCTCTGAGGAAGGGAGGAAGGGGTTGAGATCTCCCAGCTCCCAAAGAGGAACTGTGTGACAGCTCCCAGTGCCGCTGTGGGGGATGAAGTGGGCAAGCTTTTTAGTCTGGCACAACCAGTGCGCAAGTTCATGCGGACAGAGTTCAAGAAGCCTTAAGATCTGAAGAGATCTTAAGGAATTTGAAGAAAGTGTTCACCAAAGACTAATGTTGTTACTCAACAGATTTTGTAGCCCTAGTAGGAGGAGTGGAAAGATGCAGGAGCAGGTAGAGCAGGGAAAGGAATCCTCTCTTGCTTGTCCATTTTTTTGCCATTCTTCCCTAATGATCTACTAGCCGAAACCCATATCAGTGGCAGGATCCTTGTGTCCAGACTTGGGGCGCTGGTTATGTTCTTATTCTCTGCCTCTTATCTGCCCCTTTCCACACTTGCATGGGAGCTGCCTGGAGTCCCAAAGCAAGGAGAGCCCTTTCCCCTCTCAGAAAGCATCAGCTGCCTTTGGTCCTGTGCAGGCCACGTGCAGAGAGAAATCTGACCTTGCTCATGGGTGATTTCCTGCCTGCTGTCTGGGAGTCAGCTCTGATTTCTCTTGGGGGCTCCAGATGCTGTACTGGGCTCCTCTCTACCCTCTCTAATTAAGTCATTCAGCATCCAGGGCCCAATCAAGCCCAGGATTAAGGGTTCTTCTTTCTCCTTAATTGCAAATGTAAGACAAATGAAATATCTGATATAATCTATGCAGCTTGAGAGCCTGTGTTCAACAGAGGGGTTGTTGTAAAGTCTGAATTAGCTGATTTTGCTTCAAGTGGAGTTATTTCCCATTTCCTAAAGTGTAAGACAATTAAGCTTTGGTCTGGCAACATTTCTCCTGTGGATTGATATTACTGGGGAAGTTTTTGGCCCTTTCTGGGCTGATGTTTTTGCTTTTTTTTCTGGTAGAGTTTAATAAAGAAATATCATATATATTAACATTTGAGGGAATTTGGTTTCAACCTGTCCAACTTGACTGTTTTAGTCTGTGTAGAAAGGAAAAAGCCACTGGTTTTGTGAGCGGTCTGTTGTGATGGTTAAAGGATTTTTTTTTTTCATGGCAAAGCTGCTGGAAAATTGTGGAAAAGCGCAGAAAAATGTCCTGCGGGTCTGGGTTATTGTTGTTACCTTCTTACAGAGTGCTATTTTTTTCCTCCTTCAGCTAGAAAGTGCTGGTTGGGGTGTTTTGCAGCAAGGGAAAGCAATCGTCAGTTTTGTCTTAGTCCTTTTAACTTAAACACAGGTATCTTGCAGCAAATGAGACAGGGAAAATCCATGTGCATTTAACCGAGTATTGTGTGTCATTTCTCTGGGCAATATCACAGCAAGGTTAGGTCTGAGAGAACCTCTTTAGATCGGGGAGTACTCTCCTCTGAGAAGGAGCAGTTCCCTGCGATATCATTATTAGCACCCCACAGCTCTGGCTGCCTCTTGTCGCATTGCCCGGGGTGCTGCACTGGGCAAAAGAGAGTGTCTGCTCTGAGGAGGCTAAAACAAACAAAAAAAGGTGGAAAAAACAGCTAGCAGAAAGAAGAGATCTGGGACAAGATGTCTAGGGTGGTGTGCGCTAGGCTCAGCACGCCACTGACTTAACTGCAGGCATAATTTGAGGAGGGTGAAAAGTACTGCACGGTCTGGTGGTCTCATAACAAGGAAAGAGCAGCTCCTAACCTTGCTCTAGCTCTGGAGGTTGATTTGTGGCAAGTCACTTCTTTCTTGGCTTTGGTTTCCCCAAGCAGGGCCCTCCGTGGGACTGCGAAGATGAATTGGCTGATGTGTATGCTAAGTGCTTTCCCAAGCATTTAAGTAATGGAGTGTTAGAAATATCTCATTTGTGCTTAAATGTGGCTAGCTTCTCCACGACTAAATTACTGCATACAGAAACCCTAAGAGGGGAGTTGTAGGTCCTGTCTAAGTCCCTGGAAGGAAGAATACGAGTTTGTTATAGCCACATCAGGACATTTTTCATCCTTTGGGTCAAACCTTAGCAACTCCTCCTTTAAGGACAAAGGACCAAAGACCCTGCTCTTTGGTTGCAGTCTTAGAATCACAGAATAATTTGGGCCAGATGGGGCCTTAGGAAGTCTCTAGTCCAACCAGGATCAGTACTCAACCAGGGTCAGCTGTGGGATCTGACCGGTTGATCAGGGCTTTCCAGGAGCAGCAGGGTCTTGAAAAACCCTGAAAGTAGAGATTGCCTGGCTGTTCTGGGCAGCCTTGGTGATCTCTTATCTCTGGTGAACGTTCTGCTCTGTTTTGTTGCAGAATGAAGAAGATGAAATCAAGCTAGAGATAAATATGTTAAAAAAATATTCTCATCACCGGAATATTGCTACATATTATGGTGCATTTGTTAAGAAAAGTCCAGCAGGCCAAGATGATCAGCTCTGGGTAAGTGTTTACTGCCATTCATGTTCTTTGTTTCCAGCTCCTTTCTGGAAAGTTTCAGGATATCTGGCCTGGATCTTGCCCCAGTGAACTGTGAGGTGCTGTTCTCCCCACACATCTTCTATTTCCTATGTCTTTCTCTGAGGATGGGCAAAAGTTTGGGATGGTGCTTGTTTTGTCACTCTGATTGCTAGTTAGAACTTTTTTTCCCCCTAAATAAATTCTCTGTATTTTTTCCTTTAATGAACATGAGAGTTGTGCACCACCACCTTTTCTTGACTGTTCCTCCCACTTTTCCCAGTAGGAGGAAGAAAAAAAAAAAGCAGAGAAATAAGCAAATACCTTTCCATTTTTTTCCTGCAATATTATTGGAGATTAGCAGCAATTTAAAAAAATCAATTTCAGCAATTAAAAAAAAATTCAAAAGCTTGAAATTTTGAAAAAAAATCCCATAATTTTCAGTGCTGTTAATGTCTGTCTTTCTGAATTTGTAGTTTCTAGAAGGAAAAGAAGTGCCCACAACCGATAAAAGGAGAGGAGCACTACTGAGGCTTTTTGTTTTTTCAGCAGTGTGAGTCATTCAGGAAGCAAGAAGTTTAACTTGGCTTGTCTCCTGGGAGGGTGGCGTGTGGTTTGCCACACCTTGCGCGTGGGGGACAGGTGAGGCCCGTGGTGTCGCTCGCAGGGCCCTGCGTGTGCCGTGACCAAGGGGTCGCTTTCTTTCCCTGCAGTTGGTGATGGAGTATTGCGGTGCTGGCTCCGTGACGGACTTGGTAAAGAAGACCAAAGGGAACTGCTTCAAGGAAGACTGGATTGCGTACATCTGCAGAGAGGTTCTCAGGGTGAGTCACTGCAGCAGAGTGTCATTCCTCATTGCCACACAAGAGACATTTCCCAACCATTGGTCACTAACGGGGCACCAAGGAGCAGTATCATGTTGATGCTTTGAAGCAAGAGGCTCATGGACTCTGGCCCTCGAGCCCAGAAGGGCCCAAGGGTTTGTCAGCCAGCACGATGGCTGCTTGATATCACATATTGCCCTAGTTAACCCCATACCCTGTATAGAAAACACATAGGTTATGGTTTTCTGTGGCAAATAGTCGCACTTCCACAAGTCTAGTTTTCGACCATCTACACAAGTAAATAAGTTTTCTGTATTTACAAGTCTGTCCTCCACTTCATTACGTCTTAGTGCTCTTTGCTCCAGCTATACATTCTGTATAAGATACTTCTTATCATAATTCATTGATGTGCATGGTTCAGGGCCAATTTTCTGCACTATTAGAAGAAATGTTGACTAGGCAGCATTCCCAAATCCTGAAGGTAGCCCTAGTGCAGCAGTATTTCCCAAGATAATTCTTGGGACTATATTTCAATCAGTGCAGGCTTTGGGATTTTTTGTTCTTGGAAAATACAGATTCCTGAGCGTCTTCTGTGAAAGCATAACTCATAATATAATTGAAGCTCAGAAGAAAGTGTAGTCTAGTGAACTAGCCTGGAAAAAAAAAAATGGAACCTTTCATTCTAAATTCAAAACCATTACACAGCCGCTGATCTGTCTTCCTTGTAATGCAGTTTTACTTCTTTTTTTAAATAATGGTAAAATAAGTGCGTATTCTGGGAGCTGTAGTTTAAATGAGTTATGCCAAACTAATGCTTGAAATTCTCTGCTTCTGGAACACTGGAGATGAGAAACGTGCTCAATGGAGAATATCAGCCATCTTGCCTGGCTTTAGCATTGGGTTGTAGATTATAATAAATATAGCTGGAGATCATGGTGAGAGCTCTTCTGGCAGGCATTCTTAATGGGCTGGTTACGTTGCCATCCTTTTATTTGTGTGGCTGTAATACCTGTATTGAAATTATATTGATGTAAAAACTTGTTTATGCCCTTGCAACTGAAAGCAGTAACAGTGTGCTTGTGTAATGAAGGGACTGGTTTTAATCCTCTTTGTTTGAAAACAGAGAATGACTTGATTACATGTGGATTGAAAACAATTCCTTCTGGAAAAATTGGCATGTGGGTTGAAGCTCTGTTGGAAGTCATTAGTATTAGAGAAGCTAAAGATTCTGAGCAAAGCATCCCCATGCTAATTATATTATTTTAGTGTGTTCCATTATATTTGTGATCATTTAACTATAGATAATTTTGAAAGAGAGGAAATGCCAGAATATTGCAAATATTAGTTGAATGAAGGTAATATTTGCTACATTCAAAACCAGGTTCTGACATGGTATTTGGGACTGTGTGTTGTCTGCAATTAGAGGTTTGCCACATGCAAAACTTGGCTATGGTCAGCCACTTGCTAACTCCATACCCTATACAAAGCATTCTCCATTATTTTCTCTATAGATATTCTGTATATATGCATGTGCTATGTACACATAGTATAAGTAGATATCCTTTGATTCTGAAACTTAAGTTTAAAATATTGGAACCTCATTCTCTCCCCATTTGATGTCAGATGTGCTCCACTACTGTCATACTGGGGATGAGAGAAGAGGATCAGGGCTATGGCTACTGTCCTCCTTCACAAAACTGGGATGGTGATGGTACTTATCCCATCTAAAGAACTTTCCCAATGAAGGAAGTCTGAGGAGGGTAAAAATATAAAATGGCAACAATGCTGAGCTTATTATAGTGATAGGAGGAAAGAATAAGGAAAGTCTGGTTTTCTTTCAGGGCTTAGCACATCTTCATGCTCACCATGTCATCCATCGAGATATTAAAGGACAGAATGTTCTGCTCACAGAAAATGCAGAAGTAAAGCTGGGTAAGTTTCCTTAGAAGCATGTTAGATTCCTGGGCCTTAAAATTTTAAAATTTCCATCTTGTCTGGGAAAGAACCTTCAGTACCCCAACGCAATAGCTGTGTCAAGTAGTGTTAATGGTTTGTGGTTATGAGGTGGCTGTCATGTAGAAAGGGCTGAAAGACATGGCATGTTCTGCAAGGCTGTCACTCACAGCATGCCAGGAACACAGCTGCTTCTGGGGAGTCAAACACAGGAGCTGCCTGATGGCTCACAGCACCAGCAGGCCTTCACAGCCAGCCCCCTGCATACAAAGTTTTTCTTGTCCTTTCACTCAAGATGGCTTTAGAGGAAAAAGAAAAAAAACATGTTTGAGAATAAATTCTGCTCATCATTTCTCCAAGGGAAGTGGTTTTAGGAGATTTTCGTAAATTTGACAATAGATGCTAAGGCTCTGACGTGATATTACTCACATGCAGGGGCTATCACTGAAAAGTAGCAGTTACTAAAAGTCATCTCCCAAGAATGTTTGAGAGTTTACTCATTTCCTTTTCTAGCTTTGACTTGTCGATGTTGACAATTTCTAACTTTCTAAGACCAAAATTGAGTGTGTATCTCCCCTGGGGTGTCTGTCTGTCATATCAGACATTGCAAAGAACGGCTGGCAGTGATTTAAAGAGCAATCTCAAGGAGAGTACCTCTCATTTGGATGTTCCTTATGCCCCCTGTCTTTAACTGAAAGAAATCACTGTAGAGTTTGAGAACAACAACAAAAAATGTTTCCTATAGATGTAGGGTAGGACACCTGGCTGGAGCAAAGCAAAATAGTGCTTTAAATCTCATGACTTAATTTGTGATAAAATCCTGGCTTCATTGACATCAAAGGGAGTTCAATGGAGGCAGGATTTTGTCTGTAGTCTCTCTATGTATCAGCTTTTACCAGTTTTCTCTCAAAACTAACTTGTCTGTGTGTGCGTGCGTGTGTTTTGCCATCTGGTTTAGGTATTAGTGCCACTGTTCTTCACATGTTGGAGAAATGAATCTTTCTAGCTCTGAGTGTAAGTGGGTAAAGATGAGACAGATTTACCAATTACAACAACAACAAAAAAAGAAAGAAAATAAAAAGTTTTCCAGAGAGGTTTAGCTCAAATGTGTCTTAAAGAAGATTGAAAGCCCAGAGATCCTCGGTGTAGTTGCATTTCACTTCCACATTTCCATTTGAAGCACAGAAGGTATAATAATTCCAAGGGACCACCTTGTTAGAGAAGATTTGATAAACAGGCACATTAAATTATGGTGGTAGAAAGTATCATTTTATGTAGATCAGCACCGAAGAAGCGTAGGTGAGAAAATTGGCTCCTTGATGGTAACATTAGAGATGATCCCCTTCCTGTCCTTTCCTTTCCCTGTTATTTTTGTCTTCTCTGTGAATAACACTCATGCTGTGCCCAGTGGATCCAACTAGTGTATTCTAGAGGTGTGTTCAACGAAAACTAAAATCACATAATTATTGGTTGTGTGGGCCCTCCTCATATCCGAAGAAAAACATCTTGCTGTACACTCCTGATGAGCAAGTAACGTCTATTCAGCACGAAGAGCACCACACAGCTCTCTGGTTGTAATAAGTCTGAGGGCTGAATAAACTGGTATATGATCCAACATGTTTTAAGATGCGACTTCAGTGTGAAAAATGCAAAGAAGGACTTCTTCAAAGCAATTCAGAACCAGGTGGCAGTGACAAGAGAGTTCTTTTTAACTTTAACAAATGGCCTTATCTGACACTTTCAATTTTCTCATGTTCCTAAATATTATTTTTTCTTTCAGGTAATAGATAAAGATCTCAAGTTCTCCTCAGTGTATTATTTAGAAAAAGCGTAACTTGTTCTGTAATATCTTTGTAGAATGGTTCATGGCAGTTGTAGCCTGCCTGCTAGATTTACCATGTTGTTTCTCTTCCTCAAGAGGAAAAACAGTTATATTTCAGCTGCTGGACACCATGTGCTGCAGAAACTCAGATGTGATATATGTTGAACCCCAGAGGTTTGGTATCTAAACGATCTGAAAGTGACTGAGCAAACTTTACGTGGATGCAACTGTTTACTAGTTTCTTTTACCTCTGCTTGGCTTTTCAGTGGATTTTGGCGTAAGTGCGCAGCTGGATAGGACCATTGGGAGGAGAAATACGTTTATTGGAACTCCGTATTGGATGGCGCCCGAGGTCATTGCTTGTGAGGAGAACCCAGACTCTACGTATGATTACAGAGTAAGCCTTACAGCTCTGCAGAGGGTGGCAAAGCCTGCAGGTTGCTGCCGAAATCCTCTTCAAGCACTGAACTTGAAAAGTTCAAACTTCCTTCCTTTTAAACTGCAATAGTATTACAACTGTGCAAATAGAAGTATTTGTAGTGTGTGTGTGGGCAGTTGTTTTTTTTTCTTCTTTCTTTTTCTAAGAATGGAGTTTCACTATGACTACCTTTGTGAATTGTTAATATCTGAAATGCACATCTATGGACTCCTATTCAGTGTAAAAGTGCAATGTTCTGATATACAAGGTTGCTGGTCAAAGTGGAAGAGAAAAGGTAAACTTGGGAAGAACACTTGAGAAGAGTAAGGCTAATATGGCTGGGTACTGCATTCCTCTGATAGAGCTATTTTGCTCTATACTCAGCTGAGAATCCTGAGTTAGCTGTCAATAATTTGTATCACCACACTCAAATATGAGCATTTTAACTAACAGGTTTCCCATCCCAGAATGTTTTCCAGTTGTTCGCAGAAGTGCAGGACAGCAAAGGGTGGCCAGCACCTCTGGGCATCATCTCCTTTCCAGGCTGCACAATCCCTGCTTATGGCCTGGAGCCTCCCAGCTCCAGTCAGTCCCTTAATCATCGCTGTGACTCTTTCCTGGGCTTATTCCAATCCCTCTTTGCTTTTCACCTGCTGGCGAGTCCAGTCCTGGATTCAGCATTCCCAGTAGGCTCTCTCCAGTGCTGAGCAGGGGGCAAGAATCTCCTCTCTCAACCTGCTGGCATCACTCTTCCAGTGCAGCCTCATCTTTACTACCCATCTTTCATGCAGAAAAGACCAGGTAAATAAACTGGCCTTGTCTGGTATTGTGTATCCTTATGATTACAGTGGTTAAGGAGTCCCTGAGCTTGTTTTTGCTCCTGCGTGAGCACATGCTGATTACCTCTTTATGGGAGCCAAAGAAATAGTTTCTGTGTCCTCCTGAGGTGACCTGTGTGTTCTGCAACCTGCATGCCAATGGCAGCTCTTCAAACTCTCTCTGGTGGTTCTCCTACCTATTATAATATTCTAAAGCTTCTCTTAAGAGATTTATGTATTCTTTGTACTCTGACCTATTCCCAGCAGTGTTCTCTGTCTGCGTTTACCATGCAGATTGTTTTCCAGGGATGGCTTTCTGGGCAGCTGTTCTCTCCAGACCTTCTCTTGCTTTGGATGCTTTGTTACCGCTTTGAACCTTTAATTCTAATTGTGGTTTCGGAAAACTTCCATTTTCTACTGAACTAGAAGCTGCGATTCTCGGTTGTTAAGATCTTCTGTGCTGTGCTGGCAGTGTGAAGTTTCATTGTGTGAATGGCAGTCATGACCAAAGAATGTTCTTGGATTTTATTTTATTTTTCATACCGTATAAATCTATGTAGAAGCCTCAAGAAATGAATCTCTTGTCTTCATTCTCTGTTCCCAGCTGATTTTCTTTCCAGAATGTCTTCTTTTCAGACTACATAAGCATTAGGGAACAGGCACCCTTGATTTTTGAGGTTTCCCTGCTTTGAATAATGAGCATGGTTCATCTGCTTGCATTTGTCTTTATGTCTGCTTCTGAATGGGTTCTGCAAATAGTAGTTTAAACTGATCAATGGAGTGTGTTGGAAGTGCTGATGTGGACAGTGCTGTGACCGAGAACGTGGCAAGGTCTTTCTTAATGTAAATTTACAGTGGATATGATGAGAATAGCAGAAACAAGCTGGTTTTTGTGTGTCTCTAACTTTCTGGTCCAGCTCTGATGGGGGGGGGAGAAAATGATAAAAATGATAACAAATGAGTAAAAAGAAAGATGCATATATACATCTGTACAGGTGGACTTTTATGGGTACAGCCATCATTTTCCCTTTTTGTCTGGTTGGCCCTCACACTTTAAAACCCAAGCCAAATTTCTCGTAACCTGCTTGTTTTTCCCATTTTTTCCCAGAGTACTTCCGTACTTCATTCTTTTCACATTTCTATAGAAGATTTTCTGTTCTCTGTTTAATTATAAGTAATGATCTGAATCTATTACATTTCTACAAGTTTTCTTCTCAGATCCCTCCACAAACTATAATGCAAACTGTTTTTCAGCTTGCATAAAGCAGTTTAGAGCAACTGGACGGAGAAGGCACTGTTGGTAAAGTTATAGAGGGCCAAATCTGATATGAGCCCTCATTGTATCATATATACAATCGTATTTATGCAATATGATTCATCCTCATGTTCTTATGGTGGTAAATCACTTTTAATTTTGAAGGCTTGCCATCTGTCTACCACTGCCTCTTTTAAAAGATAATTTTAGAGAAACCCCACATGTTTATTTGGTCATGTGTGATTCGTGTGGCTACATTTAGACCCAGAAATAGAGAAACGATGCATGTGAGTGATCAGACGAAACCTGTGACGTTTTTCCATCACTTGTAGTGTTCTCAGTTCACCTTCTGTAACCAGAGCCTGGTCTGTGGCATCCAGGGAAGCTCCTAAAGGAAACTTCAGCCTAGGATGACTGAGCTCACGTATATTAAGGCATAAATTTGACTGCCCAATTGCACTCTCATGTGCTCAAAAACAGGCAATTGGAGACTGTAGATAGGAAAAAGTCACACCTTGGACCTGACTATAATTTCTACTCTATCCGTGTAGAAATTCAGTAATAACTACTCTGAAATAAGCATTAAGACCAGGCTTTTACTGGCCTGGAGCAAGGATGCAAGGGAGGTCTATCTCACTGCCTTGTGACAACAGTTTACTAATTTAATATGTATTTTCAGTACATATTCGATATTGCTATATTCTACATCTTTTATTTTTGAAGGTAAGAGGTTTGCATTTAGCATCTGGCTGCTTAGATCATGAATCAGCTATTCTGTGTTATGAAATGGAATGGAAAGCTTTGGACTATTAGCACATTTCCTAAAAACTCAGTAGGGAGTAGGAGGGAGCAGAATATATGTCATTCTCGTACCAAAATGACCTGATCCAGAAGAAATCTAGGAAAACATAATAATAATTAAAAACAAAGCAAAACTTAAATGCTGCTAGTTGCCATGTGCACTGTTTCTTTCCCTGCAGAGTGACCTGTGGTCCCTGGGAATCACTGCGATTGAAATGGCTGAAGGAGCCCCTCGTAAGCGACACGGGACTGGGCAGTGGGGACGTTTCTAAGCTTCTGAGAGTGTTCTGTATTAAAATAGCTCATGCTTGGCTAATACACAGATGTACCAAGTTCTGGCTGTATCTTTCCAAATAATCTATGACTTTCTCACTTGTGTGCCTTTGCTTTCCTCCAGCCCTGGAGTCTTGGCTTCGCATTTTCATGCTTTGCCTCCTCTTCTAAGGAAATGATAAGTTTTTCCTAGAGCCCTGATTAGTGTCACTTTGTACATCACTGCATATGGATTCAGATAAGCAGAAGTGATTGACATATTAGCAGAAATATTTGACATGAAAGACTTTAGTTTTAAGCCTTTTTTAATTTTTTTTTTTTTTTTTAAAAAGGCAGTGGGGGAAGCCTGGCCCAATGGTTAGATTTTTTCCTCTGGGGATGTCTTGATTTCTCCCTGTTTTATTTACTCATGGACTGGCTTGGGTTCCTGGTCCTTAGTCTCAGATCGGCTTGACAGTAGACATGTGCTGTCACTGCTGTGACCCCAGGAGGGAGACCCTGGCAGTGCCGTCAGGCACTAATGTTGGTTAACATTTTGATTACTATTTATCTGGGCCATAAAATAGCTATCTTACTATGTCTGCGTGTTTTGATCTCAAATTTAGTAAGCTGTAGCACACAGCTATTTTAGTTACTAGATTTATTTAGGTAAAAAGTTCTTTGATGTCTGAGAGAGGTGACATTTCTTGACTCACTGAAACCTTCATGACCCGCTGAAGCCTTATAGATACAAAAAATACAAGGAAAGTTGCACTTGCTGTTGCCGGGCAGCGAGTAGCATGGTTTCTTTTGACTAAATCCTCATTAATTGGTAATAACAATGTAGTGTCATGAAAGAGTTCTTGTACTCTGAGGCTCTATTTCTTGGCTGTAGCATGTGTTAAGGTGGTGGATGGGGAGGGTCTGTGTCAGGCATGCTGAGTCCGGGACCATTGCAAAGGGTGGGAGCTGCCCTGGCGGGATCGAAGCAACAAGGAGCGGGAGGCACATGGTGGGGTGGCACCTCCTCTTTAATGGCTTGTGGTTTCCCTTGCAGCCCTGTGTGACATGCACCCCATGCGAGCGCTCTTCCTCATCCCCCGGAACCCGCCTCCAAAACTGAAATCCAGAAAATGGTAAAAGATGTGTAAAGTGTGTTCTGTAGCTACGGGCCTAGGAGGGCTTTTGAGCTCCAGGGGCCCTGATCTTGTCAAATCCTGCTCTGAGCTGCAGGGTTTTTCCTACACTATTTGTGGTGCTAGGATAGGCCACTTGTGCGCGTTAGGTTACCTTTGGGAAGGAACATGATTCTTCTCAAGTTGGGCTGAAAAGTTGCAGCAATGCAGTTGCTAAAGACTGACATAGGTGCCTGAAATGTAGTCCCCGGCAAGGCCTAGATAAGGCTGTCAGGTCAATGTTTTGTCAGGACACTGCAGTGACTATGGGGGGTTAATGGTAGTCATTGTGGCTTGAGGAGAGTTAATTTCTCTTTCTAAACTTGAAATCTAATGAAAAGCTTGGCCACATTGGAATGATAAGGGTACTTTCTGAAAGAGTAGTCACATTGGCCAGATTGTGATCATGCTGAAAATGGTGTAAATTCCACCGAAATAGGTCTGGTGTGGAGTTCTCTCCATTCGCAGCTCTGCGAGGTTGGAGGAGGCGCATGAGTAAAACTTGCCTTTAGTTCATGCAGTTCCAGTGCAGAAGGAAACCATGTAAATCTGGTGCTCTAGGTCATTTGGGGGTAGTGCGTGGTGCTCAAGTGGAAAAGGATGTTTATTTTCCCCTATTTTTCTAACTTTTTCAGGTCAAAGAAATTCCTTAACTTTGTTGAAAGCTGCCTCGTTAAAAATTACTTGCACCGTCCCTCCACAGAGACCTTGCTTAAGCATTCCTTCATCCGAGACATGCAGAATGAACGGCAAGTGCGCATCATGCTGAAAGACCACCTGGACAGGACCAGGAAGAAAAGAGGAGAAAAGGGTAAAGTGGCAAAAAAAGAAATAAAAAGCATGCAGACAGCGGGCCCTCTTTCTACCTTTGGCAGCTGAGGACAAGGTGGATGTGGCTGAAATAAATACTGGCACTCTTAAAACTCTAAGGAAATTTTGTCACTGATGGTGGTGGGGGGCATGTTGAAAATCTGTTTGCCAAACCTGGATTCTTAATGGTGTTTAAATGCTAGTCTTTGGAGTCTGCCTGATACTGATTTCACCAAAAATAACCCTAATGCTATTGTGATCAGGGAGTCCAAATAAAACAAGGCCTTTACTCTTTTGAGTGTCTAAATAGTGTTCAGCAGGCCTTTCCTAGTCTCTTAATTTGTACATTCACCCACTGTCCCCTTAATTTACCTACTGTATCTCCATACAATTTTAGCTTGTGAGATCTTTGAGGACAGAAAAGCTTTTTTTGGTGGAGTGCACGAAAGAGCCCTCGAGAAGCCCTCCAAGTTGCAGCCAGATACAAATGGGTATAATGAGTCATCTGTCTTACAGGGTGACTGAAGGAGAAGAAAGCATCTGAGTTTGCTGCAAATGCTAGCCTTATTCAGAGCAAAGCCTGGGAGAAGCAATGTTGGAGCAGCCTAAATGCCTGCACGCTGCCCACTAATTGCTGTGCTAAGTGGAGAAAGAGCCATAGCCCTTTTGTTTTCCCTGCCCTCCCTTGCCCTCTTCACTTTGTCTATATGATTCCTGCAGGAGGGACGTAGTGCAGAGTATTGACTGTAATGGCAAACTTGGAAAGCACTAAAAAGTTGGGGAGTAACATATAAACTCTGAGTATTGATTTGAGGTCTGCACTATTGTTATCTAAGATGAAACTGTTGTTTGCAGTGCAGATTTCTTGACTCAATAGTCAATTCCATGATGGCTTTAAGCTTTCAGAGTACATTTGAAAGGAAAGGCAACTTATCAGAGGTTTTCACAAATGCACTTAAAGGGAAAAACATAATAATCCTGATCAGTTAATGCTAGATAGCTATATTTGGATCTAAAAAGTGCTGTTTTTAATCTGGGTTTACTGAAGGCCTCAGCCATAGAACAGGTATACGGTAGCAGAGAAGGGCAGTATAAATCCCTTATGTCCTATCTTGATTTCATTCTGGAGGAACCTTGCTGCTAATGTTATGAAAGTTGGATTTTTCTGCAGGTTTAATTTAGTTCAGATTATGGAAATGGGTTAGATTTATAAAACTCAGCCATTCACAGGGTAAAGATCTTACACTACATCCCCTTAGCCTCCTTGGCTGTGCAACCTGTGGCTCCTAAACTCCTTGTGAGCTGCATGTAGCTCAAAAGGAGAGTTCAAAGTTCAAACTAAATGATCGTAAATGACATCATCCATCCCTGGGGTTTACATATTGTTGTTCTTTTCCAGAAGAAACAGATTATGATTACAGTGGAAGTGAGGAGGAAGATGATGAGCCGAATGAAGATGAAGGAGAGCCAAGGTGAATTTTATTACTGGAATATAAAATTTGCCTAGCCCAGCTGCTCTCTTTGCAGGCAGCTCTCCTCAGATTGGCTGTTTTAACTTATCCTCAGTTCCTCATCTCCTGTATTTCCTCCATTGCTTTAACTGTTTTGTAGTTATTGAGTATAAATGCTGAGTGTAAGACTTCAGTAGTAAACTGCTTTCCCTGCAGTAGGGAGGAAAAGGTAAAATGAAGGAGCCAGCAATCAGCTTCAGGCTGGTTTGCAGCACAGTAAATGCAGATACATCACCAACGCACTGGAGACTTGTCGGAATGTTTTAATTTACTAACACAAGACAGCAAGGAATTCCCAGTGCACGTTGTACGCTGCTCTAGTGTTGTGTTTAATCATATAGAAACTTTCCTTTTGTTTCAGCTCCATAGTTAATCTCCCAGGAGAGTCAACTCTCCGTCGGGAATTTCTGCGGCTGCAGCAAGAGAACAAAAACCGTTCTGACCCTCATCGGCAGCAGCAGCAGCTGAAGGACCAGGAGAAATACAAGAAGCAGCTGCTGACTGAGCGGCAGAAGCGAATAGAGCAGCAGAAAGAGCAGAGGAAGCGTCTGGAAGATGTAGGAACTGTCTTATATTGTTATTTGACATCCCCTTGCAAATAAGAAAAATGTGCCAATAGAGAGAAGGCTTTGAAAGGCAGGCGGGCTGTGTTAAACTGCCAGCACAACCTGTACTGCACCCTGTAACCTTGGGAGAACTCTTGTCATTTCTGAATACAGTGATGTTAAATGATTTTAAAAGGCCTCTGCCCCTTTCCTGCTGTCAGCCTGCCCTGATCTTTGGGAGCAGATCATGAGGGTGTTTCACTGAAGTGTGCTCTGTGATGGAGATTTAGGCCAATGACATGAGAAACCCTGTTTTCTTTCTCATGTGCATGCCCAATTCTGAATCTGTGATCTGACTTCCGATCCAGAGTCCTGGCCCTGCATCTTTTTAAGGTGTTACAAGATAGCTGCCTTTTCAGCTGCCTGACACCCTGTGCTGTTAAAAATGCTGCCAGATCACTGGCATGTCTCTTATCATGAGCATATGATGATATTCCAGCATGGACAAACCCCCTGAAACTGGTATTGGTGAAGCCTAGTGCTGCTCCAGCAGAACTGGGGGACTTCTATAAAACTGTTCCTTCTTGAAATGACAGGAAGGCATCTGTCGTTAGATTAGCTGCCAGCCACCACAGAAAACTCATATGCCCACTGAAATTAATGTCTTTGATTGCCAAAAGGGCAAAAGTTTTACATCTAGCATTTGACAGTCATCGTGGTGGCAATTTGTGACTGTCTGCTCCTGCTGTGGTGGGTTTGAGGTATCCCCTAATGCTGAGCGCGTATCAGGAAAGGGACCTTGTGGTTAATGAGTACCAGCATGAAGAATGTGGGTACAGAAATAAAGAAAAACGAGCAACGTTGTTTCCTGGCCGTTATCTAGCATCAAAGGCGAGAGCAAGAGCTCCGGAGGCAGCAGGAGTGTGAGCAGAGGTGGCCAGAGGCTAAGGCTGTGCAACGGACGGAGGACAAAAGGACTGTGGAAGATGAGCAGTGCATGCTGGATGGCCTGGGAAGATCAGAAAAGAAGCAGGTACAAAATGAGTGTTTATTGACAGCCGTTCACAGCTCCCTACTCCTGGCGCTGATGATGATCTCTGTTCCCCGAGCATATTCCCATCCTCTGAGTCACAGACCAGAGGGGGACTTTAAAAAATGTATTTACTGCCTCTTGTTCTCCCCCTCACCCTTCCTTTGAATTATTGCGTGTTACTGAGTCACTCTCTTATCTACAGCAGTGGCACTTCCTCTCCCATGAGCATGGTGCTTCCATCCCTGTTGTTTCCCCTTGCTGTGCTGGTCTTCAGCTGCTTCAGTTTGATTTAAAGTATCTTTATCCTGAACACTTCCAGCATCTGCTCAACTTAAGCTTAAACCTCCAGCATCTCTAGGTTGTCTTTGGGTTATAACCAGGAGCATCTCTCTTTCGAAAATGAACATGAAGTGGGCATTAATTTTAATACTGAAATCTCATTGTCAAGTCATTTTGGCCACATTGTTTTTGTAATGCTTCAACAGGCAAATGGATTTGTAATCAGATTAAAGCATGAAGTGTTTGATAACGCCCTCTGTTTTTAAGGAACGTAAAGGCTAAAACATGATTTTCTGCTGTGTTTGAGGAAGAAAAAAGAAACAAAGCCAAACTGTTTTGTCAAGCTTTTCTTCCAGAAGCCAAACAAGATCTCTTTGAGGTCATTTTATGCTCCTTATTGCTTAGGGGGTCTAGCTCTTCAGGCCTTGCTGAAATGCTGCTCGCTTTTCTCCTTTTGAAAATAACCCAGCCAGTATTTCTAGCAGACTCATTTGTCCTCCAAGAGGTTCCTCCCTTTGAAGCTCACTGCTGCTGCTTTACTTTCAGAAAAAGCTGGAAGACGTGCAGCAGCACAACAAGAAGGTTCATCGAACTCTCCCCAAAGACCAGACACAGCTGCTGTCTCTCCAGCACGACCACAAACAGAAGAAAAAGGAGCCTCCCAAAAGTTCAGCTGCAGCAGCACATCCTCCAGCAGGCAATACAAGCAAAGAGGTAGCATCTCGCCCAAAGCAGCGTTTTGTCGTAGGTGCAATTTGTAGTGCTGAAGCAGAGAACAGGCTGGTGTTTCAACCTGTGTCTGGGGCTTGACCTGTGTCTTCCTATGCACGTGTAGTACAGAAAAGCCTTGGGTTTCTGTTAATATGGAGGGTAGGAGTTGGCCTCTGTCCTGCCTATTGCAGTCCAGAGAAGCATTTGGCCGTGGTGGGGAGGGAAGCGAGATCTTTCTGCTCCTTAATCAGGTGTCGTTCACTTGTCTCCCAGAGGAATGAATCAAGGCAGTGTTGTCTGAGGATTTACTGGTGTCTTAGCCTGACTCTGGGGTTCACAAGATAACCCAGATTCTGAACTGTGTCCTGCTTCCTAAGCACAGGTCTCTGTGCCCCAGTGTCCTGTTGTGGTGTTTTTTCTTGTTTTTTACCTCCCAGGATTTTAGGTATTTCAGAGTTGATGGCTATGGAGTAGCCATATAGTCTTTTATTACATGTTGTTATCTGTTTCAATCTCTTTTGCTAATTCTGAAAGTATTTCTGTCCACCGGCTTGTTCAGCCTACTGTTACCATATTGTGAACAGCTAGGAGTCCATTTCACATATCTTACCTCTCAGTTTGTAGTGTACTTTTTAAATTATTTTATTTTTATTTTATTTTATATATCCCCAGCTTGTGACTGTAGTTCCACAGCCGATGGGACTGCTGTTTTCCTAAAGCAAAAGACAGCTTGCAGGCCCCTCCTAGGGGATAGCTATGTGTTCATAGAATACTAGGTGTAATAGTGCTTCATAGCAAAGCACCTGCCTAAAATACCCCAAAAAAGGCTTCTGGGAGAGCCTGTGTATACATGTGTGTAGAAGGAATGCAGAGTCGCGTTTATTAATGTGTCTTGCTAAAGTCTCTCAGCAAGTCTCTAAGCCTTTCTTGGTGGCAGTTGGTGTGTATGCCCTACAACCAGCTCTCCAAGGTGAAGATTTCTCTATTAATAAACAGTTAAACAGTTAGTTGTTTTGTCACAATTGTTGAAATTATGCATTTTAATAACTGAATAGAATCTACAAACAGTGCTAAGCTAAGCAGTGATACGAAATCAAAAAGAAGATAAAGTCCCTTGTTAGAGTAGCTGTCTTGTGAAAGCAAGAGATTCTCTAAATCTGTTTGAAGTACAACTTAACTGTCTAATGAATACGTTAACTCCAAAGAGTTTATTGCACTGACTGATTAAACAAATCATTACTAAAACTTGAATTAGCTTTTTTTGAAACCATTATTTATACAAGTAGGAGGGGGTCAGGTTTTGTTTAACTTTGTTTTCTCATTATATCTTATTCCATCTAGGGAGTAAGTAGATACTGGAGTAGAGAGGCAATCCTCAGGCTAAATGGGCACTAAAAAAGTCAATAGAAGTGGCTTCCCCCTGTGAGGCCTTGGGGTAGGGGTAGAGGTGGGGAAGCAAATGAAACATTGAGCTCATTTAACTTTCTTTTCTTCATTGTAGCTAAAAGACAAAAGAACCACAAAATGTCAGCTCAAGTACTCATTTCTAGTTTTGGCACGTATTGTAAATGACAGAAGAATTAAATGTATTATGGAATTTTTGTATGTAGTCACTATTAACTTTTAATTTGTGCATGAGATTAAATATATCTAGTTGTGGCTAAGTTAGGCTCCTTTGGAAGCAGTACACAAACAAAAGGAAAATCGCACAGACCCTTTAGGTTCACAGCTCTATGCTGTGTTCTTATGGCTCCCATAATATGCTCTGGTTTTGTGGACAAATTCTTTTAAAACATCATTTATATAATCTCAAAACTTTTTGGAAATTCTTCCGCTAAAATTGTAATTAGTGGAAAAGGGCGGCATTTTTTTGGCTGAAATTTGAGACTTTGAAACTATGTTGGCAGTCATACTTGTTCACAAGGAAATGTTTAAAAATTTTGACTGTGACTGGTGATAGATAACTCAGTGAATTTGGTCTTGTTAATACTGATCTTCCCCAGTTTGTAATAAGAAGATGCCAGAAGGGATGCCAGTTTCTCCGTTGGAGAGGTCTATACATTGATGGAGGAAGCCTGCCCTCCTAGGGAGTGTTCTTTGTGTAACTTTGGGGTCTCTGTGGCATTTGTAGGACTGTTTATTGCTATATGAAAACTGTCCAAAATTAGTGTTGAGAGATCAGAAAGAAAGGAAAAAAAATAAACAAGGCCAAAAACCCAACGTCCCATCCCTTCCAAACCTCAAGCTTGTGCAAGTTGGAGCCACAGAACCTTCTTGTGGGAGCTGCTCATCTTTGCTGTCGCACTTGTCCTCTTGCGGGCAGGTCGGAGCAGGTTTTCCCTGATGTGAGCAGTTGTGCTCTGTGCCACATCCGAGCGGCGGGCGCAGGAGCCGAGGGGGAAGGACCCTTCTCTTGGGTTGGCTGCTGCGCTGGTTTGTTGCCTTGGTGCCTGGATGGGAGCTGGAGGCAGTGCTGGGAGCACCACGTACAGGCTGAAGGAGCTCACATTTAATCCATAACATATTGCATGCAGGTGCCCTCTGGGCACACAGATGTATCAGTGAAGTTATTTCCAGCATAGTAAAACTCCCCTATATTTTTTCCATTTTCTATCTTGCTTATGGTGAAATTCTGCCTTCAGTGTTAGGAGTTGCCTAAACATGGCCTCAAGAGTAATATAACCACTGAGTTCACTGGGCCTAGGATTTCTTGGTATTTGGCTGTGGTTGCATGTTTTTGTAAGTCTCTCTTCTAATCAAGGTCTGTGAGACTAAAAGGATTTATTTTCTGTCTCCTCAGCAGGTTCCTTGACTGTGTTCAGAATGTGCTTAACTTCCTGACATAGGCACAGACATGCAGATACAGTGAGAGATACCATTAAAAATGCCCGTCCAGACAGAGACCTGGATGTGAGATAGCATTAATCTCTAGCTTGCTGGGCAGAACTGCCTCTAGACTGCTGAATCACAGGATGTGCTTAAGATTTATACTAGAGAATGAGAATTAGTTATGTGGAATGAAACCAGAAGGATCAGTGAGGTCAAAACCATGGGATAAAGATTCTGTAATTTGCAGAGCCCTCAGGAAATGAAAGGACCTGTATTCCTTCCAAATCATTTTCCTCAAACTTTTTGCCTAGTGCAGTTAAGGCACTATAGAACAGAGCCTTAAAAGTGCTTTAAAGAGGAAAGCCACTTGCAGTCATATCACTGTTGTAGAAGCAAGTAATAAATGCATGGCAAAATGGGCTGTATGTTATAAAAATAAGTGAATGGGGAGGGATGATTCCTCCTACTTAAAATCTCAGCCTGTAGCAAATGGGATGTCTGGGGGGATAAAAGGCAGGCTGCAGTTGAGGCACATCTGGTGCCCCTTTTCCTTGAATGGGTGATATTGAGGCTTGCTGCAGAAGGTTGATGAGAGAGAGAGGGTTGCAGAATGAGTGACAGTATTGGCCAGTATCGTGCCAGGGCTGCCCTCTTGCTGACAAGGAGCCCCATCAGACTTGACGCTGCTCTCGGAGAATGTCCAGGCTGTGAAGACTGAGACTGAATATACGACTTTCTTCTCTCCTCCTCAGGCTGAGGACCGAAAAAAGAAAAGTGACGGCATCCAGCCTTCCCTGCAATGGTCAGCGGTGCTTGGGCACGAAGCTGCCCCCCACGCTAGGATGGGCTCTGGCAGTAGCTCCAGTCCTTGCACGCCTGCAATGCAGAGAGCTGTGTTAGTACAGGTATGGTATTGCTGCTCCGGCGGGGAAGAGAAAGCACGGGATGGTTTCTGAGCAGAGTAGTAAATGGGAAACCTGATTCCCTCTGCTTCCACGCATAAATGACTGAGGGTTGTGACAATCTGCCTCAGAGATTCTTGGTGCCACCATGTGCTACTGAATAATAAGTGGAATTATATTTAGGCATTGCAAATTGGGGTTAGATAACAGTTATTTTTAGATGCTTGATGCCTGACTGTGCTGATTCTATGGTATTACTCTTAGATATTTTGCAGAAAACCTGAATGAGTGTGCTGTTTCTGGATGGTGTATTATTCATATGGCATCATAAATATTTGTGACACTTTGCAAAACTAGTCTAAACCAGAGTGACTTTCCTGAAAATCACGTACACAAGCAAGATTATTAGTGATCTTATAGAATAATCTAAAAGCACATAGAGATGCAGTGGTATCTAGTTACCAGTGCAGAGTCAGATTCTGCTTCCAGGTAGAGTCCATAAAGTCTGTGAAGAGCTGTTTCTATTCTTCAGCTGCTGGGTCACCACTTACCCTCTTATGGAGGAACAGATCTTTTTCAGTTACAAATGTAAGAGCCCTGACATTAATGTACCTGGTGCAAAAGATCTTCTACGGCGCATCTTGAACAAGACTTGATCCTTAGGATGTGTGCGTGAGACCTCCGAGTGTGCCTGCAGTGGCACCATCCTCTGGGTACCCACTAAGATGTTGTCCTTGTGTGGTGGCCTTACAGGCTCAGATGATCTCTCTCACTTGTACACAGGGTGCTATGTGCTTGCTTTCTTGTTGAAATGTGAAATATTTTAGGTGTATTTATTTTAATATCTTTATACCTTCTGAGCCAAGCTTTTCACACCTTCCGTGTTCAAAGGTGCTTCTAAGTATTTCTTTATGTTCTTTTATGCTCATCTCTGCAGCTTTTGCATGTTTTTGTCAATTTGACAGAAATCACTCAATACCAATCAGTTAGTTACTGATTTCTGACTCGACTGGCTTAAAACTCTAGTACAAAAGGTAAAAGTGCTGAACAAGTAACTCTATATTATGAAAACATCATGAAATAGTTCTACATGAGAATCCTTTTCTCAAAATATTTTAGATCCTGCTATTTCTACCCATTGTGGGAGAGCAGAGTTCTCACAGTGTATCTAGAAACTCACTTTCACAGTGTGTGAAATAATTAGCTTAGGCTACAGTTTCTTTCTGCTCCAATCTCTTGTGAGGGGCTTGCGAGCACATATGATTGAAAGAAAAGCAAGACAGCAAATAGAAACTCAGTAAAACCCTGTGTATGTGAGCACAGCTCGTTTCACCTGGAAATCTCTGCTTTGAAAACAAGCAGCGACAGCCATAACCTCGTTGCTGCCCTAATTCCCCCAAGCACGGTGTTCCCATGTCCTTTCATCCACTCAACAAGACGGACGCGCTGTTGGAGCACTCGCCCCTGGAAGGGGCTCGCTCGTGCCAGGCTGCTGCATGGCTGAACAATTCCCATTCCCTCTCCAGCCACTTTTGTGAGGTTTGGTCAGTGGTGTCCCAAGGCACCATAAAAATCATGGCCACATTAGCAGCTGCACGTGCTACCCTTGCGTACCCATGCTGTGCGCAGTGTGTCCTGGTGTGCCCTGCTTGTAGCACCACTCCTGTGTTCTGCCTTCTTTGACTCTGTTTTTTGAAGTGCTCCGTAATTTCTCCAGCAGCCAGGGTCCTCCAGAAAGGCAGGTCAGGTTTTCTGGCTCAGCTCTCCTTATTCCTTTGCTTCCTCTTATGTGTTAAAGTGAGTCTGTGGGAGACTCTTAGCATCTTTAAGTCAAAGCCTTTCCTGTTTGGGTTGTCGTTGCCTGGCGGTGACAGATAAATCACCATGGACCTTTGTTGGAAAAGGAAAGGCCATGTTTCATGTGAGAGCTTTTTGCTGGGAAAATATTTGTGCATCTTCTCACAACCCTTTTTCCAGGGCCCATTTATCATTTCAAGTTATCGGTTTTGTGACTGGGCTGAGTCGATGGCCTGGCTTGTAGAAGGCCACATTGAATCACTGGAGAGCTGGTGCAAGGTCTACGGGAAGGACATTTGTATCTTAGCCTTGGGTAGAGGCTGACAGCTTCCCTGAGGTGGATATTTCAGCCCTGCCAGCGAAGGGGGAGAATGCATAGTTTCTTGCATGGTGTCTTGGACTCTCCAGGAGCACAGGGGCTGTACAGGGAATAATCCTGCCCCATTAAAATGGCATGTGGTGGGTGAAGGGAGCCACAGTTTAGTCCGGCTACGACCCAGACTTCTTTGTCACCTAGGACAGGTCACTTAATCTCTATATGCCTCAGTGTTCCTGTTGCTGCTGCTCTTTTTGGTACTACATCTCCCAGCTACTTAAGTGAGTTGTGAGTAATGAATCATTATTTATCACCCTCTTTCACGTTTCTTGATAGAAACGACACTATAAAAATTTGATGCTGTTTAAAGCGATGGTGTTACTCGAGGATACTAGCAGCAAGAGATATATAGTTGCTACCCTGTGATTTCAGTTGCTGCCAGTGGCTGCCCTGTTACCCACGCACAAGTCAGCACTCCAGTTGATAGAGATCGTGTCAGCCGGGGAGAAACCAATCTGTAGTCTTACCTGCTGTGTTTGCATGGAAACCAGATGAACTTCAATGCGCAGTTTATAAATCTTCCTAAGGGCTGCATTTCCTTTCACTGACTGGCAGCAGCTGTTGATGCTAATAGCTGTGTGTTTGGAAGTGCAGCCTGTATTAACTTTATAAAGTTATACTGCAATATGAGTGATGGGCCAGTTAGTCACCTAGAGATTGAAAGACTCAAAGCAATATACTCATAAAGTTCAATACGTAGGTACTGTGTTTGTGTAGGTTAAAAGGAACTGCAGAGCAAAATTGCAAGCTGAATTCATCACAGATGTTTATGCTGAAGAACATCTATCCAGGTTTGTCCAAGAGGCATCATCTGTCGTCAATATTCTGCTCAGACAAAAATGATTTCTTATTTTAAGCTATTGCATACTGTGAGATTATATGGTACCTTCTGGCTTCCCAAATTTCCCTCAAAATGATTACACTAGAAAAGTTACTGCAGCCCCTGAGATGAAAGGAACAGAATTTTTCAGTGACTTGTACCCTCTGTAGCTCTTTTGTGCTTGTCTTTATTGGTGAGATGCAACATGGTGGCAGGTGGGTTGCTGGTTGTCCGTGCTTTCTGGGAAGGAGCCATTCTGGACTAGCTGCAGAATTTTGCAGAGTCTTTGTGAACTGTCACTGAGTCTGGGTCCCTGCCTAGTGTTTCCTGTCTGGATAGCAGAGGAATTTAGCCCACATCTGACAAACTTGTTTATATATGTTTTTTTTCTTTGTAGTTTTCCTATAGGATTTGCTGGTTAGATCTCCTCTGACTTAGAGTAATGGAGCCAAACCAGAACAAAAAATTTAACAATACTGAAATAACTATCTGTGCGTTATATCATGGATTGATCCAGTATCCCAGAGCAGATGTACCCATAAGTTTAAGAAAATTCCAGTCCATGTGCTGTTTTTGTAACAACATTTGCACATATCTAGCACCGTACATAGACTTGGTTCAAATCAGTAACATAGGCATCCTCAGAAAGCAGTGCAGCTTGTCTTTTTGAAGCTTCTCACTCCTAAATCCTTTGGAGCTACCTCTACTCACTGATCTTTTCTGCTATGCCGTGCCGCATTTGCAGGTCTTGGGAAGCAAAGGCTTTCTTTCTGCTGCTCCATTATCTTGTACCTTTATGGTTTGAGGACACCTAATAGATACCACCTCATCTGTCAATGCTGTCTGCATGTCAGGGGTGCTGCTATTTTTTTTGCAGTATTACTTATTAAAAAAAAAAAGCAGTTTGGGCTTGAGTTTAGAATTGCTGCTAGGTGCTTCCTCCTGTGTAAATGGTCTGAAACTTAAGGGAATATAAAGCAACATAGTTCGGAGAGGTTATCTGAAACATTTCTGACTTCTGGGGTCAGAAGTTATTGTATGTCCTACTGAAATCACCCCTAAAACCAAGTGTTGCTGCTTGGCTTTGCATGGCACCGGTGTACTGATGTGTCTGTGCCACCTGTGGAGGGTCACCTAAACTCAGTGCACTCAATTCAGCACTGCTCACTCCTGCTTTTCAACCCAAATAGTTTTCTCAGTGTCTGCAGAACTCAAAAGCCAGAATTTAGGAAGGTGCTTTAGTATCTTATTGAAAAAGTAGTAAGGAAAAAGACTGCCTATGCACTCATAATGATAAACTTGCTGTAAAACCTATTCCTACCCCCAGGATGAGTCACTGCAAGGGAACACTTTACTGTTAAAATAATTCCAGTTAACTAAAAACTATTATTAGTGACAGTCATGTTGGACGAAAAAGTAGTTTTGACAAAATGAAAGGGCACAGATTATTAGATGTTGTAACTGCTGAAACAGCTATTTTCCGTAAAGGAAGTCAACAGAACATATTATCCCAAAAAGAAGAAGAAGCACCTGAATATTTAACCAGCTGAACTTGTCAGGACTGTTTTTCCTTTCCTGAATAGGGAGATTGTGAAAAGACATTTGTGGACGTTTTGTAGAGTTATAGGGAGTTCACATAACCATGTTTTATTTTTGAAAGACTCTGTGCAGTTCTCAGTTACTGTTTTACTTTTTAATATAGGTTACTTCACTTTAATGAAATATTAGGTAAATACGTTTGCCATGTATTTGTAACATCTTTCACCTGAGGAGACTGAGGGAACAGGAGAATATTGCAGACCTCAGCTGATAAATCAGTAAAATATTCCTCCGGGTCATCCTTGGGGGAAACTCAACTGCAGCTGCCCCTGGGCCAGATTGCAGCAATTCAGTGAGGACACAGAAGTAAAGACTCCGAATGGGAGCGAACTCGGCAGCGGGAGTCTCCCTAAGGGCTGCAAGTGGCCGGGACTAGCAGTGCCCTCGAGCGAGAGGTGTCCCCAGCAGAGCTTCGTGTGGGCCGAAGCGCCGGCTCGGCCTGGCTCCAGGCAGGATGTCGATGGTGAGGAGCTAATAGCATTCCTGCTGCAGGCCCGGGATCTCTGGAGAGCCCCTGTCCCGCTTTGCACGCGAGATCTGACGAGATAAGGCATAAAGCAGTGTCGCTTCAGGCATCTCTCTAATATGTTTACTGTTTCTCTAACATCAGTTTGGTTCTAGCATGAAAATTCCTCAGGATGGGCCCAGCTCATGCAGTGTTTCTGTATATTCTGTCTCAGTCTGGTGTCCAAGAAGATTTCTCATTTGAAAGAAAAACAGTACTTGGAGTTGACCTTTCTAGCTCTCTTCCTCATCTTCCCCTTTTGAAAGTATAATAGTTTGTTAGTGTATAGAATTGAAGGGTGTTTTCCTTCTCCTTTTTTTTTTTTTTTTAATTCAAAAATAATCAGAGGAACAAATTTCGGGTGTTTCAACTCGACTTTCATATTACTTATGTGATGTTGACTTGGAACAAAGACTCTAAGAAAGTGGCTTTTTGCTGCCTTTTTTTTCCTCTTTTTTTTTTTTTGAAAATGTTTTATTAGCAAAATCTGTTTTGCATCATCCAGTTAAGCAGTTGGCTATGTATCGCCAATGACCTATTAACTTCCCCATAGATTTATAATGCAGAAATATATGTACATCATAAATGTTTTACTAAATATTTCTTTTTATTGTACCTTTCATTTTGAAATATTTGTGCCTAACAAGCCGAAAATCAGTAATTTACAGCGAGTGAAGTAAGGCAGGCTATATTGTGTGAGAGTACTGCAGGCATTTGCTACAACCTTGATCTGACAAACAAAATAGTTGACATTTGTGCATTGGGACCTGTTATAAGGCAGAGAAGTGCAACTCAATATGTACTTCATTTATTTAAAGTGTGAAAATTTCCGGGCTAGTAGAGATGCATACCACAGCAGTTCGCTGTCAGATATGGTGACAACACCAGTCAGCCCTGGACAGGACGATGTATTCTGGAATATGAGTCAAAATGAAGAACAGCCCCCAAAGGTATGTGGAACTGGGGCATTGGGAGCTGCCTGCGGTTTACATTGCTCAAGTCAGTTCCTCTGCAGCTGGGTAGGATCTGTGTGTGTTTGGCTGTGCCTCATCAATCCGGAAAGGAGCCCCTAAGATTAAGCATATCAGTATTCTCCATGTATCAGTGGAATTTGGTGCATATAAGTACATCTCTGTTGTTAGAACAAGTATTTGTAGATTCCCTTTCTGTGAAGAATTTGATTTACTGCAGAAAACCTCATTAGCGTTTATGTCAGATGCTATTATATATCTGCTTTTAATAATTCCTAAGGATGAGTGCAGAATATTTGCATGTGGGGGGTATTTGTGTGTGTGTGTGTGTGTGTGCTTTTTGTTCGTTTGTTTTCCAGGTGATATTTGCCATTTATTTATTTATTTATTTGGTAGCAACATAAGGCAATTCACTTAGGAAAAGCTGCAGTCAGAAAACGCAGATGTGTTTTCTTGTTTGCTTTAAATATTGACCAAAAATAAGGCTGACACCAAGCAAAGATGCAGTAGCACTTACAGGCTGTGCCTTGCTAAACTGCACAAGCTCAGAACAAACTGGAAGGACCTTCTGCTGACCTGCAGCTTCCAAGGTCAGTGTCAGGAAAGACCTGGTTCCAGAAGTACCACCGAAGCATTTTCTTGTTGTTGTTGGTTTGTCTCAGTTTTATACTGATATAGGGCAAGCATTAAGTTTCTAAACTAAGGCTAAAATATCAGTAGCAAACTTAAAACATTTGATTAAATCCTTAAGGTTCCTGAAAGGACAACCTCTAAATTTTACGGCAGGGATCAGCCTGGCCATCAGAGATGTCTTTCAAGGTAAGCTCTTCCATGTTTTATGCTTCTACTAATGTTGATTTATTATCAGTAGGAAAATTGTAGCCAGCTTATTAAAACCAAAGCCCTAACCTCAGTAACTCTGAAACTGACATTGGTTCATACCCCATTTAATGGCAGTTGCAGTTATTTTGTCTTCTAAGTAGCTCTTCCACTAAATAACTAACCAAATTTCTTGCTTGTTAACCTTAAGGAAGTGTCTGAACCAGCTTCCTTTTCAGGACTGACATATCTGATTGAGAGAAACAAGATTCACATAGATCATCACCTCCTTTTCAACTCATCTTCATGATGTAATGTAGTTCTGTTCTCTCTGGAAAACAGTATTTTTGAAGTATAAGGGCTGATCTAGTGACTGTGTTTCATCTGTAGTAATTTCAGCCTGTTTGACTTGCCTCAGTGGATCTCATGCAAGTTGTGCATCCAGTTCCCTGTAAATGGGTACTAGTTGCACGGTCATTTAAGCTCTTCTACACCATTTGGCAATGCCAATTACTGGAGATCCCAAAATATTGACATCTGATTATGTCATCATGGCCACTTCGGGAGCGGGGCTCCTGCCCACAGCTCTCTGTGTGTGCATGTTGCAGCTGGTGCCTTTGCTCTGCGTGGCTGCAGTTGTAGCAGCCACGTGTGTGAGCAGGCTGTTGGGAGATGCATCTTGACAACTTTGTCAGGCTGCCCCTAAGGCTGGAATACCTGGAGTGCCGGGAGAAAAGACCAAGGATGCAGGAGCCTAAGTCAGAAACATTGTGTGAAGTAGTTTTCAAGTCAAGCCCTAAATGCTTTCAATTTTAAGAATTAAAGGAAGCAAAGAAAAAAGTATTGTGTAGGTAGACCATAGTGTTATGAGTGAGAAGTTTCTAGGCCTGGCTGAGCCCCAGTTTTACTTTTTAATCTTCTAGGAGGGTATTGGAGCAGGGTTCATTATTTGTAAAAGGCATAAGATTTTTGGAATCAAGTGACACAGATTGGAAGAGGCACGGGTACATATAGCAGGACAATTTGTAATGGGGTTTCTTGTAATCTGCCAGCATGAATGTCTGGAAGAAAGTGTCCCCTCCTTGTCCTCCTCAGTTCTACTTGGAGCAGCAGTGAATGTGAAGTTCTTTTTTACCAAGACTTATATCATATGGTAGCAACAGGGAACTCAACTCCATGGCCTGGGAGGTCCATTCCAGTCTGTGTTTCTAAATGCCACACTCATCTGGTTTTTGTCTTTTTGTTTAGTAACACTCATCAGCTGTCCCCTGGGGGGCACATTCTGAAACTAAGTGGCAGCAGTGGCTCTCCTGGCAACAAGCAGTGGGAGATGGGATCTCATCAGAGCAACCGATCAACCGCAGGTGATTTTAAGTCAATGATTCATCAATCAAAATGTGCAAAATTCCTATCACATGAAGCTGAAACTTGTGTGGGGAATGAAGTGCTGCATTGCTAAGGGATTTCTTCTAATGGGGTTTCTTCTGGTGCTAGGCTTCTTGCAACCCTCTGGATTTTATGGCTCCATGTTTCTAAAATATAAACACTTCCTCTTTCAAAGCAGAAAATGGCTGTGACTGTATTTCCATACAGAAGACTCGAATTGCCTCCACTAAGAAGTGAAAAAAACACAAGGATAATATTAATCTGTTGGCATTTTCTGCCTTTTTTCGGTGCTTTTTTTTTTTTCTTTTTCATGACCCACTAAACAGATGAGCATTTGTTGATTTGTTGAACTCTACTTCTGTATTCTAATGTTATTCTGACCTAAGGAAGCATAAGTTTCTTCACATAACATCTTATAAAACATTCTTCCTGTATCCTCTTATTTACAGAAACGGACTGGAACTGGAGGAGGGGGGGGAAAAAAAGACAAAAGTAATTTAAAAGTAGAGTTACAAAACTACTTTGTGTGCAGTGAATGAGGCTGAGGCATGCCAGGGACAGTGGGCTTGCTCATACCTGTGTGGAGCTTTTTGCAATGCAGGCTGTGGTTCCTCTAGCCCCAGCAGCTGGGGATGTGGGTGGATGTGGACAGTCGTCTTCCCCTCTAGGTACTCCTGAGGGTGTTTTCTTTAGGTCACCACCAGGGCAGTTTCTAGTGCAGCTCTTGGCAGAGTGGTGATGTTTTATATTGCTTTGCATCCTGGCTGACATGGAGAATCGTTCCCGGTTAAAGGCAGGGTGGACACTTCAAGTGTTCTGAGAAACCACAGTAGTAAACTGATGAGGTCATTTATTTTTAAACTGAAGTTCACATTGTTAATTTACAAACCCTTGATAAATGAAGAACAAATTGCCTACTTATTACACTTACACAAGCAACAATTTTGCTTTCACTAACTGCACAGAATAGGAAGCTTAGCTTCAAGAAGAATCCAAAGCACACTTTGAACTGCTTAGGGTTTGTTTCTTTTGCTCTTAAGTCATTTTATGTTTGAATAATAGTGTAGTGATGAGCAACATGCAACAGCTCAGCTTTGCAGTGTCTGCATGATATGTAATTTCTGTGCTATTTTGGCATGGAGAAATGAAAACCTCACCAGCCATAGAAAGAATAGAAAACCTCCCCTGTGGTTTAAACTGTCTCCTTGGGTTCTTAAGCGTCATTAAATTACAGCTAGTTCTGGCATATGGTGTTCCAGAAAGAGTTTGTGGCTTTCCCAAACCCACAGGGATAATGAATTGGACAGGAAAGGGCTATAAATACATTAAAACTAATACTGCTGCTGAGTTGCTTAGGCTCTCATTGACCAACAAGCATTATGAACATTAAGCAAACTGCTTGACTGCATATAACTATTGTGATAGAAGTACCTAAATGAGCAAACACAACTCCAGATTTGTGTGGGCTTGAATTCTGTCCCCTCCTCATGCAAGGAGCCCAGATGGTAGCGGTGGGGACACTCACGGAGGAAGCTGTTGAAGGAGACGTGTGTCGGTGGCAAGGTGGGGGCCTGTCTGCCGGCCCTTTCTGCATCTCCCACTTGTCTTGGAAATTGTGTGCAGAAACAGCATGGCTCCAAGGCTGCTTTTGCTCTCCTTGGGTAGCTTTGTGGGCAGCAGGAGCACTGAAGGGACATACTCACTTGTTACTTGCAAGCAGGAGCTGAATACTGACACTCCATGTGCCCCTGAGGTGTAGAGGGGAAATTGGGACTGAAAAATTGCTCTTCCCCTTGTTACTGTGGGAAGTGGTCAATTCTCTTCTACTTTTAGGTTGAGCACATGGCATGGAGATTAGTGGAGCTGCTTGCACCAAGCCCATTCGGGTTTAGAGAACTTAAACTTCTTGTGCTTTATAGTTGTCTAAAGGCCACATGTTCGCACCTGATCTACACGCTCATGAAACCATGCACCACAGGGCTAGGGATCCTGCCCTGTCCCCTTTGTCTGAAGTCACACGGGAATGTAGCAGAATGGCACCCTGAATGCTGGAATATACCCAGCAGTTACTGCTGTGATGAGCTGTCCCCTCTCAACAGGGAGTCAAAAGAAGGGATTAGTCTCTTCCCTGCAAGCCTTGCTCTCGGCCACTGAGTCATTTCTGGAGCACAGTGGAGTACGTTGCTGTGGTTTTTGGTCCGCTTTTCTTACCCTTGGAGCATTAAACTGTGTTGGTAGAACTTTATATAAAATATTGTGGCATTCAGAAATGCTTGAAAAAAAAAGCAAAAAGTCTTTTCTTTGCAAAGATGAAAGAAGTCTGAGTTTGGTAGCAGAGGTTGGTGCCAGCTCTGAGTGGTAACAATATGGGCATGTCTTAATGCTCGCTACCTCCTTCTCTTCTCTCTCTTTCTCTCGTTCTTCCTTTCTTGCACAAGCATTTAAATTTTCCTTTTTTTTTTCTCCAGGGAATCCAGGCCTGGCCAAGGCAGAGACTGTGTTGTCCCAGAACCACTTGCAGCAGCCCAAGAAGTCTGAAAAAACTCCTCATCCAGGCCAGATTGCAGTAGGTCTCTCCTCTCTGCTGCTGGTTCTGTCTTGCTCATAGTGTCCATGAAGGGCAGGTGGTGCTTGGGCTTGCAGAGGGTTAGTCCATCGGAGGGACTGAGTGTGGCCCTGTGTCCTGCTGTGCTGGCGTTTCTCAGCAGCTGGCAGAGCTGCTTGAATATGTGTCCAGCACAGATCATGGCAGAGACCAGCATCTCCTGCACCCACTCAGATGTGTGTGTTGGGTAAATGTTTAGAAAGGAAGATGCAAGATGCCGATTAGTTAGCCTGGAGGGCAGGAGTCAAGACCAGGCTGGTAGCCTGTGCTTATATCCAAGTTATAACTGCCCAGAATACACACTCTTAAGAATGTATTCACTTGCCACTTGCTGACATGCAGCTGGTGCAAAGGAAGATTATTGTTTCTGTATCTTATTTACTGAGCCTCAGAGTTGTTTGTGAGGGCAGGCGTTTCCTGTCAGGTAACAAGCTCACCGGGCCTTGTGCAAGAGGTCGAATAGGGGACAGGTGGCATTTTAGAAGTTTGCAGGGAGCCTGGGTGGTCCAAAGGAATGCAGAGCTGGGCAGCAGCTCACTTGCTGTGTGAGGCCATAGCATCCTAGTGGCCTCAAATGCTGCTAGCTAAAGGCCTTATGTTTAGGCTGTTGCCAATAATGTGGGAGGCCCATGTATGACTTCATGGAGATCTGGGCTGCAAATGGCTCTGCAGATGTGAGCCGTGTGAGTCCACGTTGCCTTTCAAGCCTAGAGGTGCTTTAGACTCAGACCCGGCTCCTTGCAAACCTCAGGCTAGTCTGGGATGGAGAATAAAGCTCAGGCTGGTATGATCTGCTTGTACCCATGCAAAGCACTCCTAGTACTAAAAAAGTACTTCGGAGCTCCTGCAAAATGTGAAGATTAAATCATAAAAGTTTGAGATTCAAAATATCATACTTATTAAAATCAGTCATGTTGCAGCTTTTAGGAAAATCAAATATTCTGGCCTTAGGTCATTGCTCTGTGTGAAATGTCCTCTAGTGATAGACCACCAAAAGCATCAGCTTCCTAATAAAGCTTTCAGTATGGAAGTGACAGTAACTACATTTGCAGGGACAGTAAAATACTGCACATGCTGTTTAGCAATGAGCTTTTCCATAGCAAAAAAAAAAAAAAAAACAGTTGAGTTTTCTTTATTCAGAGTCCAGGATCCTTTGCCAAGGGGAAGGACAATGCCAATTTATTTTTAAAAGCAGCAGACTATTCCTCATCTAGTGATGAAGTCGGCAGCAGCGATGAAGATGACATGAACCACACAAGGTTGGCTTGCTCTCTTTTTTTTTTTTTTTTTTTCCCCTCCCTCTCTCTTCCTTTTAATTACACACTTCTAAATATCTGGGAAAAGTTGGCATCCATAGATACTGCTTCTCTGAAACTGCTATCAGTCATTTGTGTCAGCCGTAATTACACAGTATAATCTCCCTATAATGAACTCCTGGGGGTCAATGTTTGCTCCATCAGACGTATGCAGTGTCATAAGCTTTGATGACTTGCTGCCTTGGGACAGTGAGGAAATGTCTTGCTTTAACTGAATACCAGCATGTCGTGCTTTTGTAGAGATTATTTCATGTTGACCAACTTCTAAATACAATTTTTTAAAGAAAAAAGATGTATTCTCTTATGATAAATACAGAATACAGTGAGAAAAAAAAGGCAGGTTAAACATGAACATTTTATTAAATCAGTCTCTACTGCAGTAGAAATAATTACCAGTGAAAAGTTGATTCTTGAACCCAGACTATTTATAAATAGGGATGGTGCAAGCAGAATTTGACTTGCTTTTTGCTAATAATGTTTTGCTGGATTTTTAATATTACTATTTTGCAAATTGCTGTAGCTACCAGTTGATGCATTGCAGCTTTTACCAAGCTGATCTCATGGTAACTGTTTTCTTTTAGCTTTCCTGTTTCTCTTGCTGGTCTTGTGCCTGACATCTTGTGGTGTTTTACCTGTCATACAAAACCTGTATTCTGCTGAGAAATAATGAAGTGCGAGTAACTTGCTCTGCCAAATGTATAAGAGAGTAAGGGGATCAGTCAGTCAATCATGCTATTTGGAACTGCAAACAGAACTATAATATCGATGAATGAAATTTCTAATTTTCTTTAAAGAGCCTCCCAGTTTAGCTCGAGTTTCAGGGTTTGCTCTGAAAGCCCCTGGGTTAGGACCATTGCTCTTCTGACATAGTTGCCCATGCAGTTTTGTCAGGCTTCAGGAAGAGACAGATTTATAGCGCTCCTGGCAAGCTTTGCGTTGGCTCGGGACCAGGCCTTTCCACTGCTCTGAAGGCAGAGTTTCTGAGCCTGCATATTCTTCTGATTTGCGTTTTGGAGTTTGTTTTCAAAGCTGAGGGATAAGGAAGGAGAGTGCTGAAAATCTTGGAGCTCATTCAGTGCACCTGAAAGCATGCATGGTTCTGTTCAAAACCGTTTTCTTCTGTTATGTAAAGCCTGTGAGTGCCAGGTCTGGAGCTGCTTCTGTAGGAGTGTTTGTGTGTTGGTTTTGGCTGAGACACCTTGGGCCAGGTTTTAGGTGGCAGTTGAAAGTGATCTCTTTTCTTGTTCTTAGCCGGTCCATGGAGCAGCTTTTGATACTCACGTTCCACCTTCCATCGAGGTACTTAGGAGGACAAGTCTTGGGAGGGGCATAGTCAGGAAAACAGTTCATATCCTCTTGGTTGGATTCTGCTGGCTTCACTGAGGACATAATTTTCCTAGGAAGCTGGGACCAAGACAGCTGTCCTTTACCGGAAAAAACAACTTTTGGTGGTGCTTTTCTCTTCAATGAGATGAACCAGAATTCCTTCTTGAACACATCCTTTTTTTTTTGTTTTGTTTTAGGGAAAGGATGTCATTGTATGTGACCCAGCATCATCCCTGCTTGTACAGTGCATATGTTCCATGTTTACTGCTCTTGTAGGAGAGAAATAAGCAAACAAAGCTCTTCATGCCCATATTAAAGCAGTAAACTCTGCACCACGCCACATTCTTTATTACTACCTTGGCAACATAGGAAAAAAAAAAAAAAAAAAAAGCTCCAAAATTCTTCTACCGTTACATTTCAGCACTAGTAGCACTGTAGAGCCCTTCACACTAGCATCCTGAATTGAGGCAATTTCCTAATTACTGGAAAAAGCAAAAACTAAGTACACTTAAATGGATTGCAGGAATGAGAGGGCTCTGAATCAGATAAATAAGGAATGAAAGTATAGAGAAATGGGTTCAGAGCTTCATTGACAGAAGTTTGAGGTTGTTGCATTTCTGCAAAACAGTTCAAAGCACAAAAGTCTCAGTGCTTGTGTAGGAGCTTGCTTAGGTGCAGCTAACTGGAACAATGAGGGTATATCCTAATATGCGCTTGGTCTGTTCTTAGCCTTTCCTTAGGGATCTGTCTCTGGTTACTGTTGAAGACACGATATCGAATAGGTTGGCACTTGGTTTGAATCAGTCCAGCAGCTCTGAAGTTCTTCTACCTCTTTGTGCTTCACTGTCTATTTCTGTTAATCAGGGGATTAACAGAATCCCCTGTTGTAGGGACTGCCTCACAGGGCTCAAACTCCAGCATAGCTGGTCATGAGCATTGGCACAAGGGCCCTGCCGCCGCTTTCCCCAGCGCTTGGTACCAGTTTAGAGCTGCCCAGCATCGATGCCCTTTGCAGGAGCTGCGGGTGCTTGGTGATTGCTCCCCTCAGGGCAGTGTACAAGCCAGGACACGTTTGGAAGCAGGCACTTCTCAAAGGAGCAGTTCTCCCTGTCCTGACCAGCGCAATGACCCGTGAGCTGTAGCGGAGCCATCCCTTGAGGTGGGGAGAACTTCTCGCTGTGAAGGGTCCTTGGACTCATGGCTGCTCAGGGAGGCCCACAGACTGATCAGCTTGTGTTTGTATGAGAACCTTACCATGTAACTGGTGAACATTAATTACACTCAGTTTTGAACATGTGTATGTCAAGGTCTTTTTTTTTTTTTCTTTTTTTCCCCCAAAGTAGTTCTCTTCATTAATTGGAATTTGTTACCAGGCAACTGCTAAGTAACCGAGTGGCAGATTTCTCAAGGACAAGAGTACCAGATGGAATTGAACTGAAACCCCAAAGCACTGTCACAGAACAGAAGGTAATTTGGCCATTTGTAGAGGGGTGGGTACAGCGTGTGTGGGGAGCCAGATCATTAATGTACGTGATGAACATTGCATCCACTTCTTTAGGGCAGCCTTTTCACCATGAAGTCCTGTTCAGTCATTTCAAATTATAGCCATAAGCCTTGAGAAAATGTGAATTGTTTCAGGTTTTGTGTTTCCTATAAGTATGCTTACATTTAGTTACAAAATTTTGCATCTCTATTTGTCCTTGTTATTGACCTGGCAGTACTTTGTGATATCAACATTTTCCCTGAACACACTGGAGGAATTCAAAAAAGCAATGCTATTGATTATAGTCAATGTGTATTGTTGGCATTTTTAAAAATGGTGACTTTTTTATTCCAATTTAAAGAGAAGTATTCTTTGCCTCTTAATGTTGCCTGCAGGAGGAAAAAAACAACTTCATCCTTCTAGAATGGGTGAAAATGTCTGTCCTCTCATATACCCTGTTCTGGCTCCTTCCCAGCTATGAAGCCAAAGACTTCAAGTGTCCTGTGGATTTTCCTCAGTGATAAATATTAGTGCAAGATAGAAGTCACACAAAGCAGAACAATGTTCTTTGTGGTCAAAAACAAAACAAACAAAAAATACAGTAATAAGGCTTACACACAATGCCAGAACACTTCTCACTCTATTGAATGTATTTTTATTTAACAGGGAAAATAAATTGCTGTGAAACTGTTTTCCCCACTTCTGCTAACGTGAGCTATGGAGGAGCTAGGAAGGAAAAAGTAAAAAAGTTTATTTTGCCCCAGGTGTGATTTCTAAGCTTCAGACCCTTCTTTGGAGAAGGAATTATAAACAAGGAATCAGACTGAGCTGTAACCTCAACAGCTCACATTGTTTGCCTTCCTCAGATCTAAACTGAACTTGAGCTGTTATTTTAAAGTTTATTGATCCATACCAGAAATGAAATTCTTTCATTTCCACCAATTCAGAACAGCAGCATGACAGAAATGGTTGTGCTGCATTAAACCATTTCACCTTCATAGTTGCTCCATCTCCACCCTCATGATTGAGAAGGAATCAAAATCTTGACTCCAGCCTCCCCTTCCCAGCTTCAGAGCTCTCCCCTGGTTCTCCACCTCAACCCTGTCCCTTTCTTTCCTGTAGTGAGAACAACCCAATGCTTTCCTTTCTCCTTATAGCTGGGAATTGACAGTTTGAGGGAAGGGAGAAGGATGGGGTTTTTGAGTCCCAGATTGAGGATGGAATGGATGGAGAAGGGTGGAGGTCCCATTTTTTGGTGAGCCTGGGGAGGGAGTCTCTGGAGGCAGAACAGGCAGACTTCTACCTCTCCTCCCAAATATCTGGTCCCTCCAGCTTTTCCCACCTCTTCTCACAGAGAATCCTATTTGACTGTGAGGCTTCTTGGCTTTTTCCAACATCCCTTTTCCAGGCCCTTCAGCATGAGCTGATTTGAAGTGGTTAGGGTGTAGTGAACTGCCCAAGCAATTCAGAGGGAGGTTTGGTTCAGTTCAGCTAAACTATCCCCAAAACTGAACAGAAAAGCTTATAGTGAGTTTGTTTATTTATCTCAAACAGTAACCCAGGTTATTTAAAAAAAAAAAAAAAGGCTAAAAAAAGATATAAATTACTCAGAGTATGAGATTGTTTTCTGGATAATTACTTGACTTTAAAAACATCTTTTTTTTAGAATTGACTGTCTTTGTGGGATATATTGGCCAGCATTCAAATAATGCTCAGTTGTAAACTTCACAGCGTCAGTGGAGAGACTTTGTGTGATGCCTCATAACTTATGTAGTTTACTAGTAAATCCTCAAAATTAGTGAGATACCCCACAAGGAGGACTACAGAATCAAATCTTACTTATTGGCAAGGTTGAAACAGGATCCTAGTGAATGTGATCATTCTAAAAGAAGGTTTCCTGACTCGGTAGATGTAAAGTAGCAATGAAACTAATAAGGTGTTTTGAACTGAATGCAGGTCCTGAATCAAGCAGTGCCTGCATCTGACCTTGATAGAGGTCAGATCTCTAGGGTGAGGACAAGTCACTTTATTCTCTGTGTCAAGTATCTCTGAGGATTAAGTTACTACTTTACCTACTGCTTGAGGTATGGTAAAAGAGTAATGTTTTTGGAACACTTAGGAGGTGAAAGTCTGTGTTGAAGTCTTAGATGTTGCCACATGCTTTTATTTCCTTTTTATTTTAATCTTTCTGTATGGCTCATCTTTACCTGATGCATTGTGCAGAGTATAGTAGCACCCTCCCCTGCCTCTTCATTAGTTATTGGTCTTATTAAGTGGATTTGCTTAGTGTACTGGAAGTGTGCCAGATGTGGGCTTTAACCATGTGTTCTCTTGTGCAGGATCCGATTTTAGGAAAACAACTTTCTAGCACCCAAGAAGGCCTCTGGAGTGTGAACAACCAGAACTATCTCCTGCCAGATCTCCTCCAGCAAAGCCAAGTTTCAGACTCTTCTGTGAACCAGTTAAAAGTACCACTAACTAGCCAGGAACCTCAGAACAAATCTGTGAATAAGGTACGCAATAAAATTAGATTTGTTAGATGGAAAATACACGCAAACCCGAAAGCTCAATGAGTTTTGCCCTCTGCTCCTTTGCCTGTAAAGCTATCAGTACAGCGCTCTGGCCTGCTTCTAGTCACTGTCTCTGGGTTGCCTTCAGCACAGGTGTCAGTTGATGGTACACAGGAGCAGGCACCAGGGAAACACATCTTGGCAGCTTCAAGAAACTGTAATGATGCTACGAGCATAGGGGATGCTATGTCTCTCTCGGGGAGAAGCGTGTTACTGAAAGTAGATAATAGCTCTGTCGTGAGATGGGGCCTAAAAACAGCCTTACTTCAGGCAACAGCTTCCTCCTTGAAGAAGGACATTGCTCCAAATCCCTGTGCTAGTGGTGAGACAGGGCAGTGTGATTGGAGTGTAAGGAGACTCTTTTTCACTCTGCCCTTCTAGGGACCAATTATTTCATTGCAGTGAACTGTCTAGCAAGAATCCTGACACAATCTTCGCGTACGCTTTCTGTTTTCCTCACTGAATTTATACTGTGTATCTACTGCTGTATTTGTCACATCTATTTATGCCACATGCCACTTCATCTAAACTTCAGAGGCGCTCACACATTGCTGTGTGCTGTCTGCTCCCCCAGTGTTGTCCTCCTGAATACACCTTGTTTTTCATTGTAGACACCGTGCACTGAAAGTACGCCTTCCAAAAGCAGTACATCATCTACAACATCATTTACTTCATTCATAGATCCTAGACTTCTGCCAATCACCCCTCCCACCAGTCCAGTAGGACTTCCCTGTAATTCTCGTGAGTATGCTTTACCCTTCTCATATAATGCCATTCCTGGGCCTTTTTTTCTCCTTTTTTGGGCAAGTGGAGAGTAGTCAGGGAAGATTATTGTGTGAAAATTGAAACTATCGCTAACACCTCAAGGAACTGAAACTGCACATTGCTGAGCTTCATTGTACAGCTTGTGAATGCAGCTTGCTCTACTGCTGTGTTTTCACAGTACATACTCAGGAATACATGAGAAATTTTCTGGATTTTTTTTGTTTGTTTGTGTTATGCTTCCAGGGTGTCTTCTGATTTTTGTGGGATCTGCCATAAACAGGCCAAAAAAGAGACCAACATTCACATTTTTTTGTGACTCCATATGTCTTTTCTTCTAGCATCTAGTGCCAAACCCGAGCCTGTCAGGAGAGAGAATGTGAGGAAGGGCTCTGTTGTCAACGTTAACCCAACAAATATCCGCCCGCAGAGTGACAGTCCAGAAATTCGTAAATACAAGAAGAAATTCAACTCGGAGATCCTGTGTGCTGCTTTGTGGGGTAAGCTCAGAAGCACCTGGGCTTGTGTAAGAAGGGAAGACAGCAGCAGTAGCAGTTGTCAGCATCTGCCAGGCAGGTTTTATAGTTGTACTGCACATCTCCTGTCAGGAAATCTGGAGTTGTTCACTAGGTACGTAGCTACACACCACTAACAGGGCATTGCCTGCGCCCAAAAAGGTGGCAAACAGACATGTTACAGTTGCAACGGATTTTGTGCATCAGTGTAAGAAAACATGGACACAAAGTTAAAACTCTGCTGAAACAGCCAAAAGATACAAGTGTTTTAGTAATGTGAAACAAAGAAGGTTTGTGATGCTTTGTCTCCCTTACCTGAAAAAGTGTTTAGTTGGTTGTGTTAAGTTCTGCCCAGGTATCCATCAAGTTGAGGAGTGAAAATGCTTCAAGTTCTGCAGACTTTTGCTGTTGTGTTTGTTAGTTCTTCCAAGTATCCCCCTGTGAGAATTTGAGCAATTGGAGTCTGAAGCACGTTGTAGGCATCACTCTTGCAAAATACTCTCCTTCCCTAGTTTCGATCTTGCTGGATCAACCTTTTACAGGGTCAGCTTCATGTGGCATGAAACCAAGATCAGTGTAGACAGACTGATTTTCAGCAGCTGAAAACCTTGACCCAGTCTCACAGCAGCTAAATTCTTGAGTTGTTTTAACGATCTGTCTACTTCCAGAGAAGTATTCTATGGGAGTCACCCAGCCATTTACCTGTAGTCATTTTTTGAGTCTGGAATGAACAGTACATGCAATAGGTGAAACATTAGCTAAAGGAAGTGTAGTTTTCCAGTTTGCAGCTTCACAAGTTTTGTGTAATACATGTTTGAAGAAGCTCAAGGATTTAAGTTGAGAATGGAGCTGCGTTGCAAGGTCTGTAAGTAAATGTATGCTGAGGTTGAAGAGCACCAGGTACTCAGCAGAGCATTGCCACTGAAAGTTTGCTTGTTACAGCAGGATGCCTTATGTCATTTCTTTAGAACCTGCTGAATAGGAGATGTAGCTGTCATTGCAAACAAACAAAATTTTTATACTGGGTGCATCCTCTGGTGTTGACAGCCCACTGGAGCCTTTGCTTCCTTGGGAGCAATTGATTTTCAGATAGATTCATTCCTTTATTTTGGCACTTGAAAGATATTTATTTTTATTTATTTATTTTTGCACAGACTGTTTTCCAAACAAACACTCTCCTTCCTAATATCAGCAGCCCCTCCTTAAACAAGTTTAGTCCTCCTCCTGAACTTTGAATCTTGTCTTTCAAGGGAGAAAGGAGGGTCATAGTTTTTAAAACTGGAATTGATTCTCAGATCATTCAGTTGCATCTCCTGTGTGACAGAAGAGTGGTGCCGGGCTCTGAGTTTTTTGCAGTGCTTACCAGCACTTTCCAAGGTCAGCAGAAAAGTTCAAGTTCACAGAGCTTTTCCTTGTTGTTTAAAAACACATTGCCTTCAGTGGAATTACTCATGCTTCAAGTTATGTGAACATAAGTGCTCTGCTGGGTTAAAGCTTTAATGCTGAGATTCGGTTTTTTTTTTTTTTTTTTCTTTCATTTTTCTGAGAGGTCTTCCACCGAACAACAGAAAAATTACCAGGTACCATTAAGAAAGCTCAAACAAAAATCAATTCTAAAAATAATTAACACTGGGTAAGATTGGAATCGTTAGGCGATTTATGTTTTACTTTCTTACTGTGTATTAACAGGAGTGAATTTACTGGTTGGAACAGAGAATGGGTTATGGCTGTTGGACAGAAGTGGGCAAGGAAGAGTTTATTCCCTAATTACAAGGAGACGATTCCAGCAAATGGATGTTCTGGAAGGACTCAATGTGCTAATTACTATATCAGGTTAGTTCAGTGTCTAAAAGTATCTGACCTGCATTGGGTTTGGAAGCAATTAAAAAGAAGAATTAGGTTATAAACTAGGTTGAGGAATTTGCTCTTGCAGAAAATCACAGGACAGTTACTTCTGTTAATAGGAAAACAATCTTGAATTTTCAACATTTACATTCACATTTCGGATTCCAATGAGGTTTTAGGGTATTTCATTATCTGGTTAATGTGTAAGATAGCTTGCAGGAGGTATAATGTGTGTCATATCCTTAAAATGAGCTGGTTCTCAGCGAGTAATAGTTTGCCAGTTTGTGTTTGTTTACGTGTTCCTGTGATAGATGAGCACTAATTAGAGTGCAGTTATATTAAAATATCATTAAATAACCTCATTCAGTGGTCAAGAAGATGTACAAACAATAATATTGGGGTGATCTATGCTGTGAAATTAGCAGTAGCATCAGATGGAGTAGCATCTACAACCTCTACTGACAAAGATCTTAAATTCTACCTTGCCAAGGCACTTTGCCCCTATTTGCCTGTGAGTTAAGTGTGTCCTCTAAGGATGCTTTGTACAGAATGAGGTCAGAGATGTAGGTCCAGCAGTGCATTGCTGCAATTCCTGCAGCCAAACTCACAGTGGTAGGTGATGGCAAGAGCTGTTTGTCCCTTATTGCCAGTTTTCAGTCGTTCACATGACGTGGTCCTCCTCTTTAGGAGGATCACCTTGTGATCCCACATCCCTATGAAGTAAAGCAATAGAAAGGTTGACTGAGGTAAAAGATGATGAAGTAATTCTCTCCCTACAAGACTTCCAAAAGAAAATAGCTACCTGTAATGAAGATTGTCAGTTAATTGGACCTAAAAGAGTCACTTATTCAAAACGACTGTTGCAGGCGCTATTTGTATTCCTTCCTCCCCAACAGAGAGCAAATGCCAGATCATCTGGTTATTTCTGATAATACATGTATCTACAGAGACCTATTCTCTAGCTTAAGGGAAGAATTTTTATTGGGAAAATCTTGCCTGAAGCTTGAGTTGCATATGCCAAATGCCATAGGGTTGTTCATATTCCAGTTGCCCCTTGAGTGCTATCATCACACAAGACTTCTTTCCTGTGCTAGTGCTGTGAGTCTCTGCTCACCCTGATGAGGCACGAAGGCTTCTGTATTCAAGGTCATAGATCTTGGCTTTTTTGGGGTGCAAGAGGCTTTGTGCTTCAGTGAGCTAAATCATTATACCTGTTTTTTCCTGCAAATCCCAGGGAAGAAGAATAAGTTAAGAGTGTATTACTTATCGTGGCTAAGAAACAAAATTTTACGCAATGATCCAGAGGTGGAGAAGCGGCAAGGCTGGGTGTCTGTGGGTGAGCTGGAAGGCTGCGTACACTACAAAGTTGGTAAGGACTTTTTGTGTTGTTCTTAGAGTTCTGCGTGATCATTCTTTGATTAATCATCCTACACCAGCATTTTAATTTGGCCTTATTTCAGAATTGCATTACACATGGGCATAATGTTTCTGGCTGTTGGCAAATCTCCTTACTTTATGTGGCAGATGCTTTGCTCCCTTGATTTCCAGGTAGCTTCTCTCCTTGCAGTGTTACCAGATTGCATTACAGCTATTTCCTGCGCAGGTGGCCACAGTTTGTTGCTCAGTTTAAAAGTTCTTCTGTTACTTAAGGTCTTCATTAGAGTTAGATTTTCCACATGCGCAGTATTCAGCTTCTCTCCCGATCCTGAGTAGCTGCTAGTTAAACTAGTAAAATTGGACTAGCAAAGCCCTAGTAAATTTTATTTGTAGAATGTCCATAGTGAGATTAGGTTGGACATTGTACAGCTTATCCTTGTGACTATATTATAGAACACCTGAGTATAGCTTTGTTTAAACTCTGGTATATGTTTGGGAAGTTTTAAATGCTTCTGTTTTAAGTGTCAAGGAGTGAGCAAGCCTGTCTCCCCCATAAAGCACGCCTTAACTCCATTCTGTAACACCTTCATCCCTAAAACTTCTTGGCAAGCAAACAATGAACGTATAATCACACACAGAGTATATAAATGTTATTCCATTAATAATTCCAATCATTCCATGTGATTAAGTTGGTTTTAGTTTAAACCAACCATCTGCTCCATCTGCGACCTTAGAAATTGTTGTTCTTGTCTTACAGTAAAATACGAGCGAATTAAATTCCTTGTAATTGCTTTGAAAAACTCAGTGGAAGTTTATGCTTGGGCTCCAAAGCCTTATCACAAATTCATGGCTTTTAAGGTAAGTGAAACTTAAACTTCACTTTGGTTCAGATATATCTCTGTCCCTCACTATCTTACCACCTACTCTTTGCTTTTGCTTTTTGTTGCTTTGCATAACATTTATTTCTAGGTAAAGATAAAATAATCTTTTAAGGAGAATGTAGCTCTCTTGACGTGCATTGGAGGTGACAGGCATGAAACTGTCACAGTCAGGTTTCTGTTGGGTGTAGATACCTTGTTTTAGTGCAGTGCCAAATTGCATGGTTGAATTCACAAAGCTGATGCTGATTTCCCTCAGAAGACGGAGGAATTTAACATGAATGGTATTTAGTCTAACTTTTACCTAGTCCATTTCTAGAATCTTTTGTTTTGTTTGTTTTTAGAACAAACGTGAATTACCCAAATTTCTTCTAAGGCTTCTAAGTCCTTTAATGCTATGTACAACAATAACAAAAATAAGTAATGCTTAAGTGCTAAAAATTCTAAAGAAAGACTGTCTGTGTTGATCTGGAAACCAACATTTTTATTGTGTTATATAGTGTCTGATTTTTCTTTTTCCAGTCCTTTACGTCACTTCATCACAAACCACTGTCAGTTGACCTGACAGTTGAAAATGGACAAAGATTAAAGGTGATATATGGCTCCCTAGTTGGCTTTCATGCTATTGATGTGGATTCTGGATCTGTGTATGACCTGTACCTTCCAACACATGTAAGATATTCCAAAAAAATAAGTAAACACATCTGTTTGTTGGACTGTATGTTGATGGTGATTGAGTACAATGCTGTGTTTTATTTCAAAAGAAAGAAAATGGAGGAGAATAATTTTTTTATGCCAGCTAATAGAAAACAACTTTTCACATGGATTGTATAACAATGAACTTCTTTTAAAAACCTTTCTTTTCTTGTATTATGAATTTCAATTTTGTAATTGGTCAGAAAGCCTGATGTATGGAGAATAGTATGTTTGATCGGTTTATCCAGAATCTTTAGGACTTCTTTAAAGTGTTAAAAGTCACAAAAATATCTATGTGAATTTAGGTGACTTTTACAATCTACCAGTGTGCTTTTTAATATTGATAACAAGCTGATTAAGGCTTTTCTCCTTAGATTTTCAATTTCAGATGGCACGAAAATGTTCATTTTGGGTTAATTCGTGCATATTGCCTTGTGCGTCTGTTTGCTGGAATGATGTGACCACTATAAACTCATCAAAACTCGTCTAACAAAGTAATTCCTCTACAGACATGAGTGGCAGGCATAGGGCTGCTCAGTATGAAGTTTGTGCTCTGGTTTTAATGTTTTATTTGCTTGTCTTTTAGCTGCAGATAGTCCTTTTCAAATTTGTGGGTTCCAAAAGCCACGGAAACTTGAGGAGTTAGGTTCAAAACACTAGTAGACGATGCCGACTCCTCCGGCCTGGCAGGAGGCTCCTGCAGGGCCCTTCACTCTCATGAAAACCTCCCTCAAGGCAACTGTGCCCTGTCCTGGGAAAGGGGTAGCTCGTCCGAGTGCCACTGCCTCACGAGATCCCGAGGCAACGCGACCCAAAGGGAATTTGGGCAGTTTGCAACCAGTCCGATTCCAGATCTGCATGTTGTAGCCTGTGCCTTGAACTCATCTTTTTATTTATTTATTCGCAATGTGCTCTCAGCCCTGTGTTTTCCAACCAAATGAATACCCATGCCTCTTCCATAGCGAGCCTCTTGATCACCCCCTGCACCCCCAAAGTGACTACTGCCACCCTTCAAATGCTGTCAAGCCCAAGTTTATAAACGTCTTTTAATTAAAAGTAACTTTCTAGATATTCAGAATAATATGTCTAATTACTTGCTAAAATCTCTTTTACTGAGGAACTTTGTTTTTCTGTTGTTAATATGTTTGATGCAACAGACAGTAGCACCGCTGACTATATGCAGCTGTTGAAAACTGCCATCACTTTGTAAAACTGATGGCGATGCCTGTGTGCCACCCTGCAAGCAGGTTCCTCAGCGAGGTGACTAATGACTTGTCAGAAAGACCATTAACATAATTGCCCGTGATATGAAAGGCAAAGAAAAAAGTGAACCTTCTTAGCACTTCCAGTTTTGCAAAAGGCTCGAAATATAATTATGTACATGATGAGAGATACTCCCCAGGTGGATGCCCTGAATATGTGGGGCACCTTTAGGATGACTGTGACTCCATGTGTATGCTTTTCCACAAAACTTTAGTATGTACTAAAAATACCTTTTCCCTTAAGAGTCTTCCACCTGAAATAAATCTGCTGCTACGGTGGCTGTGTCTTTTTCAGTATTTTGTTACTTGAAAGAGCACCAGATAGACCAGATAATTCTCTCAAGGAGCTTTGTAGTGGCAACAGACCAGGCGTTAACAGGCTGACTTGAGATACTTTTGCTCTGTGGTACCCTCTTTTCCTCTTTCTCCATCTCTTACCTGCTTCGATCGCTCATGCGAGTACCAAGGCAACGCATTAAAATTGCTCTGCGGCTCTGGATACCCGTTCTAGTGTTACGGATAGTTGTTGCGGAGGCACGGAGCCAAGTGGTTGGCCAGAGTGTATTCAGTTTGGCAAGTACAGCTTCAGTGCTTCTTTTCTGTTCGTTGTGCCATTATGGACTGCATAAATGTATGTGCTTGAAGAGGAAAATCTGTGTTGCTTGTGCAAATGATGTAGAAACTCCAGTTGTGTGTTTCCAATAGAAATATGAATTACAGTGGTTTCATTTACTGTTTAATTAACATCCTGGTTTGGGTAGTGCTTTGAAAAAAGAAATGCTTTGTTATTGATTTTAAGGTTCTTTTTCTTTCAAAACCTTCTTCCTTTTCTTTCATACCTTCATAGTTGTATATGTGCATTTTTTTTCTTACGTGGGACGTGTTGACTTCTGGGAGCGATTCTAGTGCAGTGAACGGCTGTTAAAATAATTTGTGTAAATGAAATGCACTATTCCTGTAGCATGCAGAAAATGTGTGCTGAACAACATTTAAAAGGCCACTGTTATTAGTGAATATTGTATGTGGGAGGGAGGGACAGAGCAGAGCGGCTTGTGTTTGGAAGGTCCAGGTAACTATTTATCTTTAAATACTGTCAAGCTTGCAGTTTTCAATTCTTCAGTGGGGCTAAAGAAATACAATGGAACGTGAAAGTGCTGATTGTATGGTATGTGGAAGATGTTGTCCTCCCTTTATCTTCTAAAATAATAATTTTGAATTCAAATTCTATTTACCTTCCTTGTGTCTGTTTATATAATGCTCGTGTTTTGAGAATGAGTCAGTAAATCTTACTGTTTCTCAGTGGTTCCTTGGCTTCTTGAACCCAAGTAATACTGGTAAATATAAAGTGATATACTGACCATGGTTTTATTTGCAAACCTCTGTAATATCTAAAGGGGCGAGGAGGGGATGAAACCCATGTCTAGCCCAGTTTTGCTAGCTAGCAAAATACACGGCCTTTTGAAAGCACCGCTTTCACTTTCCATGAGCTGCGAGCCGGTTCTCTTTATTGCTCTGCCAAGCCCAGTTAGATTGATATAGTCACGAGAATTGCAGTCCATTTTCTGATATAAATCTTAGTAAAATATGATTCCAGATCCAGGGGACTATTCGCCCACATGCCATTATCATCCTCCCGAATACCAGTGGAATGGAACTTTTACTTACCTACGAAGATGAAGGCATATACATTGATATATATGGGCACTTCACAAAGGAAACTGTTTTACAGTGGGGCGAAATGCCAGCATCTGTAGGTATGTATGAAAAATAGCACTCTATTAAGGGTAAGATCCTGCTGTATGAAACCTGACTTCTTTATTAGGTTTGTATCCATCTGAAAGTTGTTGTATGGCACAGTAAGCAACTTCAGAGCAAGGCAGATGTCTAGAGTAAACAGATTTATGAATGTTTGTGTTAAGACAGCCAATGATAGTAAAAAGGGTCTTCACATTTGTCCCGTAGAATTTGTATTCCTATAACATTCTTGCACATCGTGCGGTTACTATCCAGCCAAATTCACCAAGGATGCAGCCTACCACCAATTTTCACTTATGTTATTTAAATGAATTACAAAGAAAAAGGCTGTTTTTGTTTCCTACTTGAATTGTTCATAGCTCATAGCATTTTATGTAGAAACTCATAACTTTAGAGGGCTCATTGAAGAGGTCTTTAACCACTGCCAGATGACTCCTTAATTTTACCACCTCGAGTTCAGAGTGCTGCAGGTGTGGGGTATTTCTGAGGCTCTCAGTCTCTCCAGGCTTCTGGTGGCTCTGAAAGGAGGGTGCTTCACCTTTGCTGGAGAGCTTCCAGCTAGCAGTATGGGGAAGAACAAGAACATTCCAGGCAGATTTTTGCTGTTATTATTCAGTACCTTTAATTTCTATTTTGGTTCACTCCTATTCATCTACATCTTAAAGAAAATAATACAAACAAAAAGTCCATGATACTTATATTGTGCAAAAGCATTTTATCACTACAGTAGAAAATGGAGATCTGAGTGCAGAATCAGGCATGTTCAGATTTCTTCCTTTGACTTCTAGAAAACGGGGTAACTTGTAGGGAAACCCCGTTAAAACCAGTGGAGTAACACCAGAGTAAATACAAGGTCCATCATTTCTAGATGACTGTCAGCAGTACTGATCCCACCTCCAGAATGCAGATTTCTACAAAGCAATCTTCTTTTTTCTTAAACTGTCAGAATAAAATTGCACATCAAAACTGTTTCAGTTTTAAGAATCAGTTCCCTTCTGTATAGGTTTGCAAGCTAGCTATATGCTGTTTCTGTCTCCAATAAATAAGCTCCACACCACTCTTCAGCTCGTATCCAGAGCTGCAAGGCATAATTAAAATATATCGTCAGTTCTCCATTTTTCATACTCAACTATTGAATGGTCTTTGATATGTTGAAATTTTACATCCCTTCTGAGTTAATGTTAGAAGCACTATAAGAAGTAATGATCAAAGAGCAATTACCCAGCAAGGTCAGAAAAAGAAGCACTCTAATGAGAAGTATTGAGTGTAATTGGAAGCTGTATTGAGAAATGTTATCTGAAGGAGGCAGAAGCTTTCAAGAACTGTGTCCTTATGGGAAGTACCCTCCTTGGGCATTATGAAAAGTAGCAAGCTTATTTAACATGAAGATTATTACTTTTTTTTAACTGCAATGTTTTACCCATCTTGTAATGTATATATATGATAGGTGATTTACATAAACTCTTTAACTCTTTAAAGTCTTTTATTTTCCTACATAAGCGTCCTCAATTTAGTGTCCTTTTTCCTGCCTTGAGAAGTAACAGAATTTTAAAGAATATTTTTTAAAGCATGAATATTATTTGTAACTGTTACATCTTCTGGTTGTATTATTTTTACTATCTGCTGCATCCTCAGGAGTGCCTCATATTAATAAATCAGTGTGCTTCAAAGATGGATGGAAAAAAGGGAATGGGAAAAAAAAATATGGCAAGAAGAGATGCTTAGATTTGTCTCCTATTAGGAAATTAGCAGTTTGTGACATGAGGCACTGGTTGCCCTCAGAGCTTTCTTCACTTAGTCTGGAGTTTGCAGAAACGCCTCAGGAGTCGACCAGAGAGCTCAATCTTTTTTTTTTTTTTTCCCTTCCCCCCCTGTATTTCTGAAAGCACTGTGTCATTGAACCAAGAAAAATGTGAGGTAGGTTTCTAAAGCATTCCTGTGGCCTGGAATTCACTTTATTTTTTTCCTTTTTTTTTTTTTTCTTGCACATACCCAGCTAGCATTGAAGTGAAAAATACTTCACCATTTGGGACCAACTGAGTATGTGATACTCTGCCAATTAATTGCTCTCATTTAAACGTCCTTCAGTACGCATCTGGCTAGGCATGATATTCTCAGTTTCACAAGGTTGATTACATCTTAACAACAGGAATGCCATTTGGATGTTCTCTTTCCTCATGCTCACTCAGTCATTCCTCCCGCTATTTGGTGTACGATCTATGACAACCGTTTGCATGGGGGGAAAGAATGATCTGTTCGTTTCTGTTACTGTATTTTAGAGCAATGGAACAAATGGGAGGAAGATGGAGATGACACTTCTGAGGATGGTGTCCTAACCGCTCAGTTTTACAGTATAGAAATCAGGAGCTCAGCATGTGCTAGATGTTTAACTTGGGTCAGTCTAGAGAAATGGGCACCACCAGCTAGGAAGTCATCCCATCCTGTAACAGGCAGCTCAAACAAGTGTCATGAAGCAGCTACTCAGGCAGGGGAGGTTAGGAGAGCTGAATGAACAAGCTCATCTGTGGACACATCCAGGTGTCCTCACATGGAAAGGTTTCTGTCTTTGTCCTTTTTTCATTCTTTTTACTTCTGCACATTCCATAGCTGAAGGGAGGCAGTCTCCAAACAGCTCCTCTCCGACTTGTCCTCCGAAATATTCCAGGATGTTGAGAGCTCTTGCATTGCTGCTGCAGCAGTGTTTTTTGTATATCAGATCTGGATTTCTTTGGAACAAAAACTGTTGACTATAGCACATTTGAGTGAGGTCTCGTGATATTCAAGATTTATTTCACTTCCATTTGGAGTCACATTGTAGCTAAGAACAAATTGACCCAACCCATCACTCAAAACTTGTTTCAAGTTTTAAACAGAGAACTCTAACTTTTTTAAAAATAATTGCTTCCCACCAGTTCTTGTTCATTTTCTTGCCTTGACATTTTTGGCTTCAGACAAAAGCAGTAACTATGATGATAGAGGTTTGACTAACCATGCTGTTTGTATGGCCAAATCTAGGGTTTCACATGAGATATCATTCTCTTGGAATTTCCAGACTTTAGCAGGTCTGACACTAGTCTGTATGAGCTTATTTCAAAGTTTTGATTGTGTTTCAGGGACAAAAAGGTCTCGTCTTAGCCTTGGGGTTCGTTCCATCTAGCTGTCCTTCGCTCAGTTCTAATTTTCTTTAAATAATTATTTTGAATTAAAACTTTTGCAATTGGTGAAAATATCTTGGCTGACTGCAGAAAAAGGAAAAGAAACAAGATAGTTGTTATTGATGGATGGGGAAACTAAACATAGCTACCTCTTATAGCTGGGACCTCTGTGACCAATCTGTTAATCAGATATTTGTGTGAGGTCAAATCCAGTGGGAAATTAAAATTGTAGAGCTATTCCATCAATATTTAATCTGGAAGATATTTCACATAGGTAGGGCTAAATACAAACAGAGGTATAATGTTTTATTTCTATAAAACAAGATTAAAAATGGATTTAGGAAACATGAAGTTGGTAAGATTTGGGGGTACTTTTGCCCTTTTGTACAAGTAATGAGTTATTTACATATGAGTAATGGCTTGCATCTTCTTGGAGGACTGGCACAAAAGCGGATATCCTCTGTAGTGTTCATGTTGGAAGCCAAAAGGATGTTGTGTGGAGAGGCAAGATAGTGTCACCAAAAGCTGCTTGTATTGATGTGTCAGTGACCTGTCAATATCCTTTAGCAGTCTTGAAATAATTCCTGTCCAGCTTTGCACAGAAAATGCCTGCTCAGATCCCCATGATTCTTAACTATTCAGATCTCCGGAGCAGCTTTTCACCAGTAACCAGCAGAAAGCATGTAAACAAGCAGCCTCTCACATGCTTTTGGGTTGGGTTGTTAGTTATACTGAAGTAGGCAGATGGAGGTACAGCTGACAAGTTCTGGGGCCTGCTAGCAGAACGTAAGTGATGAACTTGATACCTCTTCCGTTATTATATTCCCACTGCACACAGCTTTGGGGGTCGTCTCACCTGAATGCGGCAGTAGTGGCTTGCCCGGTCATCCGAGGCTTCTTATCCTGGATGACCTAGAGGCTGCAAGAGAGCCTGATTAAGCGAAGAGCTTCAAGGATACTATCGGATGGAAACCTGCCAAAGGCATGGATCGGCTGATGCAGGCAGGGATACTGGCAACTTGAGTGCAGATTTCACACAGTTAGAAAGATAAGAGGATTATGAGTGGATTAAGTCTGTCATTTATATATATATATACACACACACATATGTTTTAAAAAGTTTTAAAAAGTTATTATATATTGTGTTATATATAATACTATATTATATGAAAATACGTTAAAATATGCATAGAGCCAAAAATAATTCTGGGAAACTGAAAGTAGTTACGTTTTCCAAAACTTTATGTACATGTTAAAAATAATATAGAATATATCGTTATCTAATTTATACTGACATCAGGTCAGAAGACTTCATTGGGGTTAATGGAAATGCTTCACATGTCTTGACATAAGAGTCAAGAATCTTTTAGCTGTTAAAGAGCTACAATACACAAAGCTACTTGCCACAGCCCTACAGAACTCGTTTTTTCACATCCATAGTACACACAGTTTGAAATTTAGAATCCCCAAAATGGAGGTTCTAACCTCTGCAGTGAACTAAAGAGGAGGGGAGGGTGTTAGTGTGGAGTAAACGTATCTTGCTTTAGTTACACAGAACTTGCTGCTCCTTGCCTTCCGTCCTCCATAGTGGAGAAAGAACAGCGGGGTCATTGGACTCAAAAATGCTCAAGAAGTAACTCAAAAGCAGAGAAGTTTTTAGTGTTGCTAAATTCCAGAACCTATAGAATAGCTAGAGTAGCCCCATAGTTCTGGCTGCTGGTGCTAACACCTTCAGGGAAAAAAAGCCACAGTTCCTGCTTTAGATCACATTGGTATATTCTCTTTATTTCATGCTCAGTTTTGGAGGCTAAGATTTAACCATTTAAAATGTATTAGCAAATGTGTTGTGCATGATTCTCTTTGAAACAGGCTTTGGAGATTCCCACTGTATACTGGACTCCCTAAAATGACTGGTTGCATTTGGATTCTAATTTACTAATAGTAGCAGGCAAATATACTAGTGGCATTTTTTAACTTTTTAAATTCTGATTTTTTTTTGGGTTGTTTTTTTTTTGGTTTTTGTTTTGTTTTCTTTCAGCTTATCTTCAGTCAAATCAGGTCATGGGCTGGGGAGAGAAGGCAATCGAGCTACGCTCTGTGGAAACGGGCAATCTGGAAGGAGTATTCATGCACAAGAAAGCACAGAAGCTAAAATTTCTGTGTGAAAGAAATGACAAGGTACAGATATCACTGCAGAGTGGTGGTTTAGCAAAAATGAGTCCTACTTGATAAAGAAACTAAGACCGTTTAATTTTTTTTAACTTTGCGTTTAAATTAGCTGTTTCTTACATTAGTGTAAGTTTCCCTTCCAGAGCAAACGCAGACCCCACAAACCCCTCCCTAAAGATGCCCTGCATTTTGGCAAAGCTCTTCCCAGCTCCTGTAGCACCGGCCCTACAGGTTCCCCGCGAGCCGGCCGGGCTGCAGCGCAGGAGATCCACCGTAATGGGCTGCCGAGCTGCTGGATCCCCATAATGCCCAACTATAAAACTGCCCCTCCGTGGCTACCAAAACTATGTGCAATTTGGAGCAGCCATCGAGGAAAAGAAAACACTCTAACAGTTGAGATACCACAAGCACTGGAGTATAGATAATCAAGTATGATTTCTTGCATATGGCATGGCAGTGCTTGATAAATGTTTTCTGAAATCTGTTTAGTCCCGCTGTTATATTTAGAAAATTTGCCCCCAGAGCTGTTTAGTTGTTTAAAATGTGTTCTCTTGCCCTTCCAAATAGGAAACAGGAATATACTAGAAATATATCATAGTTGTAGTAAAAGCACTGTTTTGCTTTTAAAAAGTTTCTCATGGAATTAAAATTGAATTGGAATCTATATATCACTATATTTCAGACAGTACTGTTCTCTCAGATTTCCTATATGGGTAAAAATATTCTCATAAATGTAAACTGACAGCTTTTTTTTCGTTCTTTTTCTTTTCAAGGTATTCTTTGCATCTGTACAGTCAGGAGGCAGCAGTCAAATTTACTTTATGACTCTCGGTCAAAATGTTCTATTCAACTGGTAAATCACATCAAAATGAAGGATACTTTGAATTCCCTCTAGCTAGCAGTGTAAAAGGCTTGGAGGTAATACAGACGAATTTGCACTTTTTACCTACAAGAATCCTGACATTATTAACTTATCAAAATTCATATCCTTTCAGTTTGGAAAGAATTCCATTTTCCTGTCAAATTATTGCAAACATGTTTAGTTCCATTTTCTAAAATGTGTTGCAAACAAAGATGGTATTCACGGTGTTAGCAAAGAGCAACTGTAATGAAGAATGTAGTCAATATAACCAAGTCCTCTGCTATGAAAAGTGTACCTTTTTCTGTTTTCTACAGTGTAATACAGCTAGCTTGAACTGAAGACTTTTTTTGGATGACAACAGTGTACATAGATATAAAACAAATCTATTGGGTGACAAATTGGAATCTGCTTTATTTTGAATTTGTTTTGTCTTGATTTACATTTTAACAAAATGATTACTGTTTCAGCAAAACATATTTGTCCCAGGCTTCTAATTGGTGAAGAGGGAGCTAATGCAGATTTGGACACTGAGGGATTGTATCTTGTGCTAGGCAGAATGGGTGCCTCTCATGTCAGAGCTGGAAAAGCAGTTGCTCTAGACGTGTGTCCCAGGCGACCGATTTTACAAAATACAGGGGACAGGTTTTGTGTTTCTCAGGGCTGGATGTCTCAGCCTTTAGACACAGTTACTGTAGAATGTATTTGTAAAAATAGTTTAAATAGTAGTTTGTCAGAATCATTTATGCATAAATGCATTATGGACCCAAACCTTTAAATTTTTACTCGAACAAGTGACCTATATTCATGTGAGTTGATTTAAAGGCACTATCCTTGTGTATGAGGGTGCAGGATCAGGCACCCTTTTCCTCCCTTCTTGCTCTTTAAGGCTGAAGTCTTCATGTATTTGTGTGTAAATGTTTCCAAAATTGATATCAAGATTAACAAGTGTATTCTTAGTTATAAAAATATCCAAAGAGTTGATATATAATAAATAGAAAATATAAATAATTTCAGGTGCTTTGTATGCTAATTACATCTAAACAAAGCTGCATCCACCAGTGGTATTAGTGCCAGTGTTTCTGCCATAAAACTGTTCTCAGGGGCTTGTGACTTGGCCATAAAACTATATAAACCTTCTAGTATTAAATTGTAGGGTTTAATGCAATCATCAGCTGATGTTTTCAGAGTGCTTTGAAAATGTAAAGCATCGAATAAAAAGCAATACAAAAGAACTCATTCCAGACGTTATACAATATGGATGACACTGTATGCAAAAGTGAAATCATTAACTACAGTGTTCGAAAATGGTTATTTTACTTGAAATATGTGATGCTGAAAGGTGCAGGGAAAGTGTATTGGAATATCTGGTCGTCTACCTCAAGGATGATGATTCAAAATTGACTACGAAGGGGTGAAATTAAAGTCGTTAGAACTGGTAGCTCTTTTGTACAGTATGTCAAGTTAAGTTAGTGTTAGTAGATGTGTTGTGACTGACACATGCTCGGATCGAAAGCATCAGCTCCAGAACTGGTATTCTTCTCCAGAACTGTGTTCTTCAGCAGGGAAATCAAGGAATGAACCCAGCTGGGGAGTAAGCACCGTTTTCACTCCCAGTGGTGGCACCTCAAGTGCTGCAGGGCAGCCCGGAGATGCCAATGCTGTTGCCATGTTCTTTGGCTACATGGAAGACTGCACTTTCCAAAGTTTCTAACTTAGCACTTTTCATGACTTTATCTACAATTGTGTAGTGTTTTTTATGAAGTATTTTCCTCTTAAATGTTTTAACTTAGAAAAAATACAAGCCTAAGGACATGCTAAATAAAAATATGTTGTAGTTGCACACTCAGAGGGGATTTTAATGCACACAAGTAATCACCTTGTGCACAGACTTAAGATCTGAGTGGTGTACAATGTCCAGGAAGAGCTGCATCCAATCAGCAGGTCTCTATTTAGTAGTATTCCTGCCTGGATTCCTATGCTACTGAACATGGAGCCTGTTGGGTCCATCTGTCACCAAAAAAACAACAACAAAAAAACACACACTTAAAGAAATACAGACAAAACGTATTTTGGATTATTAGCAAAATATAGTTTATTAGCTTTGAACTTAAAGTAAAAAATATGAGAGACTGTGAAGAAAAAGACAACGCTCATTGTGTACCCCATGGGTGTACAAAGCATGTTTTCAAAACTGCTTTTGCTGCAAGCAATCAGTGATCCATGCTGCCATATAGTATTTTTAAGTGTGCTTCTCATAGCTGTCTCTGCATTACATGGGAGGCACATGAATTTTCCCTTCCCCTCTGATTTTTGATGCCCACAGATGGGTGGCAGCTTTTTCCTGATCCTAGGCACCACTTTGGAGGAGTTAGTAGAGGACATGGGCACTTGGAATAGCCCATGCCAAGCAATTAAGGAAGCAAATGTAATTAAACTTTTTAAATGTATATTATTATACCAGGAAAAAAAATGTAGGAGTAAGTTAAAACTGTAAAGCTGTTCAGCTGTATACCAGGAAAAAAAAAACAGTTTAGAGAGGGAACGTGCATTATTGCATTAAGAATTTAATCTCTCATTCTGCTCCCTTAAGATTTTTTCACATTATAATTCAAGGCTCTTCATGGCTTTTTTTTTTTTTCCCTGTGTAAAATTGTCGGAGCCATTTGGTTTGGGTTACATCTGTGTTTTCATATTTACACAATCAGGCCCATAGAGGTAAATGCTTTAGAGGTGGGATTCCAAGTAATAATGGTGCAGCAAGAAAAAGAATGTTTGTATAAGCCCATCAAGCGAAAACTAGAATGGCTGAAGATGAGAAAGAGCTCAGAGAAGTTGAGAAAAGTAATTGGAGAGAAAGGAAATGACTGATGAGAAGGGAGAAGCTGAAGAAGGTGAAGAGGAGAGTAGCCAAAGGGGGAGAAGGAGATGTCTAGAACTGCCTTATTATAGGTGCGGGGGAAAAAAAAAACAAGAGATGCTAAGGAGAGGAAAGCGACCAAAGAGACAGGAAGGTATTTGGAGGAACTGATGGTCTGAACACTGAATGAGAGTTCCGAATAACTGTTAAAAGTGCAAAGCAAAAGTTCAAAGGCTGGAGAGGAAAAAAAAAAACCCAGTGACCCAAGTTGTTAATGCCATAAGTCTAACTATGCAAAAATATATACATTTTTTCTTTTTATTGTGAGGAGTTTCCATAGCTGTATCCTTTTGCTAACTTTTAAAAGCAAGTTGTGAACAGCTGAAATGGGTGTTTTTTGTTCTGAAGTCACTTTGATGCCAATAAATATTGTAAGTGGAGAAGATGAGAATTTTAAGGATTGATATATGCAGTATCCAAATTCAGGTAGTGATATTTGACCAGACAAGTCTATGCTAGTTTTATATTAATGAAGTATTGTATGGGACCATTCTCATTTAGGAATGGAGAACTCTATTTTGCAGCCTAAACCTAGACATGTGACTTTCAAAACTGGGAACAATGCAAGATATGTACTGTACATCATGTATTTTTTTTATTATTCTCTAATGTCCAGATTGTACATTTGAAACAGTAATAAAAAATAATCTGAAAACAAAACCGAATATCTTGTAAAGCTCTGTTGTATTGGTATAAGCCTACTGTAAAAATCATAGCAAATTTTGTTTTTTAAGCTGCCTCAGCCTGCCCAGGGGAACATCTGGCCTATTCTGTTCACCTATAAAACTGAAACGAGTGTGTTTCCTTGCAGCAGATAAAGATGTGGAGGTGACGGTGTGAGCGATGCTAGTGAGGGTGGCAGCCTGTGCTGTGCTGTGTGCTACTGATGAGTGAGTTTCTGTGTGTCCGTGCGCTTGGCACCGACGGCAGCAACGGCACCGACGGGGGCAGTGACGCTCGAGCGCGGTGGCACCTGGCAGGTAGCGGCACTGCAGCCACTGCAGCCACTGCCTTTTTTGTGTGTATTGGGCTCCGTGCCAGCTCAGCCCTTGCGCTTTTGCTCAAGTGTGCTCACTGGGTTGGCTTTGCAGCGTGTCACGTGTACGGCTGCATGGAACACATTGTAACGGTACCCTCTGAGAGCCCAAGTTAGAAAATTAAACACTGAAATCAGTGCTGGAGTTAGGGTGAGGGCGTGAAGCAAGATTTCTATGATACCTGTATGTTTAATGAAGGTGTCTCCTTCCGCAAGGTTTTATCCATCTCTTCCAGCCTAAGAGGAAGAGTTTCCAGTGCGCAATGTTTGGAATGGGATCCGTATCGGAAGTTTAAAGGATAAGATGGTTGCTTGGCTGAGTAGATCAGCTTCTTTAGAGAATCATTGTTATTTCCATTAGAAGTTATTTCTGAGCTTCAGCAGCACCGCATACTTGGATTCTTCCACCCCGGGACCTCAACGGAGTGTCTCCTCGTTAAACATACAGAGCTTTCGTTCCAGTTCAGTTTTGTTTGTGCGAAGAAGCCTTTTTTCTGGATTTTTATCTGCTTACCTCCCGCAAAATCAGCCACAATTTAGCAAGTACAGCAACAAAAATGCTGATTTCTGGCTTTGTCATCCTGCACTCTTCTGTAAATAAAAAATACCGTAATTTTTCCATGCATGACTAGTGGAGTTGGAGATGATGATAACAGTTTTTTCACAACATTAACAACAACTGAGATGATGTTTTCTAGCACCAGCATGGAAAAATCTTGTACCTGCCCCTATGTGTGTGAAAAGACATGTAGGTGATGATTAAGGATTTACTATTTTCAGATTGCCCTTACCTGTAGATAGGGGTTACCTCAGTAAAAGGCAATAATACATGCAGTGAGAAGTGCTGATTTTCCGAAGAACGTGTTTTTCCCCTTGCTTTTAGCACTGTCATATTTTGCACAGTTTCCGTCTTCTGTGTCCACTACTATAAGTCTTTTTTTTTTTTCTTTTTTTTTTAGAGAAAAGCAAACTTCTTCCTTCACCAAAAATAGACACATAGACAAGCACGGAGGCTTTTCTGTGAAGAGGAAAAAAAAAAAAACAGTAGTACAAAAATTCAGGAACCAGAACTTGGAAATTGGTTGGCAGGCTGGTCTACTGGACTTTGTACCTTTTGTCATTCCAATGAAAAGGAATCCCCATTTAAAACTTCTGGTTTTGGCTACGTTATAAATTTAAAAAGCAATATTCAGTTTAACCATGCATTAAGCTGTCTCCCCAGATCTAGCAGATCAGGCTGCTACAGCCTCGATGTCCTGGTCCTTGAGTGTGACTTTTCCTACAGCTGCAGTTCCGGGCCCAGTGAAAAACTAGCAATAAATGTGGTTACAGCTGGGTGGTCAGCTAGATCTATATACACACAATGCAAGTTACCTTGTACACCTCCCCAACTAGGCATTTTGTATTTACTTTCGCCACTGGAGCTCAAGTGAAATTGAATTTTTTTTTTTTGAAGTAGTTTGTTCCATGGTACCAAATTGTTCTGGGTGAGATTGTTTCTCCACCGACCATCATAAAGGGTAGCTTACAAATTCAGGTCCGTATTTAGACAACTGTATTTAAGTTGAATGAAACATGAGCAAACCTGCAATCTCTGTAAAAAGGCTTTTCTATAGATCCTAAAACCTGCGGAATACATCAAACTTCCACGTAACAAAAGCACTAGCAATGTTCCTGCTGATCTGCTGATAGTCCATCCCTTTCTTAAACTGCTCTTCCCTGTGCCTACTGCTGCTGAAAGGGCGAGAGGATGTGTAGGGTAATCACCCCAAGTCTTTTTTTTTAGCAATGTTTAATCGCTTCCTGTTAGTTTCAAGGCTGCGTTGATAAAAGCACCAAGGAGGTAACAGTGAAACATACTGGAAGGGTTATTTTATTTTTTGTCCCCCCAAAACTTTTTGTGGCAAAAATGTGTAATTTTGTGCAAAAGCAAACTGTGTTTTTTTTTTAACCTAGAGAACATGGTATTATTTTGTGCCTTTTGTTTCTCTGACACCTGAAATGGGGTATTTTCCTCAATATATAATAAACGCAGACTGCTCCTCGCAGCTAACTGGCAGGGTGGTTCAAAGCCCATTGTGTACATGAACTAAGAGCACTGGCTCCTAAATATTGCTGATGATTTCAGCCTATGTATTGATCCCACAGAGGCAGACACTGATACAGTTCATCATTTAAGTACATGCTTGATCTTAAGTGTGTGAATAATCATATTGTCTTTAATGACTTTCTTTTTATGCTCTGCTGGAACAGGTTCAACATGACGCACTCGTGATTCTCACATAGTCAGTAGTCACGAATCATCACCCACCATTAATGATTCTCCAATCCAAGCACTTCCAGAGAAGTTCATTTCAATTTCTAATACGGCTATGGATGTTATTCCCTTGGTCCTGTGTGGCAAAGTAACCACAGCAAGAGGAACTGACAGAGTTGGTCATAAAAACACGCTGTCCCTAAATGAAACTTAGTGCAAGGGCAGATTCTTCCTGCGCTGATAATTTTGTAGAGCAGAAAGATACTTATTCTGCTTCAGTTTTTAAATTGGTATGTTAGCTAGACCTCTGCTGGTGAGCAAGAAGATAACAGGAATAAGTGCATAGAAGGAGCTACCTCACTGTAACTGATGACTCATTTTCATAGGTCAAAAAAGTCTAAGCCACAACCCCCCCGGGTAAGGCTTGTACATAATGTGAAACATTAATCCTATACAACATTAATTAAAAAGTGTTTGGATTTTATTCCTTTCTTAATCGTAAGTGCAATTTTATCAGTCCAAACAACAGATCATGTATACACCAAAAAAAAAAAAAAAATCAAATTTCATGCCACACCCTGGCTCCAACATAAACAGAACTGTTTCAAACGTTCTCTCTAAGGACTGCATTATTACATAAACCCAAGCATTCCAGCCCAAAGGCCAATACAGGCTTGTTCCTATGCCACAGCTTCTAATTCTCCAGTCTGTTTTAAAGGGTGCAAGCAACAAGTTTTCCAGTTTCCTAAGGCGAAGTTTCCGGAATCTCAAAGGCAGTGGACTGAGAACACAACCAATCCCAACTGTGAGCCCCGAGAGCTGCTTCTGGCCCAGCATTTGAAGCAGTGCTAAACTGCTGCCCAGCTTTGGTCTGTCACATTTTCAAAGGACCAGCAACACTAAAAATAGAAGAAACAGCTTTTCTTCTTCCTCTTCTTATCCTTTTAGCTTCACCTTTCTCTCCTCACGCTGTACCACTGCTTCATAGCCTGTTACATTTCAAAAAGAGTCAAAAAAAAATCAAAAATTTTATTTTCAAAAATAAAAACTCCAATCATTTATACATGGCACCAAAAAGAGCCAAATAATGAAGGGATATTAAAATCGGGACCACTTCAAGCAAGAGGCAAGGAGGACTAAATGCAAAGTCCTTAATTCCCGAATTTCCGTTAATGCCGTAAAAGACTGTGATATCACAGAGGAGAACAGGACCATCCTGAGAGCTGGAGTCGTGGTGGGCTGAAATTGAACAGTAACTGGTGAAAGGTCACACACCTAGGGACCAAGAGTAAGAACTTCCCCTAACATGTTGTTAGGACCAACAAACAGAGAAAGACATGAGTGAATTTTTCTAAAGCAGGAGGATTACGACTATGAACGTGCTGCAAATGTGGGGAAAAAAAAGGAAAAAAAAAAAGAGAAAAGGATTAACTCAACTTTAACTTTAGGAGGTAGCACTGAGACGTTTCCACTACAACTAGGGATGTGTTCACCCTGCTACGGATGCAGGAACGAGTGATTATTAGTCAAGTTGCGGGAAGAACTGAAGGAGAAGCAGGTGCAGCAAATGGTCCTTGGGATGATCTGGGGAACGCAGAGCCCACTCAGAGCCCGTGAGGCGCGAAGGCCGTGACTTGTTCGCCCAGCAAAGATAAACAGCCCCCGTGGGAGATGACGTGCGGAAGCGCTCCGGGAGGACACGCCGAGCGCAGGCGGCCGCCCGCGGGGACAGCGGGGCGGCGCGAGGAGACGCTCGGGCGGGCGACGCCCCCCGCGGCCGCCGCCTCCCGCCACCGGCGCCGCCGGCCCCTCCCCCGCGACCGTTGGGCGGTTTGAACGGCCGCGGCGCGCGCGCAGCAGCCCCGCCCCGCGCGCCATGGCGGCGCCTCGGCTCGGCGCGCCGTGACAGGCGGCGGCGGAGCAGGAGGCCGCGGCCGCCGAGCCCCGCCGCCCTCCCGCTCGCCGAGCGCCTTCCGCTGCCGCCGGCGCGGCCGCTGTCATGCAGGACGCTGCCCCGGACGAGAGGCGGGGGGTGGCGGCGGCGGGCGGCGGCGCTTCGTGGCTCCAGAAGCTCTTCGAGGAGGTGCGCGGCGCCTCGCAGCTCAGCGTGGCGCCCGCCGCGCCGCCGCCGCTCACCGTGGTGGCCGTGGAGCGCTACCTGGCCGAGGCAGCCGCCGCCGCCGCGCCGCAGTACTGGTACGACGTGACGCTGGCGGACGGCGCGGGCGAGCGGCGCTGCCACCTGGCGCCGCGCCTCAGCGGCCTGGTGCAGCGCGCGCACCTGCGCGCCGGCGCGCGCCTGCGCATCACGCGCTGCCACTACGTGTACGACGAGCGGCGCCTCCGCTGCGGCTTCGTGTGCGTGGAGGCGCTGGAGCGCGCGGGGGGCGCCGCGCCCGCCCCGCCGCCCGCCGGCCCCGCCGCGCGCCCGCGCCGCCCGCAGCCGCTGCGGGGCGGCAGGAGGCACTACCTGCCCCTCTGGAACAACGATGACCCCTACGGCGACATGTGGGTGGCCGAGAAGCCTCCCGCGCGCGTGGACGTCGACGGTAAGCGGCGAGGAGCGTCAGCGCTTGTCTGTGGCCTTGGTTCCGGAGCCTGCCTGAGTGTTCAACCACTAACGCTCCGGTTTGGTCTCTCTTTTTTTTTTTTTTTTCCTCGTAGTCTCCAGGTTGACTTCTCTTGGTCACCTGGAAATGACGTGGAGAAGCAGAGTTCACTTCCAGCCGCTGCTCGTGAGGGTCCTGCACAAATCTAGACTAAGGTACTACGGGAAACCAGACAAAAAGCTGGATATGCCCTATCAGGTAAAGAGGGATAAAGATGCTGCTTGGCACTCCTGAACTACAGTTGTAGGAAGTTGGGAGATAGGTCCCATGTAGCACGTGCTGTTAAGAATTATGCTGTAGCGAAGTTATGCTGAAAAGGTTACCCGTATAAGAATGTTAAGCCTTCAAAAGTGTGATGGGTTTAGTGGTCATATATGCAAAGTTTTAGCTGAGCTTTTTGTGTGAAATTACTTAACAGTTTTCAGTAGCTTAATAGCCTGAACTTTTTTGCTATCTGGCTATGGAAGCAGGAGTTAATCTGCCTTTTCTGACAAACAGAAGCAAGCGAAACCTAACAATCTGTTTCCCCTGATTCATCTCATGACTTCCGGAAGGCTAAGTTAGTTTGCTGTCAAATTCTTAATGCTTTTTGTAATGGTTGTTTCTGTGTACTATTCCATAGAAGGGGGAAGAAAGGGCAGCATTTTACAAAGAGGTCCAGTAACCCACGTGAATTTTTTTCATGGGGAGAGAGGTATATGAAACTCCTTTAGGACGGCTGTGTAGTTCTCTTGTTCCAAGTTTCTGTTCCCTTGCTGCATGAAGATAAGTCTCTGCATCATGTTGTAAGAGGTTGTCAACAAACAGTCTAGGTGGTACTCCTAACTTCCATGGAAGTTCATCAGTCGTGTTTCTTGGTATTAATTGCGGAATCAATACCCAGATCTGATTTACCTGGACAAAATAGAAGCGAGATTTTGCGTGTTTTTTCTTCTCTATACATGCTTTTATTTCTTTCATAGAAAAGTGGTGTGTTGAGTTATTGTTACTAGCTAGAGACCAATGGAGTAACAAAAGATGTTATAATAGTTTAATTTCAAATGTGCATGGTTTGTGATTAATTTTTGATATGGAGATGAGCAAACAAGCATTAATTTGTATAATATCTGCATACTGTTTGGAATTAGGAAAAGACAGCAAGGGAATAAAAGACATAGGCACTGGATATGCCCAGGAATTATAATATTACAGAGAGTAAGTGGTAGTGTGGACAAAGGCAGATGACAGCTTGAGGCTGACAGGTGAGTGGATAAAATGAGGTATTTTGGCAGAACTATCTTTTGCGGTGGATTGCTGCCTTATAAGACCATTATAAGTTTAAAAAGCTTTACCTCTTCCAGTGCTCCGAGATGTGTTCAGTTAATTCAAAGTAATACTTGTGTGGGGTTCTGTTTTGTTTTATTGTTTTGTCTGTGTATTTTTTGTTTGTTTGTTTCTTTTTTTTAAGCGGGGGAAGAAAATTGAGGTTGAAATCTTTGTTGCAAGAAAAAATATAATGGAAAGAAAATTGTTCACAATGCAGTTTTATATTTTAACTTTGATAAAATGTTTGTTTTCTGAATCTTTTTTTTTCTTGAAAAATCAGTCATATTTTTTGATGATGATGGTTTATGTAATCAATGATCTTATAATAGCTCAACCTTCATACCATTTTCTTCATGGACATTCTGAAGTGTTACTGTAACAAGGGAAACTTTTTTTTTAATTATTATTATTATTCTTGCATATGATACTTCCCAAATCTCCTCTGAAGAATACTGAGTCAAGCTGGTGTCACTTACCACTACTCAGCAGTGGAAAGATAAGAGTTTGGGAAGGGATAGCTCTGGATAGATTCTTATGTAAAAGTTGGAGATTTCTTCACCTCCAGTTTTGAGTGCCTGTTTTGGATTATATTCTGTATCTGTTTGTAATCGGCAAAGAAATTGTCTGTGATGCTGACATAATAGCTAATGCATTATTCAATACAAATCTTAGCAAATGGTGGTAATTAAATGTATTTTGTCACTTTTTCTTTTAGGCATACTTTGAAGTTGCTGATGGTTCAGGCATGATGTCCATGGTGTTGTGGAATTCATTATGTCCTGAGTGGTATAACAGTATGAAGGTTGGCACAGTGCTGCTTCTTGAGCAGTATGCTGTCAAAAACAGTTATCCATTTAAAACACAGCCAACCCCAGGGGATTCACAGATGAAGAGATTTGCTACAATTGGTTAAGTATTACAGAAATGTTTTGATTTAATGACATATAGCTGTAAAAATGAGATACCATTTCAGCTGAAAGCGACATCAGTGCCAGTCAAGTTAGGTGGCCTTCTGATCACTAGAGCGATATTTTTCTGGTTTATTTCTCAAAGCAGATAAAAAACAGGTGCCTTTTTGAAAAGGATGTTGATGGGATTCTGCAAGCATGGGTTATGATCTGATGAGCATAGACCTGATGGGCGCATGTTGGGCATATTTTGCCCCCAGCCTTTCATCCTGTCTGATGCCCCTTTGGTAATGGACCCTCTATTCTTGCCTCTGTTTCTGTGACCATGGGCTCCATCTTTGGCACCCTTTCTCACTGCATGAGAAACTTATTACTGTTCAGGAGATTTGAAGACTGAAACTCTGCAGGAATTTTTGTGAACTAATCAACTGGAAGATGTTTGCAGAATAGAATAGAAAAGAGAGTTTATGTGTATGTCCTTACAGAAAGCATTACCCACCTCTTACCCAAATGCCAAGATTTCTTCTCTCTCATTGCAGTAGGCAAATGAAACTTGGTATCCTAATGCCTCATTTCTCTGTTTCAAGTCCTAGTAATGTTGTGTTTTTTTTTTTAATTTTATTTAATTGTCAGTAGATTAAGAACTGCTTGAATTAGTCATTTGTGGATAACTCATGAGAATTCATTCATGCAGGCCAGATATTATATGGCCAATACACTATTCTTATTTTTCTGTCTTACAGAAGAAAAGAATCTCTTATTCATGCTACAAGAATAGGTAAAATGTAGCTCTTCACAGAAATAGAATGGAAAGTGATCCATTTTAAGAGATTATCTGCTGTGATACATACCCTTAAATAGTGTCTCTGACAGCTTCCTTAGCATTCAAGAAGTTTTTGATATTTGATTCACATTTACAAGGCTTTTTGCCAAAATTAATTGAAACCTTTATTTAAAAAAAAAAAAGAAAGAAAGAAATCTGACTCCTGATTTCAAGTACTGGGATTGTAAGCACAGATTTCTGGTACTGTATTTTAATCTAGTTCTGCTTCTGATTAATAATACAGCTATGATTTGTGCATTGCTCACTTCTTCCAGACTGCTGAGTCTCATGATCTGATGCTTACATTAGACTTTAGTGTATGGGATAAGCCTCATCTGCAAAGCTCCATTGAATAGAAGGTTGTAACGATGACCACTGTCTCTACTGAAACAGCAGCACCATGGGGAGCGCACAGATGAAGAATATTCTGTGGCAAAAAACAAGTTTCTGTTGTTGGTTAATGTCACAGATTATCAAGAGAGCTATGCTACAGAAATACCAGTGTTGCAGTGTAACAAAAACAGCCTTTCCAAACTACACAATACTAACTTTATCAACGTTTCTTTTTGTGCCTATTTCCCTGAACATGAGTTTTCCCTTACATGTTTGTACTTGAATCAGATGTCCAACAAGGAGAAAATTCAGATACTTTCCATGAAACAAGCAAGCGTATGTGTTCATGAAGGTTGTGCATAGATAGCATATTAATGATGACAGTCTCCTAATGCAGTTGTATGAAAATAAAGAATAGTTTCACTACTAGAAGCAGTATATTTTTTGTCCAGTTTATCTGCATTAAAAACAGGTCTTAATGTCTGAAGTTTGTGATAAATTGGCAGAAGAGAAAAGTGTTTAGCCCGGAAGGGGAGTCTGGGGGAAAGAGTAAGCTGGTGATGATTATAAGCCAGCATCAGAGCAATTTTAATTGCCTCAAACCTTTCTGCATAGTAAAATTTGCTTTTTGGGCAAGTATCATTTTTCTCACCACCCCCCAATATAGGGCAATATCATTTCCGGTTTTAAAGGGTCCCTACTGTGTACTCAAAGTTCTTCAATTAGCTAGTTAAAGCAATCAGTTACATGGAATTGCTTGAGTAAGTGTTTGTTGAGTAAGTAACAGCTTCTTTCGTAATCTGCTTCCACTTTGTAATTCTATCACATCCCCTTTTCCCAATATTTTCTTACCATCATTTGCCTGTAAATTATTTAAAATACATCTAGAGCGATAACGAAGTCAGAGCTTGGTAGGCTGCAAGGGTTTTGAAAGTGCTTCCAAAGTTAAAAGTTCTCGCAAGACCCCATCTTCCTGGCACGCTCCCAGAGTCTCACAAAGCGAGTTATACATTGCTTGCTTCTGCAGCTTGCAGCTGTGGTTCTTGGAGCTTGATTAGTTGCTACCACTACCTTGAATTCCACCAAGAAGCCTCTGAATAGTGTGTGCATCTCGCAGATGGCTGAATTTATGTGGTACTGATGAAAAGTGCTGTTTTTAATAGACTGGACTGACCTTAACTTCTAAATCATTCCAGAGCGTAGTCCCAGCTTGAGTCTCTCACATTCACCTAATCTCAAAATGATGGCGCTACTGATGAATGTGTTGAGGAATGTTTTTCTTGGTTTTCTCTGAAATACTGTCTTCAAAGACTGAATTCAAGCCACGCTCGTCCTCAGGATACTTTTGTACGCATCTTGTAGCAGATGACAAACAAGGAAGCGGAGGGTCTTATGTTAAGTATAACAACTTCCTGCACTGTGGGAGAGGTCTGATGTAATTATAAACAATCCTATGTGTTATTTATAGCTCTTTTCTGGCTGCATTACTGGAATGATTCCGTATCCAAATCAAAATTTCTTGTAGAAACTGAATCAGTCTTGAATATCAGCAAGATTTGCCTTGTTATGAGAGATGGAACAGACTATTGCCTTTTATATTTTAGCTGCTGAAACCATTCCTCCCATACTGTTTATCTGGTTGCAGAAGCCTGCTATCTCCACTCCCCCTCCACAACGCTCCACTGTGTTATTCAGTATCTAAGCAGTCTGCTTGCTAAATTCAGTTTTTCAGGAGCTATAGAATAAACTCATCCTTTTCCTGCATGGCCATGGTATATTTAAATCATGTTAATAACTAATTGAACATAAATTAGAGATGGATGTTCTGATCTATTACTTGGTCTTCTGTTATAGTTCATCCTCTGTAAGTTGGTTTTAAATTGTAGTGACCTTTGAGAATGGAAATAGTGTAAAACGTATTTTATTGATGATTCATGTTCTGTCAGTACCTGTTGTTGCTTTTTAAAATATCTGTCTGGATCAGAGCAAATGGGCTCATCTAGAGAACTGGAAAGTTTAGCATTGCTCAGATCATAACACTGCATTGATGAATACTGTATCTGAATTCCTTACTTTATCCAGATGAAAACTAAAGTTGAAAGACTTGCTTAAGAATTTCACGAGCAGTAGGATAGTTAGAGTACTTCTTTTAAAAATAATTACTTGCTTTTGAATTGTTTTTAGCCTAAGTAAGAATATTTTTAATTTGTATTCATGCCTTAAATGTGACTGTTTTATTTTTTTTTTCCTTCATCAGAAATCAGCTTGAACGTTCGAGACCCACCTACTAAAATAAGTATTATTCCAGAGGACATGGTGAAGCCAGAATGGGGATTACCTGAAGTAAAATATCGATTTATCACAAGGTAAAATAAAATCTTGTTTCTCAAGCTGGAGCTTGATTTTTACTAAATTACACAGAATGTAAATTGAAAATTTCTTTCAAGAAGCTTCTAAGAAAGCTTAATGAAATTAAAATGAGCTTTTTGGTTTTTTTTCTGTTTTTAGGTCAGAACTGGATGCCTTACCAAACAATCATTCCTGTGACGTTATTGGTCTTGTGACATTTGTAGGAAGGGCTGAAAGAGCAAGAAAGAGAGGTTTTTCTATAAATATCACTTTTCAAAATTTAGGCAATAATTTTTAATATATTGAAGAAATGTTTATATTTTTCCTTGGTATTTGTTTGTATAGAGCATGGTGAAGACTTCTGGCTCTATCGCTGGGTACATGCCATTGATGGGACCTCAGACCAACCCTTCATTCTGGAATTATTTGCAACATCTCAGCCAGATGTGTTTGAGCACATTCACCCAAGTATTTATCTCTTTATAATACTTAATTACTTGCAATGTTTTTCTAGTCAGTTATTTTAAAATCTAAATATAATTGGATTGACAAAGAAAAAATTACCGCATTTTTTTCAAGTCAGAAAATAGATGATCAGTTATACAAAATGTTAAAAAGAAATGCACACATTACTTTAAGTATTGGCAGCCCTTAACATATCTTACTTGAAGCAATGTCACTTGCATCAGAGGTAAATAAAGGAAGAAGGCAAATACTAAAATCTCCTGTTCCCTTTGTCCTGTAAATAAGTGATTATTTATAGATGGGGGAACAATTATAACAGGAAGGATGGGGGAAGGGAAAGATGAAAGTAGAAAAATTTCATTTCCTCTTTTTTTTTTTTTTTTTTTCAAAACAGAAATCATCACCCAGCTACAATAGTTATTGCGTGTGATGAATTTCAAACTGAGGAAACCTTGGTTATGGATTATAAAGGGGCTTTAAATATTTCCTCTTTCCTTCTTTTTCTTCAACCCTCTCCCTTCCATTAACACTGGTTGATGTCATGTGCTTTTTATATCATATGATACAGCACCAGCTGCACAGCCCCATCAAGGTTGTGGATGCATTCCTTTTGCGTGCTGTAGGGAAATAGCAAAGCGTTACATTCTTAAGTTTAACTGGGCTATTAACTAAAGAATGAGTTTATATTCTATGTAGAACTTTTACAGTGGCAGCTCGTGATTTCTTGTACTTTTTACGTTTGTTACGCTTTTTTCTTTAGGAAATCCAACTGTCTAATGTTCATGTGGTAGCTGTGTATTTCACTGATACCTGGTGAGGTTTCTCATGTTTTAGTGCTAGAATATACGTTGAAGTTTCCTTGCCCAGCTCTTGCAAATTGAAAATCAACTTGTATCCTCATGTCATAACTTCTAACAAAGGCTGAACATACGCTGAAGCATTTGGAGGCTCAAGAAATGAAGTATCTGGGTTTGATCATGTGTATAATCAGCCTTGAAATGCTGAAATCAATGAGGTATCAGAGAAAACTGAAGTATTTTTCTTCTTTAGTGACATACTTGGTGTGTACACAAATGAGAGTGGTACGGGACATCACGGAGAATCCTTCTAAGACAATTTATCTTACAACTTCAAATGAAAGTCAAATATTCATTACAGGTAACTTAAACTATTTTTAAGTTTATGTATTTATATTCTTGTTTCTTTGGAAAAGATATTTTAGTGCTTTCAAGCTTTCTGACTTTAATTGAAACAAGAAAAAAATACGGTTTTATAACAAAAAATGTAATGCATAACATTAGTTTTCTTTCAGAACTAACTTTCAACCTGTAATGAAATAACATCGCAAAAAGGGAGAGGGGCAAGTTGCATTCTGGTGAGGCAATAATGGGTGTATCTGGTGTGTCCTATGAAAAAGTACATAACTATGCTTAAGTCATATATTTACTAATTCTTTCCAGACTATTTTAATCATTTGAGTGTAATTCCTTAAAATAAAGAAAAAATCTTCTGCAGCTTTTCTTGATTGTATATTTCATTATTACAAAAATAAGTATAAACAGGTATGGTTATGTTAAACTTGTCTTAGTTAATATTTTTCCTGGTCTATTTGGAGAGCTCTTACATTCTTTCCCAGTGTGCTGGGAAGGGATGTGGCGTTGAGCTCCAGTCCAGGCATTTCCCTTCTAGCTGCTCTTGTTTGGATACGCTCTGCTGCAGCCCAGTGCTCTTGGTGGCCCTGTGATACTGTGTGCTAGACACTGTCAGCGAGCAAGTCCCAGGCAGGATGAGGCACATTTGCTCCTGAATCAGGAGACAGAGCACAGCCCAGTATTGCAGGCGAGCAGTCTACTGCTATGACTGCGAGGCAGTACAGGATTTGATAGGCGTAGCTTTCCTGTGTGTATCTATCCAGCTCATTTCTTTGGTATTCCCAACAGACCGCACATCCATTCCCAATCTTACCACTGACAAGTAGGAACAGAGGAAAAAATATGTGCTAGTAAATTACCTGAACCTAGTGAACTGTGTGCACACAGCTTTTCTGAGAAGCTGGGTAGGGTTTTTTGTGCTTAGTGGGGCTAGCAGACCTTTTTCTTATTTATTTTTTTTTAACAATTTTCTGGTGATTTTTAAAAATTTCTTGCTAAATGAAGAGTTCAAGATTTCTTCCTCACTTGTCTTTAGTATAGTTTGTGCTCGGCTTTCTAATTAAATGTTTCACTCGGAGCTTTTTGCATTCTAATTTTAATTCATTTTATGTTCATTTGGGTCCTAAATGAGAAGAGCAACTGGAGATTGCAAGACATTTTTGGAGATGTCTTTTAGATCATAGTTTAGAGGCAGACTTGCTCAGATTACAATTCATTTGCTAAAACTTGTACTTAGACAATATCTTGGCTTCAACAATAATAAATAAGCCACAATTTACATCCAATAATAAATGCATATGTTACCAATCACCTTACAGTAAAAGATGTTGGCCAAAACCTATGCAGATGACTTAGGTGTTTGTTCTTGTTGGGATAGAAAAGAAGGAGGGAAGTATAGATCTTCAGCGCAGGAGATGCGACTGAACAATTTCTTGAATTTTATTTATTTATTTATTTATTTTCTGTCCTGTAAAAGCATATTCTATCAGCATTTTTTTGACATTTTCTTTTTTTAACTGTAAGAGTGAAATGCAGTATTAGTCAAGGAATTAAGGATATACATTTCATAAAGTATAGTTGAATGGGATGTCCTTGCATTCTCTAGTACAGTGTTTTTCATTTTTGTGCATTGTTCAGGATAGTTTCAAGGTGAAAACTGATGACAGTAACCTGCTTTATTCTCTGATACCTGATCATTTTGTTTTGAAAGGGTGGCACAAGGGTCAGCCATACATCAAGGATACCAAAGTGAAAAACTTCATTCAGTGGATTAAAACGCAACGTGAAGCTGATCAAATGAAGAAAACTGTCATTGGTGGCTATTACCCTTTTCCACGACCCCCAGATAACTTTCTGAGATATTGTAAAAACAGTAAAGGTAAGCTGTCAAGTATCTTTAAGATTTATAACCTTCTCAGTTCAGTTTTATTCCAAGCATGTAAAACTATAATTTATTTTAAAAACAACAGTTACTTTTACATATTATACAAGTTTGTATTAATAATGGCCTGTGATTTAGTTTGTATTAATGGCATGCCGTTTATGAAAATAACAACTAATAATGTATCATATGCCAACACCTTATCTTACAGAAAATGTCACAAGTCCATGAACTGCAGGCAAACTGTTAACAACTTGCCTGCTTGAGGTTTCAGACTTAAGATTATGCTAAATCAGAATTAAAGACAGTTACGTTGAACAATATAGCAAAATAAAAATTTCACATGGAATACAAGTAATGATACCTATTTGCTAGCACATACTAAAAGATTCTTGTGGGATGAAAAAATGTATTTTTATCTGATGTGAGCAATAAAAGGCTTTAAAATTTTTCAATTTCAAATCATTTTAGTACTTATCAAACATTTCAGTTTCCTTTTGAATCTTGTATTCAGATGTTCTGATACTGTTTGTTTAAAAGTTGTTTGTGGGAATTGCTTTTTGCAGTTGAATCAATTCTGAAAGCAATAGGTGAAATGGGGAGTGAGATTGAAGACTTGCACTACAGGGAGCACAAGCGCATCGCTATTCAGGGAATAATTAGTGCCATAAGATACATCAGCTGTAGTAGCATGGCTGAAGATGCCTCAGGAGTGGAACCTGCTCAGGTACAGTGCTTGAAAATCAGTCCTGTGGTAGTCAGGCAGCTGTGAGCATAATGAGACTGAGAATTTTGCCTTTGAATTCAGCACCTTTTCATATTGCTTCTTAATTAACTGGTTTGTCGTTTTGAGAGCAAAAGAAGTTTTGAAACTCTCAGTTTAAAACTGTTTAATACTCTCTGTTAATTCTCTGTTTAAAACAATATTCTGGCACTCCTTCATGAAAGCATGTAAATGTTTAGAAGTTATTGACTGATCAGATAACTTGGGATAATGTAACATAGGAGGGGGGAGAGCTGACTGCTTCAGTGCACTTGCTGTCACTTTTAGACAGAATAACCTCGTAGTCTCTTGTGACTTTCAGAAGATAGGATGTTTAATTTGGTTAACTTTAAAAGTTATTTAGAGAAAAGAAACTTTTAAGGTTTTTGAGTTGGAAGCAACAGTTTAATGTGTTTTTTAACTGTTAAATAATTACTTGTGGTTGCAGAAAGATACTTCTCAGTCTGTTGAAAGTTCTTCCCCGTCAAAAGAAGATAGTGTTCACAGGGAAAAAACCCGAAACCTTAAAAATAAAGAAGTCAAGTCTCCTCTTGGTGGACATTGCTCTCCTGGGGAACAACATCAGCATCAAGCTTTCATAACAAAAAAGAGAACGGTCAAGAGAAAGAGAACACGCAGTTTACGTACAGATACTGAACAGTAAGATGTTTTCATAAAGTTGAAAAGTAACCACTTAGCAATGGGTAGAAATAGGTAGTGGATCCCAGGAAAAGTATTTAGGTAAGTTAGTTCAGAACCGAGGCCCCAGAAAAACGTTTAAAAGCTTAAAAGTTTCATTCTTAAAGGGCAACTAAGTCTTTTTTTTTTTTTTTTTTAATTGACATCAGATGAGGAGAGTTAGAATATCGGGCTAACAAGTGATAGGTTGAATCAGGTGTGTCTGGTTGATGATGCTCTCTTCAGATTAATATTTACTTTGTTGTTAATTTTGGAGATTTTCAGTAAATAGTTTTTAATTCTTGAGCAAAGTATAGTTAAGTGGTTAGCTGTGAAACAACCATCAAATATACCAGTGAAGAAAAATGTCCTCACTGAAAATGCAGAATCAAGAAGAATAATGTTTTGGTGTACCCATTCTTTAGGGAATAAGTGTTTGCATGTTTGAAGCTTTCTGGTTAATGGAAGATATGTCATTAACCTAAAGCTCCAACTTGCTGTCAGAAAGACAGGTAGAGGTTGGTAACGTAGTCACCTAAAGGCTCTGATAACCTGTAGTACTTAGTTTTGCTTGTGTTGGGGTTCATGCAATTGTATTGTGACTAGTCAAATGTAGACAAAGGATAATCAATTTGAGAAAAAAATATTTCTGGTACAAACTTAGTAGTTTCAAAAGCAAAATTTCTGCTTGTGTAAGATTTCCCTTTGTTGCAATGGTTGTGCAAAATCCAATGTAGCCCTATTCAGTGTTACAGAGCCTAGTATATATTTGACAGATTCGGTGTTAAGAAATCTAGCAAACCATTTTTTTTTCTTCATGAAGCAATTCTCATAGTGTAAAAAAAGGTCAGGCATTCAGAATATTTTGAGGTAGATGAAATGCAACTTGGATTGAGTGAAAATGGAAGAAGCCCCTGGGGTACAGAAGTTCTATCTTGGCCCTGTTACTGCAAAGTTATTAATGGTTTTCCTTTCATTAAGAAAAATTACAACATTTGAGTATCATAGATTCTGCTTTTCTCCTGAAAGCAAAACATCCATCTTTGCTCCACAAGTTTTTATTAGATGAGATTGTGCAGTAATGGTGAATATCTTATTTTAAGGGGAAGTGCGTCCCGTATGCCTGTGTCATCTTACCGTTATTTCACAAGATCTGCAAGAAGAAAATTAGGGTAAGTTGTGTGTCAAAAATCATGAAAAATAATTGCATCAATGAAGCAAAGAAATCTGAAGTCAGACTATAACATTTCAAGAATCAATATAGAAATGAAATAAAAGAACAGGGTAGATTTTGGTGTTTTCTATTCTTAAGCACTAATTGTATATCAAATATATTAGATCCAAAATACATTTTTAAAAACACTTAGGAATAATCAGGAACAGGGGTTCTTTATGGCAAGCAGAGAAATATGTAGTCTTTGTTTTAGAGAGATTGCAATTTAAATAGGGAGGGCACAGATAATAAGGGATGTTTAATTATCAAGCAGATTTGAACAGTGTCATAGCATGAATAAATTTGCTAGTTGAGTCACACATGGTCCTTGGTGCTACTGAGATGTAAGAAGAGTTATCCACAAAAAGTTGTTTGGCACCCTCTTCTACTGCCCAGCACTCAATCTTTATTGAACTTAGTTTAGATCCAGGGAAGGATCTGAAAAAACAATACAGGCAGGAGCTTAGAATCCAGACAAGTCTGGAACCTAATGAAATAGTAACTAAATAACTTAGTAAAAAGCTAAATTACTGTTCTTATTTGTTATTCTAGAATAAAACATGCTTGAATTTTTTTAATTGGCAGCTTCATCATCTCTTTAACTACAATGGTTGTGCTGTAACCTTTCCTTAGGTTTACTACAGACTTGGTGTTTATGAGCCTTTAATTCTTGTCATTTATTCCAAATACAGGTTGAGTAACCTGATGAAAGGAATATTTGAACTTTTTGGTGTGAATCTGTTCAAATGTCTGTTTCCTTGCAGACTGTGATTTGGGCACATGTCATGAGTGCCAATGACCCTCAGCTGATTCTTTAGCGTTACTTTTAGCATCTCCTCCCTCCTCACCAAAATGAAAAATCATGATGCTTAGGAGTATAGCAAAACTAGTTATAATGGTATTACAATGCAGCTGATAACAGAGTTGATAGTTGTAATGGAATCGGTCATAAGTTATAGTATTACATTATAATGGAGTTGATTAGAAGCTATTAACCATTCATCCACTATTATTCCTTTACACACACACTCACTTTATCAAAACATTTATGGAAAGCTAGCTGTATTACAAAGAGCCTTTTCTGTGGGATAAACTAGGCTTTTTTGAGCTCAGCTTTCTGAGTTTTTTTTCCCTCTTGGTAGATTCTGCATTTTGGAGTAAAAATGATTTTTTGATTCTACAATTAATTCATTCACTCCGATGCCAGATTTTACGAACTTGACTCTAGCAGATGGGACTCTTTCAAGTCATGTAGCCCCTGGTGGGGGGATGCAGGCAGAACTTACAGTTGGGCTTTTCTGTTCAACAGCAGCCAACACAGCTGGTCTGTCAGCACATATGGTTTTTTTTTCTTGGGGGTTGGGTGGTGAAAAGAATGTTTTTTCCCAATTTTTTTTACAAGTGAAACAAGAAGTTAAGGCATGTTTACTTTGTTCTCTGCTTTTTTCAATCTGCCACTATCCTCGCTACCTGTGTGTCCGCTCTATGCCATTAGTACTAGAACCTCAGCTAAAGGAGGAGAAAGTCTGTGTTGGATTATGGAGAGCTGTTTCACTCTATGTAATTAAAAGGTAACTCATGAGTATTTCTGTAATTAACTAAGAAGTTGTGCTGAATGCTTCAAATTTCTGAAGGAAAATGAAAAGTTAGTGTGATGTACCTCAAAATTGCATCATTTTCTGTTGCTTAGAAGTAGCAGAATGTCAGCTCTCACTGTGAAGCATTTTAAAAATAGACAGGATAAAAATAGTAGATACATGTTTTTTAGTTCAGGTTCTAGCTTAAGTTATTTTATGTCAAGTATTCTGTGCAATTTTTCAGCATACTGTTGCACTGTTGAAGGGTTTTCTTGTTTTTAGATAGTAATAGTTTGTTAAAACTGTATGTGACAGCTGCAGTTCCTATGTTTCTGAGGTAGCTGTCATTAATGTAATGTAGTATTAGCAGGATATTCAAGAAGAATTCTGATTATTAAGGGTTTGAGAAAGGAAGTGGTAAGATGAACCTATCAATGGTCTTTATATCCTTGTTACTGAAGACATTCAACTTAGATGTATTTTTAAGCATTTAATATACTCAACTATAGTTTAATTGATAGCTTATTGTTCATAAGGAAGAATCAGGAATTTCAGAAAGGCTTACGTTTTACATGGAAGCGGGCAATACCACAGCAGTTTCTTAGCATTCTGATCTGTAGAAGTTTAGTGCTGCAGTTATCATGGAGTTGCTAATATTTTGCATGTTTGTGCTCTAAATTGCTTCACGATAACTTATTTCTATTCTTATATCTTTGCAGTTTCACTCCTAAATGTTTAATGTACCATAGACCCCTTTCTCGTTTTCCCTTCTGCTCCTCCACATTGAGTCATGCAATCCTGACATTTTCCTGAAAATCTGACATTTATCCTGAAATCTGACATTTTTTGCAAGTCCCTTTTTCATAAAGGGCTGAAATTGGTAGGTGAACCATCAACTTGGAAGACTGGACAAATTATTGTACAAAGCTCTTTGTTCTGTTACTTGTCATGGTAAATGGCAGTATCATAATGTTGTCATGAGATTACATTTTGGTTGATCTGATTTCAAACTAATTTGTAAAGTAAGGCTTTTTCATCAGTTAGGTTTATTGGGGATCTTGTTTGTTTGTTTCGAGACCCTTGCATCGTTCTGGCATGGCTACAAGTTGCAACTATTTTGTTCCTTAATTTATTTTTTGATTGTTTGGTAAACGGGTGTGGAGCACAAGATGTGGTTGTTATCCCAGTGCTTTCTGCAATTTTTCAGCTGCCCACTGCTTTCGTTAATGTTGTTTTCCTTGCAATAGTTTAAAGTAGAAAGACTAAAAAAGTGAATACCAATGCATCTGGAAATACCACACAAGGTCTTGATTGCAAGAGGGCATCTCAGAAAAGGGGAGCATGCAGAATGCAAGCTGGGAACAGCAAATGTGTGTATCACAAATCCTCATAAAACTGGTATAGGCAAATGGAAACAGAGGTGCTTTGGGTTACAACCACAGCACATTGCAATAAAAGGAAGGGCTTGGCTTAGGCAGGGCCCTTGCAGGCATTCTGGCTGGAAAAGACCTTCTAACTGGTCAAAGTCCTCAGATGATTTTCCCTTGCACAAGTTACACAGTGCACATAAAGCACAGCACAAAGCAGTCCTGTGAGGATAACATGTCAGGGCATGTGTAGGAAATCAGCTCAGGCACAAATCTATGCTAGAGCTTGGAAAAAAAACAGAGACAAGCTGTTTCTGCTCTTTTAGGAGACTAGCTATAAATCAGATCTTCTCAGCTTCAAAAATACACAATTTTAAAATAAAAAGAACAATTTCCATAACATCAACTTGTCAGTACTCCTCTGTTTAAGTGGAAAGTTGACATATAATATGTAAAAAGAAAAATGTTTCTGAACTATATTGATTTCTTCTTAAAATTACACTAGGTTTTTTTCTCTCTTATTAAGAAGTCTGTGTTTTGAAAGTGAGAGTTAGTTTTGCAGACATTCATTTCTAATTAGACTTTGTTTAGTAATATTTTCAATAATGCCTTCTAATAGTTTGGAAATATATTAGTATAGTATAGTCGGTATGTAAATGTTTATTGTATTGCTACACATACACAATAGTAATTATTTTCCAGGATAGTTCTTATAAAAGGAATTAACTGACATCCTCATGAGATATTATTTTTAATAGGATTTTAATAATTTTACAATAATTTTATAATATTTAATAATAATGTGGGAGGCACGACATAACTAATGAATTATCGTCTTAGAAGGAAACGGAGCTTTCTTGCTGTCATTCAGAAGAATGATAATTCATAAGAATGAAAATACCACTACACTAACCATGTATCTTGCATGCATCTTTCTGAGGTTCCCCTGGACCTCAAAACTTCTGTAAAGATCTGTATTGGGACCATACAGATTTTCATTTACAACCGCTTTCCACATCACTCTGCTCGGAAGCCTGGGGTTGATTGTAGGGAGCAAGTAGGGTCCACACTGTTTTAAAGTTTGCCACGTTGCAGCTCTTCCCATCCTCAAAATTAAGTGTCTGCAATCTTATTTTGTACTGCTAAAATGAGAAGCTTTTTGTGTCTGGAGTTAGGAGATCACAATAAGACCATTTTCATACTTAGCCTGCACATGAGAGTGCATTAAAATGTACTTGCACTGTGTTTTTGGAGTATGAAAACTCCATTCATCTGGAATATAATGATTTCTTAAATATTTTCCATTCACTATGACACCTTGACATGAAAATTTCAGGATTTATCCTCAGTATGAAATGGGAAAAGTGATTAAAGAAACAAAAAGGTCCTAAATGCTTAAAACTGAAATATGGAATGTTCCCCAAAACAGAATGTAAGGTTTGATCCCTTCTTTGCTGTTCTGGCATTGTTCCTGTGCATTTGCAGTTACAATACTTTATTAGGAACTGCTTTGATTGCATGGAATTTTAAGGGTGCTTCAGCATAGCTTTGCCTACGTCTGAGTTGTTTGTCATGCACGATAGTTTTTTGTTTTTCCCAAGCTTATTGAGACATGAGGATAAAGAGCAATGAAGCAAAGAAGGGGATAAGAATAAATGGGACTAAAAGTTTATTTTACTAGAGTGTGGCTGCAGTAAAATACATTGCGCTCTTCTGCTGCCTCATATCCTAGGCAATTGATTAGCAATTATTGGAGAACAGTGTTGCTTACAGCTAATTCAAAATCACAGTTAAAAATGGAAGCCTAACAAAAGTGCAGTTTGCTTCATTGAATTGATGGTTTTGGCAGGGTCTTATGTCCAAAGACAAACATGCATGCAATTTCTCTGTCCTTTTGGATTATCGCTCTGCAGTGGTAACTGCTCCCCTCTTGCTTTGGTTTTCACTGCAGAAGTTTTGCTTGTAATATTGTGCTGTGGAGACTTCGTTTAGAATGAAATGGTAACCCTGCCTGCAGTCTTATGTTCAGCTATTTCATAAAGTTGCCCAGCAGAGGGCACAAATAGTGCTGGTTTTTCCCCCGGAGTGTGGAGTGCTTTTCTATTTACTTCAGAGAGCAATGAAATAAAGCAGTTCTTGTCCTGAGCTCTTCAGAAGTGATTTACTGAGCGCAGTACATCTCGTTAACTGCTCTATTCCAACTCTTGTGATGTGAAATCAGGTACTAATGCTTCCTTATTCTATTTTGTATCATTTATCACTAGAAACCTGTCAAGTTTTGAAATTTTGCTGTGTAGAGTTTGAGGTTAAATAGGTTTTAAAATATATACACTCTAACTTTCTTCTTATAGCTTGAGTGAATTTCAACATGAAGATTTTGTGCAAGATAGAAATGGACAGGCCGTATCAGCGAGCTTACAATACTGTGCAGGTACGTTTGAAATATATACATTATGATGCATTAACCTCTATAGGGCTTTAAGTCGACTTCCTCCTGTCAGGTTCGAAACAGGCAACAGAGATATCCTTAGAGGACAGCTCTTATATACACACGTGGTTACATTAACCTCTAGGGAGCCATTGCAGCAACATCTTAATAATATCGTTTCACTTGGTCATGTCACTAATACATTCTGAAGGATGCTGAGAGAGATAGTGTGGGGCTGTTTTCCAGTATTGGGAATAAACCCTTAATATTGCTTTATACCAACTTTAAGTGCATTTTGTACCTCAGGAGCACTGAACAGGAGACCTAGTAGCAAAAGGCTACTAGTGTCCATCTCCAGCTGACAGTTTGCTTGCAATAGTGATCTATGAGTGATAAAATTGGCCCTGTCCAGGAAGATAGCCCTAAAGCTGCTAGAATATGTAATTAAAGGGCAAATACAGGATGTGGAGGAAGTAGATGGAACATACAAAGTACTAATTAGAATGGTGTTTGTTTTTCTATGTGTTAATATTACCAAATTTTTCTTTCTTCCTTTGCGGTAGAAATATAAACTCATATTCTAAGCAGTTACTTTTTCAAAATCTGTTCTGGGATGAAGGAAGAAGACTAATTTGTTTTCATTATATGTAGCTTGGTCCGTTTTTTTATTTCATGCAAATATTTTGGCATATTTTCTTCTTTACAGAGCTAACTGAATATAGTCTGATTCTTATAATTTTGTCTAAAAACCTCTCTACTTTTAGCATCTGTCCCAACATTAACATCTGCCTAGTAGCTTTTATATGTAGTCATATTATGTATAACATTGTCCAGCTTTTTATTCTTGCAAGACATCTTAATAATACTGCACTCCTACTCTTGATAGGTGGCTGCTGTAGACTTCTCCCTTCTGTTGCTTTAAAGCACTAGAACTTACAGCACATGTTTCCACATTTAATATATTAAAGATTGAAATAATGAGAAAACTTTTAAAATTGGAGTAAAATTTGTACAGGTAACCATATAAGGTAGAGTTTTATTTAAGGGAAAAAGAGCCGCAGTAGCTACTATATAAAAACATGTTCCTCAATAATCAGAGAGCCTATCAGTAATAAACTGTGACAGATAATGACTGACTTTTTGTTGTTAGTCCTTGATGAAAATTGTCTTTTAAAGAGGAGTTGAACTGAGATTTTGTAATTTCTTAGTAGACAAAGCCATAGTGTTAATTGTGCTACACTTTTACTGTCTCCAGAGTTATTATGATGTTGTGTAGCATGTATTTGGTTTCAAAGAGATTGGCTTTTAAAAAGGCTATGGAGAGAGCTAATGTGAATAAAATGTAGACACATTTGCATTTATTAATGTATTAATTAACTGTATGAGCAACTTATTATTTGTTTATTTGCTATGTTTATATTAGACCAAGATGGAATGAATGAAATACCTGAACCTGAAGAGACTGGAAGAACTTGTGATTCATGGCAGAGTGACCTATGGACGCAAGTGAAAGACAAGTTAATGAAATACTTGCATCACAGCACAGTTTTCCCAGAAAGCATCCCACGTAAATTTGACTATGTACACAAAGACTTACTTATGCAACTGTACAACCTTCATGCAGCAGTCCACCAGCCGAAAGACCATAGTTCAGATAAAAACATCAGTGAATTTAAAAGTGCTAGTGGCCTTGGGCATTATGAAGTGACAGTACTTGGTAAGTGTTTAGTAGCTCAGCTTCTAAAAAAAAGATTAAGCAGTATTCAACCTCAGGTATTTGCTGTGTTAAATTAAGAAGATTAAATTAAGATCTTCAGCAGTAACTGAATGGATTTCTCTGACTTAACATGTTGATTTGTGTATTCCTTTAAACAGGAATGATGATTGATGTTTTAGATTATTGTTAGAGGAATGAACTAGTATTGCTTTTGTAGGATATTTGAGGCACTGGTCTGATGCCTATTTTATGGAGTGTTGTATAGTGTTTTGTTTTCATAACATCTTCAGGAATTGAACTATTTTTGAAAAAAAAAAAAAACAGTGCTTTTGAAATTTCAAGCAGTCAAATGTAATTGCAATTTAACATGTTATTTAAAGAATCTGTGTAATCCTTACTATTAAAAATAGTTCCTTTTAAGTAATTAATTCAATATTTACATAATCAGGTAAATTATTCCATTGCACTTTATTGTCAGCCAACTTTCATGCTGGAAAGGTATTAATCTGACAGAAAGCAGTGTTCTTAAAGTGAAAAGGATGCATTTAAATGTTCCTTTGAGCTTTATTCTTACTGGGTTGGCTTGGGGTATCGTTCCTGAAGTATTTTTATTCCATGCTAGAAAATTAATAGCCGTGTTTACCCATACTCTTCAACAATTTCGTGCTGCTTCTGGTTAGCACAAAACAGCTAAAAAGTACCATTTAATGGATCTTTATTCCTTAAAATCTAAATATGTAACTTGATGTACAACTGATTGTTAACATTAATGTGAAGTAGTAATGCAATTGATTTTGTTTTCTCATTAATAAAAGAAGAAAACTACCTAGCTTAAAGATGCTTGTGTTAAGATCCTGTAACTTACAAGTTTTGATTATTTACCAAGAGGGGCTTAGGAGAAAGTTTTTGAATACTTATATTGTTAGAATCATGGACTGAATTGAAAAGAAGGATTCTGCTAACATACGTATCTTGTTTCAACAGGTATAAACCATGATGTTGCAATAGATGTTGCATTTCTCCCACTGTTTTGTCCTGATACTCACTTATTTCAAACAGAAGACATTCAAAATGATACATTATTATCTTGTATGAGTTGCATCTCTGCATGTCAACAGAAGGCTAGTAGCACTGGAGGGCTTCATGGCATGTTTCCACTTTCAAGTAAGACTTGCTTGCACAGATGTTATTTACTGTTTCTTGTTTTATCTCTAAATGCAGTAGTTGACCTGCTATAGAAATTTCTCGTGGATCAAGCATTGTTCACGTTATCAGTGAATTCTGGGTGATTGCTTTTACTGCACAGCTGTAATCCTGTGTATTCAAGCCAGTTTTTACTGGATCTATATTATAATTTGAAGATAATATTGTAATACTCAAAACATAAATTCCCAAATTACCTAGATAGTATTTGCAAATATTTGTTGATTAAAAAAATATCCTGACATAGAGAAGTTAAATATATGAATATTTGGCTTGATCTGCTTCATAACAGTGAACTAAATGCCAGTTAATCACATTTCACTAATGTCAGTTAGAATGGCCAATTTAATGCAACCTAAAGAATCTATGAACTGAAGTTCCACTGCTGCCATTTCTAGTGTTTGAATTTGGTAATAGACTTCTGGAAGGGAGGAGAAAAAAAAAAAGGTGGTGGGGATAGAAAAGAAAAGAAAGTTTACAGGCCAGCACTTAATATACCTCAAGTTCGTCAGTGAAAAAAGGGTGAACATGTACACATTACTGCATGGAAAACGACAGTTCAGCTTACTTCTTTACTGTACTCTCATGGAAAATACTTTTTTTAACTTCAAGGTGAAACTGTAAAAGCAGCAATGGACCTAGATGGCAAACATGTTGTCTGCATCTTGGACATCTGTCACTTGGGTGATGATAAGGTGGAAGTCTTTCTGAGCAAAATCTACACGACAGTGGAACCTGATGTGCTGGATCCAGTGTAACTTGATAACTTATTCTTCACACTTATTCAAAAAGAGGGAAATAAAATTGCTGTAACACCCTCTACACATTGCACTTTTCTAGAACTAACAGAGACAAAAAAAATATGTCTTAAAGCAATTATAATGGTTGTCTGTGCAACTGAGAGACACAATTATTGCCCTTATTTTGGCAGCCTCAGAACAGACTGTTAAAAACTTACACAGTGTCTTGGTCATCTGGGTTAAAGAAGGATGACTAGGGAGTACAGTGAGCTTATCTTTTGATGAAGCAAGGAGTATGACTGTCCTCTTTCTTTGTCCACACATACAAGCACAGGAAATGTATGTATCAAGGGGAGCACTGCAAAGAGACACAGGCTTTCCCAGTGTTAAAGACAATGTTTGCAAAAGAATTAACTGGCCATTAAATAAATTTAGGCTGGAAATTAGAATAATTTTGAGGATAGAGTTATGTTCTGCTGTGCTCTTTGAGTGGGAGCACTGCAGAGAGCCTTTTTAAGGTTGATGCTTACTGTGTTTGTGAAAGGGATTTTGTATCATGGTGCCTTTAATACCAGGGGCTGGCTGTAATAGGCCAAGAAATCGCTTTTTACCTAAGCAAGGTCAGTTGCTGTATTTTTGTATAGCTGCTTTTGTACATTAAGTGTTGGGTTCCAAGTGTAGCACCCAAAGGTTTTTAACATGTTTTATTTATTAAAAGAAATGAGGAAGTATTTTGTTTAAAAAAAAAAAAGAGCTTTCTCTTTATAAGCACATGTGTGACTGCAAGAGATGCAAGAGAAGAGCTGACTTAAGAAATATTTGCCATGCAGAAAGTGCATTTTTTCACACTTTTTGTTATTCACAAATGGTACTACTGTCTGTCTTCACAGTAATAGCTGTGTTCTGAACACATGAGAGGATTCGGCAGGAGCAAGAAGCTGCTGCTTTGACAAGGACAAAGTACTGCATAAAATACTGTCAAGTGACTGTATATACCAAGTAGCAGCTGCTGGCTCCTGCTGAGTTCAGAAGCAGGCCACATTTTCCTCAGCAATGAAACATTGGCCTTAAACCAGTTATTCAACTAGATCCTTTAGGAAGTTGTTCTCCAGCAGGAGTTAAAATGCATTGCTATATGATAGCTTGCCCGTGTGAAATGTTGGTCTTGAGTCAGCTCTTTGAGAAGAAGTGACTGCATCTCAGAAGACTGCCAGTTAAATAGCACCATTATTGACCAAAGCCCATGGAGTTTATTTAAGGGAAAAGATTTATTCTTTTAAGGAAAACTTCCTTGGGCCTTTTTAGCAGTCTGTTAGTAATCGTTGAGTAGTTGAGTCAACTAGGTGGTTCACTGGTGTCTGCTCTGCGCACAGTGAACTTCAGTGCTTCAGCTCTGCACATAACATCAGTTAGAAGTATTTTAAGGAGAAACTTAACTGTATTCATGATAGCACAGTTTCATAGATGACACTGAATAAATTTCAAATAAAGAAATGGATAAATTCTATGTTTCCAATATCGTGTACAGTTTTAGAATATGTTAATGTAAAAATATTAAACATGCACAGAAAAAAATATATAAGACTATGTATTGTATGTTTATATTGTGTGGATAGTGTAGTATTAGTTCTAGAGCAGTGTTTCTCAAGCCATGGCTTTCAGAATATGTTGTAACATGTAAAACCTGATAGTATAATTCATAGCCACGGAAGGCAAAATTAAGCACAACTACAGAGAAGAGCATGGCGTTGCTTGCAATATTATTTGTGTAATTTGGTTGTTTATGAATATATGAAGGTCATTGCTTTAGAAAGAGAAAGATATTAGCACCTGCACTTTGTGTTCCAAACTGAGCCACGCTGACTGTGTCAGCCAGTATTTTTTACTTAGATATACTTCAAGTCGAAGTCTAATTTTAATGAATCCATTATTTCTAAGGGACAATTTATAAATTAAATATCTTTACCATAGCCACTGCGTTCAGATGTTGTAGACATTCAATTCATCCCTTGCAATGGAAATCCAGCAAAATTCAGTTTGCTGAGTTGCACTGATTAATACTTTTTAAACATGTAGCATTAATCACTTGATCGTCCGTGTTAGAACTTTCTAACTCTAAAAGAAAAACGGAACAATGTGAAATATGTATGGTATAAATTAAATACTTTTAAAGTGTATAGTTTTATTTTACAGAAATGTTGTTTGACATTTGTCATGGCAAAAAGTGGGAAGGGAAGATAAGCTATTACAGAAGTGCCTATGAAGTGCCTATGTTAGACGCAGAGGCTCCTTGTGTAGCTGAAGTGTCAGACATGGAATTTGGGTATTCCAGGTCATTCCTCAGAGGCACTTATCCATCCACGTAAATTATTTGGAATTTAATATTCTGACTTCAGTTTCTGAACTGCTGTAGTGTTAATTTGTGGTTCCACTAGCCTGTCTCCTTCCCCACTGCCAAAAGAAGTACTGTAGGACTTGAGGATAAGCTATTCTCTGCGAAGAAACTACTTCGCTGTTGTATTTCACTCAGTGTTGTTTGATGCAAGTGTAAAACCAAAGTATTTTTGATCATGAGACTGTCAAAATACGTTAATTTTTCACGTGAAACCAGCATACAAAGTCATTCCTTGTGCAAAATCTTTCTTACTGCTGCGTTTTGCCACTTCTGAGGGCATAATATTACCAGAGAATATTGCAGGCAACTATAAAATTCATATCCAACCAAAGAACTGTACTCTAAAATTGTAAGTTTCCATGGCTTCTGTGTTTTTAGCATTAATTTCAAAGACAAGATAAACTAGGTTTAATTGATGGTACTTCTAAGTGCATAGATGTTTTTAATTCATAGATCTTAGAGGTAAGATCGGTTTCAGCTTAATGTGATGTAGAATTAGTGTATCGTTGAAAAAATGGATAATATAAATAAATGAATTGATATCTTAAATTGTCTTGGATTGTTTCTTTTTGTTTTGTAGATTTATTTCTAAAAGCTGCTTTAGTGTTGAAAGAATCTCTCCAGTGTTGTGTTTAATCACAGCATCTTTACAGGAGAGCTAGGTCCAGCCTCTGGCGAAATACACAGCTCCTCCTGGCCTGCAGCGCTGCGCAGCACAACATGAGCAGAAAATAAATAGAAGGAGGTCTTGATCACTCCATCATCTGTCTGTTGTTTTCCTTGTTTCCGTCTTCGTGTATAACCACTCATAAAGAAAGCATTTTCTTTCCCACAATGCAGCTAGCCCTCTATGGGCACATTGCAAATCACGGTGTAGTGTGTATGTGTGTGTGTGGTTGCTATTACAAATAATCGTGTTTGCAGGGCATTGATTTTCAGTTTTGCTTTCCAAGATGTGTGCAGCATCCCTGCATGTCATCCATTGTGGATTCCAAAGTTGTGAATAGAACCGAAAATGGGAAATGTTACTAGTGTGAGAGAAAAGGGGTTAATGCTAGTTATCATTGTGGGATACGGCTCTGACTCAGCTTAGGGGGGAAACCTAGAGAACTTAGATCCTGACATGGCAAGTTGTGTGATAGTAACTCAAGCATCAAAATGAGAATTGAAAGGGAACTAGCGTGGGGAAAAATGGGCTGGAAAGGTCATTTGATTCTACAATGAGTTTTAGTGATTCTTTGTCTCTTGCTTCAGTTCAAATCAATGTTAAAATCAGTTCATTGTAAATATCAGAACAAGTTGGACCTGCCAGAGCAGGTACTGAAAAGACTCGAAAGAAGAAAAAGGAGAGTGGGGAGGCGAGTACTTGGTTATTACAGTGTTTAAGATGAGGAAGTTTGTGTGTTTTATGAAAATTCCCTTTGCTTTTGACATTTTCACCGAGGCCATTTGCATCCCAGATTGTGTTGTGAAGCGAGAACCCAGAGTTACATCACCCAGGGGAAGATGAGCTGCTCCCTCACAAGTGATACTCGGGTTGAAACAGGAGACTTCCTGGAGCAGCAGCCTTAAAGCAATCTCTTATGAAACGCTGTCAGGGCTGGAACTTGTGCAGAAATGTGAGCGGAGGGGAGAGGTAATGGTGCTTCGTAAGGAGCAGAAGGAACTCGGGGTCAAAGGACACTTCTCGTTTGCATCCCTGCTTTACAACCAGTAGGAGTGTCGCTGTTTTCCTTCCCACCCCCCATGCCTCCAGATAAGCTCGCTGACGCATTGAGGACTTGCGTGGGTGGTGTCAGGTTCCTGTTGGGAACTGAAATTTCAAGCTAATCAGCAGGCTGAGGGCTAACAATGACCACCAGCGGCCGGAGAAAATATCTGTAGACATCTAAATTTTGTACTTAAATGAATAAGCAATGAAGCGAGAGAATAAGTCCTGTCCGTCCTGCCTCCTGCTGATTATTAGTATTTTATTCAAGGCTACAGAGACACTTCCTGTGAATGCCTTTGTGAGTTTGCTCTATTTCAATACTACTGATAACAGGTCTGTGTCCGAGCACTGCGAATGTGGCCTGTACGGATTAAACTCTCCTCTACTTAGTGCTCAGGGGCTCGTGGGCATTCCTAAATCTGCTAATCTTCAAGCCTGTGACTTGAACACTCAATTCACCATCACGGAGCCGCCATGGATAGCACTGATTGAAAGAGGCAATTGCACTTTTGCTGAAAAAATAAGGCTGGCAGCCAGAAGGGGAGCAACAGCAGCCGTCATCTACAATGCCCCAGACAAAGGCAATTACCCCATTCCGATGTCGCATATCGGTGAGTACCGTGGTATGAAGCTCCAGAACGGGATGGTCTCGCTTAGACGTGACCCAGAACAACCCAGGTGGGCTCTAAGGAGGGAGCTGTGCTTGTGGGTGGCTGCTGCTCTAATCAAGGTGCTCCGTGGAAGAAAACTCTGTTATGCAATTCCAGCATTGGGTGTTTATGAAGGAGCGCCCTGTCGTTGTGCTCCGAGCTTGGTGCAGTCCAGCCGAGCGAGGGAGTCTCTAACGTTGGCACGTTTGTCACCTCTAGCGCGTACGTGTCCGTATCACAGACAGGTGCTTTGCAAATTGTGTGCCAGACCTGGCTGCTTTTCTCAATTGCTTTAATCCTTTCTGAATAGTGGCTCATGTCTCCCTCTTCTGAGATTTCCTCACCAAAGGTTGGACAAGATGATGGTGATGGCTTCCTCTAGCCCTAATAACTATGAATATATTGTTAGGGGGGAATATGAAGTTGACTGTGATACTGTTTTGCTTGGCTTTCTTCTCCTTGCAAATTTGGCTGGGTCAACATGCTCAATACGCAGTTTAGCATTCAGCTTAACTGTATGTGACTACTTCCTTGAAATACGCCGTGTACTTTGGCAGTGCTATGCCAGGAATCCTTTGGCTTAAATCTTCCTTGTCTGAATTTGCAATCATTCACAAACAGAAATTTTCAAGACAGAAGCCCCTTCTCCCCCTCCACTGTATTACTTTGGGTTACCATTTTGGGCTGAATCTAGTTAAGAAACCCCAAACGAGACAGTTTGCAGGAGCCAGCCAGCCCCAGCTCTCCAGCGGGCTGCTCCGTGGTCTCAGTTTTGTGTCTTTCTCCTGGGCTATAGGAGCAGCCCCTGAGTCTGAGGCCCAGGAAGATCCACCCTAGGCAAGTCTCTACACAACAAGAAAACTGCGCTGTGGCACTGAGAGCACAGGGCTTCGCTGCAATATGGAACTCCCTTTGACTCTTCTGGTGTTGCACTAGAGCTGGTGCTTGTGAGGAGGACATAAAATGCATTCCTGGAAATGCAACTGTGCCAATAAGGCAAAGATTTTGTTCTAACACAGCCAGCATGCAAAGATCTGAACATAACTTGATATTTTGGCTTGATTTTGGAGGTTGACAGCCAAATCCGCATGACTAAAAAGCAGCGCACTGGCTTTTTGTAGCTGCAAAATCGGCATTAACTGAATTTCTTGTGGAGCAGTGGTGACCCCAGCTGGTCCAAAGCGTTAAGGCAGCTGGAGCTGAGCAATACGTATTTATATAGTCACATAACTAATAATTGAATCAATTATTAGATATAGTATAATGATTATTATATATATCAATACCATATAAATTATTTAAGAAAAACTCTGAAACCATGACCTAAATTTACTGATTTTTTTCTAAAACTGAAAAGAATTTTAAGATCTTGAAAGCAGCCTGAGGTAAATCATGAGACAGTCCCATCTTAATTTAATCCATTTAGTTTTCTCAAAGGCAAGTTGTGTTTTTTATAGGACCACTTCTTCTTGATGTGTTATAAAGATCTAGTGTGCGGCCAAGAAGGCTTATAAACCAATGCCATGTTCTCATGTGTGAGATACAGAAAGGGCAAAACGCTCTAGTGAGATTAGCTCCTGCCTTCCCCTGTGCAGCATAGGAGGATATTCTCTCTCGTAAGTGTCTGTTTCCCTCCTTGGTGTGTAGGGACTCATATTCTTTAGGTAAAATAGAAGTGCCCGAGAGAGGGGCAATCTACGTGCTGTATCATACACATTTGTGGACTATCAGACCAAAAGTGCTTGCTGCTGCTTTTGTATTTAATGGCACAACATTTCATAGAGCGGGGGGAAGAAATGTGCGGAGGGGACGGGATCTGCCGCAGCGGTGCCGTCCGAGGGAGGGTTGCGGGGACGCGGAGCCTCATCCCGCGCTCCCGGGGCGCGACGCGGCCGGGGCGGCAGCGCCTGCCCGCTCTGCTGGGCCGCGAGCACCACGCGGCCACCGGCCGCCCTCCCCGCGCTCCGCCACCTCCGTTAGTTATTAGACTTCGGAGCCTCGGATGGTATTTCTCTCAGTTCCTTCGTCTTGCTTCCTGCTGCCTTTAATGCAAAGTCAATAGGGAGTTTTAGCCAACCTTCTTTTCCGTTACAGCAGCACGATACTATGTAAATATTTCATACAAATTTCATATAAGTAATTTCATAAATGCTGTCTACATCTTACAGCAACGAAATAGTTTGTTCTGGGCAAAGTTCAGGTGTCCAGGAAACTTTAGAAGTTTAAAATTCCTGGGCAGGGACTGAGAGAAAAAATTCCCCTCTTGGTAACTCCTTCCTCATCGTCTCCAGCAGCAGTTTCCCTGTTATCAGTTTTACATGTTATTGCCTTTTGGGTTACTGTTACACACACACACCCCTAAGATAAAGCTAAAACAGCAATAGCTTTTACAGTGGGAAATTCTCGACATTAAGATGTGAGTAACGTCCTTCCCCTTCCCTCTTTCCTTACAAGAATTAGTGGGGGAAAATGTTCTGAGTTTGTCTGGAAGAGGAGTCTGTAGGTTACTGTGTCTTATTTGTACAAAGTTAGATAGATTGATTCGGTGATAAACAGTCTAAGCTTCTCTTCGTAGTTCCAGCATTTGCATTAATTGATCTGGAAAGGACCTGGAATATGAACCTATGACAATATTCCTCCAGCTCAGCTCCTTGAAATTAAACTGTCCTCATCTTTAGAATCACTGAACTCCTGAATATACCAATGAAATCAATAATAGTAGTATGTATTTTCATTTTAATGAGGACAGGGCATTTGCACCATATGCCCAAATATTGATTTAGGAACCAAATTTTAGATACTGTTTGCAAACATGTTCTCCACAGTGGAAAATGCACGTCAACTTTTATTTCAACTTTCCATAAACGAGCACTGGGTGTTTCTTCAAGGTGACAGCGGTACTGCCAGATGCCAGGGAGCTTTTTTGCTGTAGGTGGGATTTGGAGAGCACATAAATATACCCTTGTAGTTTGCGTATTTGGCTTTTCTGGGTTCTTTGCAGACATGTTGGGTACTTCGTGTTCGAGCACTGTCAGAATTTGCAGTTGTGTGCGTGGGTGACTGAATGTGCCCTGCAATCACCTCCTCTGCAGGAATTATCAAACCTAGGTGGTTTGTGGTTTTTTTGAAACACAGTCAGATTTAAGCAAGATATTTTGAAGCACCTTTTCATATAACAAATATCGAGCATGCATTGCAGGGGAGTGACTGTTCTGCAAACTGGCCAGCAGCTGATTTTGCACAGCCCTGTACAAGCAGTGCTGGTACAGGCCAGTAGAGGGAAGCATGTTCTTGCCACAATTATTTTTTTCCCTGTTAATTTACAAAAGGAAATGCAAGACCGGAGTCTGGAAGATGGAAAAAAAAGGAAGTTAAAACACCTATTTGGATATTATCTCGTATAGCTGTTAAGCTGCAATGTCAAGTGAGTATTGAGCTGTTTCCTGCATGGGAGTTTAAGACTCGGGCAATAAATGAAATTAAAACCTTTGAGACTCATGAAGTGTATTGTCCTAGCAGAACTGCTGTATCATTGATTCAAGCAGTTATCTCAGTTTGGCTATACAAATAATTAGCAATTCTGACAATAATTAGAAAGGAATTGGTGTGGATCTGTGTTTCCTTCCACTTCTTTCCAGGGCATTCTGTAGTCTCAAAGTTTAACTGCTGTTATCTCAGAAGTACTTTCAAGATAGGATCTTCTTAGCTGGTGATGCAATACCTAATACAAACTTGTGGACTATATGCTTGACAATGGAATTTGGTTTTATAGTCTGTTTTGGAAGCTGGTACAAGATCTTGCTCTGTTTCCTCATCATAACTATCTAAAATATCATTGCTTATATGATCTTCAGAGTAACTTCTGTTTTAGAGTACATTTTCCTCTGTTTGCTATAGAAAAAGGTAGACTCTCTGTCCTAGCTTTGAACAGCCTATGGGACCTGCATGTGAAAACAAGCAAATTTCCAGGAATGTCCCCAAGAAGCAAATGCCAGGAACTTTCTTTTCCATTAAGTCCTTGTGGAGTAACTAGCTCTGCTAATATCAATCCAAAGGCCTTCATGAAATCTGTGTTGTAACAGCATAGATTAAATTTCTCCATCTGCTGTCAAGGAAATTGTCCAAGTTACTCCATGCACTCTGTGCATGCTGAGAGGCACGGGATGCTGTGAGCACCACAGGGTGCAGCCTCAAACCAGGATGCCCAGAGAGGTTGTGAAGTCTCTGCCCTTGGAGATATCCAAAATGTGACTGCCATACTGGTGAGTCTAAGCACAGCAAATACCAAATGCCCACACGTTTCATGTAAATTGCTGCAGCGGAAACTAGTCCAAACTGGCCCTTTAACATTATCATTTTGACCATTGCTCTGGAGACGCTGCCCAGAACTTTCACTGTCACAACCAGAATCAGCAAGCAAACTTCTGCGCACCTATTTCCCCCCAAAAAGGGAACGTTCCCACCCTCTGTCTAGTGAGGGTGACTTGTCCGACAAAAAGAAAAAATAAAAGAGGTATTAACCTCTAAAAAGTCAATCAGTCTGGCTTCTGATTACAAGCATGTAGCACATTACAGAGCGTGCAGAGCTTTCGTCAGCCGCTTATCAGTTTAACCTGTGTTATCAGCCGTGCTATAGCGGTACTAGTTGTAACAGCCCAAGAACAGGAGGGAAAAAACACATAATGGCAGAAACCCAATAATCACCTGTGGCTTTGACTGAAATGAGCCCCCGAGGCACTGTGGCATTGAGGGGTGAAATTCATCCCTCATGGCTCTTTTCTATGAAGAGCTGGGGTGGAAACACCTCAAAGGGTCAGTAAAAGCCAAGGAGCTGAAGCTTGGCTGCCCGAGCCGCATAGAGCAGCTAAAGGGAAAAGGGTGCAGACAGAAGAGCTCCCTTCCAGGAGCTCAAGCATTTGCTCCCACCAGGGAAGGTTTGGTTCCCCCTCTTTTCTGAGAAGATTCGGGCTCATTTTCTTGCTTCCTTGGAGCTTCCAGCTGTGGTGACGCGGGGTGTTGTTGAGCTCGTGGCGCGCAGGAACACAGAGGGCCCTGCTCGCTCACGAGTTGCCTGGTGAGGGAAAGGTCGAAGAAGGTGGTTTCTGCTAAGGCCTGTCCCCATGTCTGCACAGCCCCTGTGACTTTACTCAGGTGCCTCTCCCTTCTTTCCCACTCCCTTTTCCCACCTTGACGGCTCTTCCCGGCACAAGCTCCCGAGTCCTTCTTGTTTCCTCGTTCCTTGACCCCTCTCCCGGGATGGAGGCCTAGGCGAGCCGGCAGCCACGTGGCCACAGGCCTCGTGCCTCACGTTGCCGAGCACCTCGACGTGGCTCCCAGCTCCACAGCCACTGCTGAGCCCGGGAAGCCCTGCGGGAAGCGGCTCCTCCAGCTTCCCGGCGCTCAGCTCAGGGTGCCTGAGACTGCGCACGGCTGTAGCAAAGCAGGGAAAATTTCGAAGGGGAGGAGATGGGAATGAGGAAACACAGCAAAACTGTACAATTACAGAGCTTATTTCCTTTGAAAAACAAAGCAACAGCAAAACAAGAAACAACTTCAGATTTTTGAATTAATCTAAGCAGCAGCTGATTGGGGGTTTTTAGAATACCTTTTGGACCCAAATATTCCTAAGTCTCTTTTGGAATAGGCCATTTGTTTCTTTTAAAACTATTGAAATTTACCGTCCAATTTACCTCCTCATTCACCAGGCTTTCTAGCCAAGGATTTATACAGGGTCTTTACAAAAAAAAAAAAAAAAAAAAACGGATCTCTGACAAGAAAAAAAAAAAAGAAAAATCAGGAAAATCTTACACCTTATGAGATTGGTGAGAGCTTTTCCATTGATTTAATTAGACTCCAGACTCTGTGCTGTGCACACAGTAATACTGAGTCAGTAATAGTACAACAGCCTGGACCCCTTTCATGCAGGTGCAGCTATTGTTATATTACTTAAGAATTAATCTTAAATATTATATTATTGATATTTTTAGAAATGGTCTCAGCTTACATATGTCAACTTGCTTTCAATTGTCAGTGTTTTCAGTTAAAATCTGCTGCTGCTCTCATACACTTTTCAAGCTGGCTTTCTGATAAAGTGATCATTACCTGGAAATGCATTACTGCATGCATCCCAGTGGAGAGTAAAAATGCTATTTAGGAAAGACCTGAAATACCTATCTTATCTGTCTATAATTATAATGTTTAATGTAAGTGTTTGCATATTTTTGAATGTGGTTTGTTTCAGACGGGAAATTTCGCATGTAGTGGGTTGCCTTTGCTGGCATGTCCTCCCAAACCCGGCCAGGCTGGTTAAGAGCAGAACTCAGCTGAGCAAGGGTGTAAAAGCATCAAGGGGAAAAATCTGTACTTCAAAGTTTCTTCTGTCTAAAGGAAGAGGAGATGTTGAAAGAACCATATGCTGGAAAGCAGGACTGAGTCTAAGCCAACATGCTAAGCCTCCTTTTTCACAGGCTGGGAGACACAGGGCCTCTGGCTCCAAACTTTGCAGTTCAGGCTGGTTGTGCTTTGAAGTCACATGCCAAAATAAATCTCAGCAAAAAAGTATGTAATAAAACAAATCATTTAGTCGCAGACTGGTCTTTGATTTCGGCGGTCCTGCGGCGCCCTTGGGAAGGGAGCGAAAGCTGGTTGCGTTGAGCTGCTCCGTCCGCACTGGTCCCTGCTGCTGAGCAGCTGGTGCAGGAAACACTCAGGACTGAAAAATCTCCCCAAAATCCCCCTCCTCATTTTTGCATGTGCTCAAGGCCTTGCACGCTCCCTGCTGAAGTATCGAGGCTATCGGCAAAGTCCTCTGATGTTTCTGGAACCCCTGAGTTTGTCACCGCTGATGTCCTGGTTACACTGGCAGCTAAGCTGAGTTTTTACCCTTGTTGTGGCTGTAAAAGCTCCCAAGCAGAGAGCTGCTGTATTCGCTCTCTCATATGTGACAAGGGTGTCAGGATGACTGGAGTCACAGCTAAACTTTCTCTGTTGAACTCAGTGCAGGTTTTTTTTTTTTCAGAAATCTGTGAGTATTTGATGGAAATTATGTCTGAAGTGAATCTAACAATGCTTGTACCTTAGATAACAGAAGCCCCTTAGAGATACACTACTGATTTTTGTGGCAGCTGGAAACTGAAGCTGGGTACAAATCCACAGAGTTCAAATGTTTTGAATTTTACTTATTTTTTCCACAAACAGCCAAGTGGCAATATTTTCTGCTTTGTGGATGTGTTCAGGCTTCCAGTCATCTGATGCTCCTCACTTGGTCAACTGCATTACGTGCACTGCATGGAAAATCTTGGTCCCCAGGCTGGATGAGCGGTTGCCCAACCTGCTGCGGAGGGAAGGAAACCACTGATTCATGGAAACTCCACTGTCCCTCAGGAGCGGCCACCGCTGAATCAACGGGCCTGAGGACCAGCCGTCAGCTCTTGAGTGCGCTCAGTGCCATGTGAAGCCAAAACAGATGGAAAGCACATGGTTTCCTAGAAGCTTTGGAGTTTCTTGTATGCTTTAAAAAAAAAAAAAAAAAAAAAACCTTCAGAGGAATTCTCAGTCTTTCCTTGCTGGAGGCTCCTTGCAGTCACCTGTGGGGAATGCCTTTATCTTCGCTTTTATTTGCTTGCAACACCCAGTTATTGCCTGTCTCTTTTATCATCCAACTCCCTTTGAAATGAAAGGTGGAAAACGTAATTTAACGAAATCACAAGATTCTTTGATGGGAAGAAGCAGCCTGTGCCCTTTGCTCGGCACGTGAGCATCATCCCTGGCGCGGCCCCGCCACGGCTGGCAGCCGGGGTTTAACCCTGTTCTCCGGGGTAGGAGAGGGCACATCCAGCACAGCCGTAATGATCGTTCCCTCTGTGCCAGGAGTGCTTAAATGATGTTTGCTTCCCTGGCACCAGGAACTCGTGCGCACATCTTGCCAGCAGAGTGAAAGTGCTCGGTTCCAGCGCACAGGGCTATCTGACGCACTTTTCTTTCCGCTCCCAGGGAACAGAGAGTTGTACGCTGCAGTTTCCGAGTTAAGGACAAGCTCTTGGATTCGTAGTGACGCTTAGCTGGAATGGGCAGCCCTCTGTGGTACCTTTGGCTGGTGGCCACTAGAATCACCACGGATTTTCCTGAAAGCTTCTAAAACCTTCAGGCCTTGGGGAGGTTTCCAACCTCTCTGGCTCCTCTGACCTCTTTGGTAGGCAGCTAAGGGCCGCAGGCACCTTTCTCCCATCTCATTTTTTTCCTGTTGTGTTAAATCTTGGCATGCTTTAGCCCGCAGAGTCGCCTGCTCTGAGCAAGCCGGCTGCCCAAAGCCTTTCCATCTTTGGCCAAGGCCATGAGCCATTTTTTGGATAAGGAGGTGCCATGCCTGTTTTCTTTAACTCATGATTCAGGGTAACATTTGTTCATGAATTTTTGTCCTGTGTCACTCAGTCCTGGGTTTCATTTTAGGGCTCTTATTTGGATTGCTTTTTCCATGTTTATTAGTGCTTCTCCTTTCCACTTCATTATTCAGTGGAAAGAAGGCTCAGAGACACAACTGACCCCATATGCAGCCCATGGAGCTTCTGTGCCTGGTCTTACAACATTTTGTCCTAATGAAGGAGATTTTGCCTGTTCTTGAGAGATTTTTTTGTGTTTCTGTGAGCTTTCCCCCAAGATAACTCCAGATCTGGGTGTTTGAATGGGAAACAAACTCAGTTTTAAAGGACATGAACATGTAATTGAGCTTGTGGCTCTTGCTAGCAATGAGAATAGGAAGTTAATTTAAGCTACAGTTCTGTCACCAGCAAGGTGCCCTGAGTGGTCTGGCCTGACATTAAAGGCAATATTTAGCATGCAGATTCTTTTACCTTGGAAAAAAAAGTTGCTTAAATATTTGCTTAAGTAAGATAAAGCCTCAGATAATGATAGGGGCCATTCCTATAGAAGTCAGTGGCAGCATTCCCAGGATCTCACTTTGTTTATCTGAAAGTCACACCCTGCTTTTGAACTTCTCGGAGCCACCACAGATAGCTATGGAGAGAAAAATAAAAGGGAAAATTAAGCAGCCTAATTTTTTTAGTAATAAAAAGTCTTTAGAGGTTATACAAAATCAGATCCGGACAAGAAATTCCTGCATGCTGTACTCAGATTTAATTCTGCTTCTAGTTTTCTGGAAGTTTATTAATGTTGTTTATCCTATCACTTTCACATCTGTAGTCATCGTGGACTATATATTTTTTTAATTTCTGAATTGTTTTGAAAGCTGTTTCAAACAAATGTGGCAGCACTGTACTACTTACAGACCCCAAAATGCCTGTCCTATTTCTATGCAACTGAAAAATGTGTGTTCTCCAAACTAGAAAATATCTGTGATGGATGTAAAGGGGAAAACCTGTCAGCCTTTCTAAAGTCTTGTCCTTACCTGCCTTCCTGGTGCAGTGACTATTTTCGCATTCTGTTCAATAAGCCCCTTTTCTATTGTGAATCGCACGTAGTTGAACTGAAAATCCTTAGACAAACTGTATTTTTCTGACACAATAAAGGGTACGCTTCACTAAATTTACAAAACTGTTTACAAATTATGAGTCTGGAATAGGTTTTACCTATGGCCAGCATGTGCCTCTACACTCTGCCCATCTCCTGGCACGGAGCTGCCGGTGCTGGGATGCACCGGGAGTGCGCGAGGCTGCAGTGAGGTCGCTCCCCATCATCCTGACCAGGATGGGTATCTTCCATGGGTTATTCCAGACTGTCATCAGCTGGCAGATTGGCTTTTTCCCCCCAGTACAAATGCTAGAGTTCCTTGCTAATCCGAGGAATTACCCAAACACTGTGAGCAAACTCTGCTTGTGCCTGCTGCTTGCTTACTCAGTTCTTTGCAGGGGCATGAAAATATTGCCTGAACAAGGAGTCAGAAACTTGCTCCTGAATTAATTACACGGCAGCCAAATATCTGCGATCACATTTGGAGCCTTTGTGCCTTGTTACCGTGCTCTGTGCTGCATGGTGACCAGTTTAGCGGCCGTGCTGGTGAGATTGCCAAACGCGCCGTGGACATTTTGTCAGCGGGCTCTGGCAGGGCAGTGTGCACATTTCACAAGAGTTGCCAAAGAGCACTGGGGTTATTTATTGCTTCCAGAGCTGGACTGGAGCTGCTGGAAAGCTGCGTCCTGGCACAGGCCGCTGTGCTCCCCTCCGGGTTCGCTCCCTGGCCTGCGGCAGCCTCCACGGAGCTGCAGCTTTCACATCCGCGTGGCTCCTGTCCCCGCGCTACCGTCGTGCCCAAACCTGTCGTGTAGCCAGGGGTAGGAGACTGTGGCTACCACAGAGCCTCACAGCCCAAATCCTCAGAACTACAGAAAGTCGTGCACCGCGATGGGGATGCAGGTTTGGTCTCTGGTTTTGCCTCTGTGGAAATGCTGAACACCCCTAATGCTCTCAAGGCGTCCAGAACAGCTTGGCTCATGCCCATTGCATAAATCCTGGCTATATATTTTTAGAGCATTGCTCTTCCCTGCACCTCCATGGGACAGGTTTCAGAATGAAAACTTGCCTCTGATTACTTACAGGCATATTTGTTATTATATGTAGACGTGTTATTGTTGCAGTAAATTCTCTGCTTGCATGTGGCATGAGAACAAGAGAAGCTTGTTTAGGTTAGGACAAAAAGTCTTGCTTAGTGAGCAATATTGATCTTCATTTATTGATTTGTTGATTGATTGAATTTCTGCATATATAGCAGTATTGATCTTTAGCAAATTGCTTCATCTGCTCTTCATTCAGTGCTTTGTAGTCTGCTATTTCAGCAACAAAAGCCAGTTCTGATTTCCCTGAGCCACTGAGTGACAACCTCCTGCCAGTTTCTGTGCTGGTATCCCTGCAGATTTATTATACACCGAAATGCGAGTGCTATTTATCACACGATTCATATATTTGGCAGAAGATTGTGTGTCAGCAGAAGCGAAATAAAAGTCAGGATGGATAATTTCTGTATATTGAGTCACATTTTCCATTTGCTAAATGGAAAAAAAAAGTCCTCTGTCCTTATTCTACCCAGGGTCCTCTCATCAAACTAACTGAAACATCCTAACCTGCCCACCTCTTCCAGGGCATCACCATGGTAAGTTAGGCTGTAATCCTGTGTGTGACTGTATGTGCCATACGTGGGAGCAATGTTAGCAAGTGTTGCACCCTGGATCTGCTTCACACTTTTCTTGAGGCTTTCCTTTGAACATGTCCATCCTCAGCTGTGGAGTTTCTGATCCGGCCTCTTGCAGAGGGTGCTGAGCCCGTCCTGCCAGGCAGGTGCTCAGCAGGGAGGATGCCAGCGCGCCGGGTGTGTTTGAATCCCGTGCTCCCAGGCAGTCGTTCACACCTGAGCCAACTCCCGTCATGTCCCTGCAAATCAGGTTGGGTTGCATAACATTCGGTGTCCTGCACTGTGCACGAGGGGGTAAAGGAAGATGCGTGCCATAGAAAACAGCCTCTCTTAGATCCACACTGAGTTATCAGTCATCAGCCACACAGCTTCAGACTCAGCCAGAAGGCTGCATTATGAACTAAGTGGTGCCAGCTCGTATTGGGAAGGGTTTGACTCTGTGCACACCAATTTTGTTCACAATTGCATAGGCAGCAGCATACGCAATATGCAGCATAATCACTGTACAGGGATCATCCTGTCTAAATTATGACTCCTGTCCAAAAAGCCAGCTTGCATGTGGCAGTACATGGCAATTCGGAGATGTATTTCAGTGACTCTGGATGTTGGGGGCAATTCCTGTGGAGCAGCTGATAGCAGCAGAACCTCTCAGTCAGGAGTGGCTTTACTCAGAGGAGGAGCTTGAAATATCCTTGATTCTCCTGTTATCTTCATTTCTTGCCTCAAATACCTCGTGGGGATCTGCAGCATGTCGTGTTCATACATGCGCTGCTCCTGCAAGCACACTGAGCAATGGACCACATGGCAAAAAAAGAACACGTGCAAGCAAGAGAAAAGGACCCGAGTGCAAAGCGGCCATCTAAAAAGTAACTGCAGAGCCATGAAGAAATGTGGATTTACTTTGCGAGTTGCATAGTTCAAATACCAATTAATTATGCAAAGATAACTAATACACAAATAGAAACAGGAGTGACTGGTTGAAGCGGCAGTTTTACAATGCATGTTCAATAACACTGGGAACAACGGCCAATGAGTTAGCACAGCTAACCTGGTACTCCATAAACTAATTGCGGGCAGCACTGATACCGTGCATTGCTGAGTGCTCAGCAAATATTAACTCAGCGGTGCAAAGCGGGCTGGTTTTGGCTGGGCCCTGGGTGCTGATGGTGGTGGGGCTGCCTCGTGGGGCTGCCGTGGGGCTGGGCCCACATGGGGGTCCCGCAGGCCTGCTGGCAGCGCTGGTGCTTGGCTCCCATGGGGACGTGATCTGGGGGGTAACCTGGGATGGGAGGGGGTAACTGCCCTGGGAAGCAATGCTGGGGCAAAATCCATCACCACAGGGGGTCGAGATAGGAGGTGGGATCCAGCGCCTTGAGGTGGCTGAAGGGTGCAAAGCATTGCCCCCGAGTGATGCAAGGGGAACCCACTGCTCCCCACAGGAGATCCAGTGGATGATCCACTGGCCAGGACCACAAAGGAGACCTTGCCCGTCCCCGGCAGGTGATCCAGGGGCTGAACCGCGGCCCAGGAGCTGATCCGTCCCGGGAGGCGGCTCGGGGGCAGACCTGCTGCCCGTGGAAGGCCGGGGGGTGGCGGTTGCCGCCTTCCCGGGAGGTGGCTCCGCTGCGCCGGGAAGCGACCGGGGAGGCGATGGCGGCGGGCGGGGTAGACCTGCTGCCCGCGGGTGCCGGTGCCGGAGCCCCGTGCCCCGGGTCGGTCCGGCGGGGGCTGCGGGGCCGGGCCAGGCCGGAGGGGGCTGCGGGGGGCGGGCCGGGCCGGCGGGGCGGCCCCGCTCCTCCCCGTGGGCGGCGGCCGCGCTGATTTAGGCGGCGGCGGCCGCGCGAGCGCGGAGCGGGCGCGGGATGGCGGCGCTGCTGTTGCTGCTGCTGAGCGCGGCGGCGGGGCCGGGCTGGGGCCCCGGCGGGGTGGTCGCGGCCGTGTGGACCGCCTGGCTCAACGTGTCGTGGGAGGGCGGCGCGGGCGACAACCGGAGCGGCTGGGAGGCGAGCGAGAGCGGCCTGTACGGGCAGGACTCGCCGCTGCAGGCGGCCGCGGGGCTGCTCGTGCTGCCCGACGGCCGCGACTCCTTCAACGCCTGCAGCGCCCTCACCAACTTCAGCGGCGCGCCCGGCGCGCAGTGGCTCGCGCTCATCCAGCGCGGCGGCGGCTGCACCTTCGCCGAGAAGATCCGGCTGGCGGCGGCGCGCGGCGCGGCCGGCGCCGTCATCTACAACTACCGCGGCACCGGCAACGACGTGCTGCCCATGTCGCACGCCGGTGAGCCGCGACCTGCCCGGGGGGACGGGTCCCCGCGCGAGGAGGGTGCGGGGACCCGCCGGGAGCACGAGAAATCCCGCCGAGACCCGAGCGCTGCCTTCCCGCCGTGGAAGCGGGAGCGCGGGATGAGCTCGGGCCAGGCCAGGTCTCTTCAGATACTGTCAGCTCGGGTGCCGAGCAGCGTTTGGGGTGTTTCCTCATGGCTGTCCTGCTGTACCAGCACAAGAACGCATTTCTGTCTGTGCTTGTCGGCCTTGCTTGGCCAAGGTGCTGCTGCTGCTGTTGAATTTTCTTTGATTAATGAGTAACAAAGCTTGGTAGCTGGAAAAGCGGTGGTGGGGTGAGCTAGGGCAGGAGCTGCCCTGCCTTTTGAGCCAGGGTGGGCTGGGCATAGGCTCCAGGCAGAGGTGAAGGCAAGGCCTTCACCTGGACACACTGCACCTGGTGTGTTTGGGTTTCCAGCACCCCTGTTTAACTTGGTACATGGCTAGCTTATGCTGGACACTTAAAGCTAGTAAAGCTAGTGGACTGGATTAGATTTCCCCCACACTTGGACACAGATTTTTCCCCATGTTCTACTCGCCAGCCAACTCTGAAACAGGCAGAGTAGGAGGCTGATTTGCTCTTCCAAAGGTCATTTTGGGCAGGCAGAGTGCTGTCTCCAGCATGAGGGTTAAAGCCCTCTTAAAGGGTATTTCCATTTTGCAGAGGCTGATGGAGTTTCTATTCTCTTGCTATAATAAGCTTCCCACTTGCCAGCAGTGTTTTTTTTTCCAAATTGCCCATCATTCAAATGAAGAATGAGCTTTGGCAATGTTCAAGCTAATGCTTCCTGAAAAATAGCCCATGGCTGAGAGGTGTATGGCTGATTTCTCTTTATGTAAAGAATAAGTTTCCTTTTTGTGATGGAGCAACATGAACTTTTTCTGACAGCTATGTCCAGTTCTCATCTGTTGTATTGACGTGCACACACCTGGTGTGGATGTGTTCTGCTTGCTGGCAATGTTTTGAGAGTCCAGATCTTGGCAGAGGTAGAACAGTGAGAATGGGCAGTGAGTCATCTTAAACTTCAGACTGTTTTGAAAAATAATTATATACTTACAGCCATGTGTCTTAGAGCAGGTGAGAAGGACTTTTGCCTGTTAGAAGCAGAGATAAGTGAGACAAAGAAAACAGCAGATGGCTCTTGAGGTTTGTTGCGTGGAATCGTAATGAGCAGTATGACTATACTCGGCTTTACGAATTTAAAACGTACAATCTGGATAGGCTCTGACCCAGGTGGCAGAGCTTTCTTATGTAATAAAATCACCTGCTGACAAGTGCTGTTGAGATGTGGGTATTGCTGAGCATGTCCCTCTTGCTGAACTGACAGTGGCGTCTCTGCCTGAGCCCTGTTAATGATATGACTGTGTAATCCAGCAGCTCTTTTCGTGCTGCTGACCCAGGGAGGTCAATGCTGATCCCTTCTGGAAGGGTAGTGTTGAGTGCCCCCCAGCTGCTCGGCCAGCTGGGCCCCGAGCAGACCTGCAGCATCTTTGTTAAGCTTCCTAGAAGCTGCCTCTCGTTGAAGGGAGCCATCTGTTCTCTGCAGGGTCTGTTCGGATCAGAGCTGCCTCCCTCCCTGTGTTGTGCTTAAGCTTTATGCGTGGGGACTTAGTTTTGCTGGCTGTAGCTCTCATCATCCTTTGTGACTGGTTACAGGCCCAAGGGCATGTTGAAACTTCCCAGCCAAAACACCGATAAAAAGAGAAGGGCTTCCTGAAGATGACTATTTCTGTCAAACTGCTCATTTCGTCTGTGTGAGTCCTTCTATCTTGTAGTGCTCCTATCTCCTAGTGGGGCTAAACTTGTTGCTGCTGTTCCTATTCCTTGTCCTTTGTTTATTACTATCTCTTCTCTTGCATGCTCACTTTCTTTCCTTACACTTGTTTGTATATTCTGTTGTCTCAGTGAACCTTTATGCCCCCTTGTTGTTCCTCCAAGGGCAATCTTCTTGCTCCTGCCTGTGTGGTTTACCTGACTGTTCGCTCCTCACAGGAGGGCAGAGTCTCTGTGGCCTCTGGTTCTCCAGTGAAACTTGGTGCTGTTGCAGGCTTTCTGCACACAGCGTGGTCAAGAGGAAGCGGAGTCTTGCTAAGTGCAGGATTTTGCTGACAAGGGACACTGCTGTAGTCTGAGTTCAAATGTAGGAGATGAACAGGTCAGATTGCCTTTCTCCACACTGCATTGTCTTGGCTTCATCTCTTCTGGCTTCTAACGGTGGTGCTGGGATGCTTCAGCTTTTCCTGAGGCCATGGGGAACATAGTCCTTCTAATGAAAGCAGAGCTTTTGTGCAACTCCACTTCCTGCCGTTTCTGTAACGGCGGTAGCTGTTCTAACGGTGAAATCGGTCTGTGTTTCCTAAATGACTTCATTTCTCCTTTAATTGGGTCATTGTATGCTGTTGCATGAAATCAAGCAAGGACAAGCACTTCCTGCAGCCTGTGGCTGTACGGAGGAGTGCAAGGCAGTGGTGCAGCTGATGGGGTTGGGAGAGCTGAGCCTTGGAGCTTGCCTGGTCTCCAGCTGTGCCCGGGTAATCCCTGTGGCTGCGTTTGCTTTGGCAGCTGGCACGGCCCCAGGCTGGGAGCTCTGTCTGCTTAGCAGAAAAGGAAAATCCCCGTCTGTGGGCTTTGGATGTACAGCACAATACACTCAGTTTTCTTTGTGGAATTTCTTTAGCAACAGAATGCCTTGGTTGTTAACAGAGACTTATGTAGTAGTGTGCTCCATGGGTGTCAAACTTGGCTTTTTTAACGCAGCTTTTTATTTAGAGACTCAAACGTGTCTGCACTTGAAAGTAGTGTTCGTCCTAGTCATCCTTATTCTGCTATGAGAGACTTCTGCTGTCAAGTTATAATATGTTTAGTCTGATGAATTCTTTATTGCTTATATCAGTCCTCTGTGTGGAAAATTTTTGGTATGCCAACTTACTAGAAGTGCCAGTCAAAACAGCAGAATACAATAAATAGCCAAATCAGATATGATCAAATCCTGCCTAATCCCCTCTAACATGTAGAATGTCAAACATCTAACAGAGTCCAAAGTAATATTTGCTTAGCAATTTTATAAGCTCAAAACCTTATCAATTAGCAAACTTCAGTTTTAATTGTGCTCATTTTAAGAAGATGGTACCTCTCTGTGGCAGGCTGAACAGAGTTTCAAAGTACAGTTCTGTGTGCTTATAATTGCACCTCTCTAATCTATATTGACCTTCCGAAAAAGGCATTTGATTGGAGAAAAACAGCAGTGTGTGTGTGTTGGGGGGGAGGAAAAAGTGCACAATAAGAGTCGGTTTGTTTTAAGGGTGGACCTTGGTTTAATGCTGTTGGGTGGTTTTGGTGTCAGGGTATGTGTATAGCTAAGGAAGGTTTTTCAGTGTTAAGTGCATCTCTAAAGCTGGCAAAGGAGGACTCCTTGCAGGTTATCAGGTGCCTGGGATAGTTTCTTTTGTTTCCCCTGCTCTCCTGCCTTGAGCAAACCAGTGCCTGGTCTGAGTGGGGCTATGTCCTGGGCTAGCACAGGGGAGCAGTTCTCACAAAAATTAACAGTAGCAGTGTGTCCCAGGCTAACAAGATTAAGGGCCTGATTCCAGTCTAAACTTGCATCAATGCGTGCAAGGGTTAGGAAAAGGTTAAAAATGTAGCACTGCCACTTAAAACTTGTTCTGCAGGAATTCCAGAAGGGTGAAGACTAATAAGCATATGCATAGAGGAAACAGCTAGGGCCAAAAAAAAAGCGTAATTATGCTCTGTTCAAACCTTGTATGAAGCACTATCTTTAGAAACTAGATAGAACTATGTTGTGATATTAAAAGGCTGATAGGGCCTGTTAAACTGGTCCTGTGGAAGTGAAGATTGAGATGAAGTGGTGATCCCATGGCAGGCTGTGCTTGGTAAGTGTTGTTCAGGCAACTTCACAGTGACTGAAGACTTGAGCTGAGTGCCAGGATGAGGAATGAAGATGCATTTTCAAAGATTGTTGGTTGTCTTCTGACCATGCTGGGTGCATTTCTGCAGATTACTTAGCCCCTGCTACCATCAGGACCTGATTTGGAAGGAACTTGAATGGATCCATGTGTCTGGATTCAGTTTCATTGGTACCTCGAGTTTGATCTCTCTGCAACTAAGAAAAGCTATATGTTCTGTACTTATTGCCTTTGCTATATGCTCCATTTGGTTCTCTTGGCCCTCTGGTACAGCTGATTAAACTAATGTCACAACTGGCATTCAGACTGCTGAACAAGGTACACTAGTCTGGCTGAGAGCCCTGATCTCACCGCCAAGGAACCTGGTGGGGTTATGGTGACAAGTTAGGGTTGCCCACAGCATAGCCCGGTCTGTGCTGCTGGACAGCTGCTGCTTCCTGGCCTTTCTTGTTCAGGTCTAGCTTAGGTACCTCAGGCATGGAAGACTCAGCCCTGGAACAGGTTTAAGTGCCCTTGCTTTTTGGTTTGTTGAGCTGCCGAAATAGAAGAGGATGAATCAAATCCTACCTGGCAGCTGTGGTAGCAGAGGCTTCGCAGTGGGGCACCCGCAGCCCTACATCAACAGCAGCGTGTGTTTGTGCCACAGAGCAAACAGTGACGTGGCTGCAGTCAGGCTCAGCGCCGTCCGAGTGCATCAGTGTCACCTGTCTCTTTGCAGACTGATGCCCTGTAGTTTACGCTGTGCTGACTTGCATTATTTTGCTATTAGCATTCTCAAACTTGCTTGTTTCCAGGGTGTGTTTGTCTGCTGCCAGTATGTTGAGAGGAAGGAGTATTAGCTGTGGGCTCAATCTCATGTGCTAAAAAGCAAGCTGAAATTTTAATTGTGCAAGCACTGCTGATAAAGCATGACAGTCCTGTGCCACGTGCTCTAGGTGACCCTGCGTGTGCACGGGGTTGGACTAGATGACCTCTAGAGGTCCCTTCCAACCTTAAGCATTCTGTGATTCTATGATTGAGATCTGGAGGACAGCTCTCTTCACATCTTCGTGCCCTTAAGAGAACTGCTTTGGCTGATGTTTCATATTTTCTCTGATTTCATATTTTAAATGCTGTAAGAAGTGGGGCCTGATAGTGTTTATGTAAATATCTCAAAGGCTTAGAAGGAAAAAGCCTGGCAATTGGATTCATTTGGCAGATGATCACTTCTAACGCTACTCGAACCAAACAGGGTGTGGGTGGATTTCCACTTCCAGAACACACTTGGAACCATGGAAGCTCATGACATGTAAAAACCACATTTGGTCTTGACATGCTCCAACAACACCCAACCTGTTTAGTAAGTTTTCCACATTTGCTAGTGTGTTACTTGCTAGCAACAGCTGTGTCTGGTCTGAAGGCCAAGCTGCCAAACATTGTCCCTAAAGAAACAGGGATGGTGGTACCTGAGCTGTATGGTACTTATTGCTGCCATGCTGGACTGAGCTTCCAGCTCTCGATGATCAAGACAAGCCTTTTCTCTTTACTATTTAACTTTGCAGATAGTGTAGGAAGTGTTGTTCAGACAGCATCTTCTGCTTGGTTGAGTAGGAATGTGAAAGCTTCATGTCTGAGCGTTGCGCAGAGCAAGATGAGTCACTAGCCACAACTGGGTTGGGAGCCCGTTAACCAGAGATTGCTGTAAATAGCTGTAGTGCTGGCGGGGACTGCAGACTGACCCAGGCAAAGGTAAGTAGGTCCTTCCAGGAAAAGACTGCTGTGGACATGAACTCTCCAAGAGAGTTTCTTCTTTGGCCCAGTGTTGTTACCTGTCAGGAGGTTTCTCTTGCCTCTCTTCTATCTGCACAGTTTTGGGATCTTGTAAGGCTGCTTAATCTTTAAAGAGAAGGGGCATTAGAGAAATGTACTTCCTTCTTTGGGAAGCTCTCGCTTTCGCTGCCCACTCATGAGCACTCCTGCCAGTTGCTGCAATGTTTTCTACTGTCTTGCATGTTTAACTCTGAAGTTTGAAAGACTTGTGTGATGAGGATGAAGAGATCAGGCATATTGTCAACTCCCATGTAAAACAAGCTGAAAATGGATTTCATTAAGTGTAGGTGACAGTGTCAGCAAGAAAACAATTCAATCCAAAAGCTGGGGTGGAGTGGCTTATTTGCCTTAATTACTGAATAGTATCCTGGAAGTCAGTAATTCTTTTATCTTTGCACTCGGCAATATTTGAGGTGAGGAAGAAAGGAGTGCAAAGCAGGAAGAAAAGGGAGAGGACTACCTGCATATCAGCTGATCTAGGCTAAAAGTGCTCCTGGAACTGTGACTTCAGTTGCCCTTCCTTCTTGCAAAGGGAAGAGCTTATCGCATGCTGCATAGGTGCCTTGTGTCTATGGCTGAGGGCAAGTGCTGGGATAGGTGCTCTGCAATCAGATCTGCTGTAACAGACACCAAACAAACTGTTACAATTGTTAACTACCAGAAATAACATATCTCTTGTTGTTCCAGTGCATGGTGATAAGCAGTATTCAAAATATTTCACGTCTAAATAAAAAGTAAAAAGTAAGGTGGTATAGCAAACATGCTGCTTGCCTGTCAGAACTGCCAGCTGTGCTAGTCCAGGAGGAAACTGTTTGGAGTGTCAACTGACAGTGGCATCTAGTATGGTCTGTCTTTTAAATACAGAGATGCTGGATTGCTCTCTTAGTGACATTTTGTTCTGGGTTGGAGAGGTGTCTAGGTGACTAATGAAAGCTGGTGAAATACTAGTTCCTTCTGACCAAGATTGAAAGCAGAGCTATTTCTGTGATATGAACACCATATCATGTAGGTAAAGACAAAGATCCAGCCACAGTCTTGACCAAACACAGGATTTCTATAAGCATTTCATTTCTCTAGAGCCTTTGGATGGTGGTTCTGCTGTGGCTAAGGGGAGAGCCTTTCTTTGAGAATTTACACTCAAATCAAAGCTAGCATTTTTGCTTTCCTGTTTATATGTGAGAAACTGTAATCAAAAGCATTTTTGTTTTCTTTTTTCTCTCTGAGCCCATGGCTTGCATGATGATCAGCTAGGCTTTAAGTACTGGAAAAAGGGTGGTGATGAGTTACTGCCATGGCACTTTGAACATCATGTGGCTGCACTCTCTAAAGATTTCTCTACAAGGTAATGCAAGCTTTTTAAAAGAAAAATCCTTCTTTCCGTAGTAGTTCTGACAATGCAGTCTGTTGTAGCAGAATACCTAGAGTCTTTACTCTTAATTTGGCCTCTTAAAGCAATGACTGAAAACAATTAATAGGCCCACTTCTGAATTGCTATTTAATTCCTTTGGGGAAAAAAGGAGATCCTTCATCCTACTTCCCCTCATTTCAGGGGTCTGGCCTTTGCTATACAAGAAAAGTTGCACTTGAAGACTTACAGATATTGCCCTAGGTTATCCTTGTCTTTAAGCTGAATTGTGCTTTAATTTAAGCTAAATTTGCTTAATTAAAACAAGTTAAGCAATGCAAAACAGTTCCAATGCTGAGTTTCATCTGAACAAGCTGAGAAAACAATTCTGTGAGGGTTAGTGGAGCTAACTTTAACTTCTGGTTTTGAGTTAGCTTCAGTGATGTGCAAAATGGTCAAACAACTAGAAGTTAATTATTCACCACAAAAGGCTTTGCCAGTGTCTCAGGTTTGGCAATCACTCTGCATTTGTCAATTCTACCTTGCAGTATTGCACAGAAGATGTTAGATATTTTTTTAGATTGAATTATGTTTTCTGTGGCAATAGATACTGAAGGGTAAGAGCACTGGTATATTCTTAGTTGTGGAGGAAGATGATATGTGCAGAGACACCAAACTTCCTAACTGACTTCCTTGCTTAATTCTCAAAGGCATGTGATGTTTTATGTTGGTTACCAGTATATTAGACCTTAAAATGCATCACTCCAGAAATCAGTGTGCGATGTAAGGAGCTGGCATTGCAGTTAGCAGGCTCAGCCAGTGCTGCTTTCCTGGTTATGGAACTCGGTGGTGAATAAGAAATATGGGAATGAAACAAAGGTTCCTTTAAAGTAAACTTGTTTTCAAGCAGTTAATTAGCTGAGAAACTTAAATATGTCCTTAATGACATGAAGAGTTTTGGTAACATAGCAAAGATGTTAATTACTGTAGGCTGTTTTCTCCCCCTCCCAGATTGTGCTTCACTTTTATTAAATATGCAGAGTGAAATACGTAATGCAATTCACCCTGGAGAGCACATTGCTATAACAACCCTTTCTCCTAAGGGAAGATTTGCCTACCAAAGCTGCCTCAGAAGAGATGGTCATTATGAAAGTAGGAATGGGTGAAGCGTAGAAGACTCCTTGTTTTGATGCGTTGATGCAGTAAGAGGCCCTAAACTGTGAGGCTGGAAATGCAGGACACTAGAATTAAATTTTACTCATGGTAAATAAGGTAATATTCAGCTTTCATCCCAGGCGAGGATATCTTCCTGTTAAACTTGTTTACGTGGATACCCAGCAGCTGTTCTTGAAGGCCTGTCATGGCCTTCCCATGCTGGTGGGCTGCCCAGTTGCATATTTTCAAGTAAAAAAAAGTGTGAGCAGGTTCAGTGATGCCCATTGCAAAGTGTCTCCTGGGCAAAACTTCTTTGTCGCTGCATGCCAGAGCTGTAGTCTCTGGGCTTTTGAGTCTTACTCTGCTCTACCATTCTACCTCTGTTGTTGGTAGCTCCCTTCAAAGTTCTGTCTTCTCTTTCTGAATCACAGTAAGGGCTTAACAGTGGTGTGTCTTTAGGGCTGGGCAGAGAACCTCCAGCTACATAACTAATAGTTACTATAAAACCTGGTGCATTGCATCCCTTAATCTCAGCTCCTCTTTGTTGTGTAATTCCATTCCATTTCATAAGCTTCCCAGACCACATGGAAGCTGTCCTTACAGCAACCTGAAAGGGTGAATAACCTAACAGGTCCCACCAGAGAAGTGAGAAAGGAGTGTGCATTACTGCCTGCTGCTTAGGATCTGCACAAAGCCTGATTCCATTTTCATTTAAAAAAGGCAAAAAAAAAACCCTAAAAAAATTGTTTTTTGAAATTGTAGTTGTACTTGTGATATGCCTGAAATAAGATGTTTCCTATCAGCTGCTGGGGGTTCCCGTTCCCATACTGTCACGGGAAGGAGGGAGGGCGAAGAATTAGGCAAGTCTGAAAGTCATCTTGTGTTGGAACTGGCTGGTGCCTTGCTTTGGCCTGACCACTTTGTGCCACTCTTCAGAGTTGCTCCTATGGGGGGGGACTTTGTTAGCTCTGCAAGTCACGGAGACTACGTAGGGGTGGTGTGGGTGCTTCTGGCAGGGACCTGCTATGCAAGTGTTGCCTTGATGTTTACAGCAGTCTCACCCCTCTTAGCGATGGTGCATAGGAGACTACTCACAGAATCACAGAGTTGGAAGTTGGCAGGGACCTCTAGAGATCATCTAGTCCAACCCCCTGCTCCAGCAGGGACACCTAGAGCACGTGGCACAGGGTGGCATCCAGGCAGGTTTGGAAGATCTCCAGAGAAGGAGACTCCACAACCTCTCTGGGCAGCCTGTTCCAGGGCTCTGCCACCCTCACAGGAAAGTTCTTCCTCATATGGAGATGGAACTTCAGGAGCTTTACCCACATCATAGCTAAAGTGATGGTCATCCTGTATATTAAACAAAGTTGGAGTGGGCAATATCTCCAAGGCACAGCTTTGCCATACTTTGTTTTGAAGCAGAGAACTTCTATTTGGACTCAAGACTTAATCCTTGCTGTGATATGTTTCAACCTATTAACAGATTTTTTTTTTTCTCTCCCTACAAATGACTGCTGCTTAAGGCATTGATTAGGCTTTATTGTAGTCTGTGGAACATCTGAATGGCTGTTCTCAGGACCTGCTTGGTTTGGCTCAGAGTTAATTTATCTGTAGCACACACAAGAGTAGTGCTTGACTGCAGTAATCCTGTTAATGAAGGTGAAAAAACAGACGTTTATGGTGTAATTTTGTTTTTGCAGGTGTTTATTGTGGTTACCGCTCAGGGTTCGGTACATGTATTGGGCATTGCATTTCTCCAGTGAATCGCCAAACTTGTAACTTAATGTTTACAGACAGCAGAAGTGTAATGGTGGAATAAGCAAGGTCTTCACATGGCAGAGTTTAATATAGTTATTTAATATTGGCATAAACAGATGCAACTCTGCTCTGCATCTAACCAACCCTAAACAACAAGGTAAAACACTGCTCCCTAGTCATGCACTCTTGTGTGCCAAATGTGCTTGTGCCCCATTTTTTTCTGTGCCCCAACAAACCATTTGAGGTATTGTGCTACATTTGTGTCAGGCAGTGTCTGAAAAGAGCATTTTTTCAGACTCAGGAGCATGCTGACTGGTTTGCAAGGTACTTTCTGCAAAGCTCCGTCTCTACAGAGGCAGATTGTATTTACTGAACGGACCTGAATCAGACTCTCTCTCCTATTTCATAGGAGATAGAAGTGAGGCTGGGAAATGTTTAACTGGAGCAGATTTTGCTTCTGTGTACCATGACTCCATTATTAGCTAGAGAGGCAGCAGTTTAATTTTACTCTCTAAATTCCCTTAAAAAGTGTTACAGAAAGCCTACCTGAATAACAGAGGGCAACTCTTCGGTCAGGATCTTGGGTTCCTGTGGGAGTATGTGGTATTCTTTTTTCCTCTGCGCAAGTTAGTTTTTTTTTTCATTCCCGGAGGGGGAAAAAGACAGTTCAGGGTAACTGCCATGGTTTAGATACTTCTTTGGATGCCATCTCAGGTGGCTTTTTTCAATGAAAATCCTCAAGTGCTGTCAGAAGCTTCTGTCCAGGTTGATGGTTTTCAGGTCACAGGGACATTATTTCAGCACATGTCATCTTGATGGAACTCCTCTAGCATCTCAGGAGGCATTAGGTATGGATCAACCTAGCTGCCTTTCCTCTAGAAGCACAGCAGTAGACACAAATAACATTCCGGACTTCTATCTTAGCTCCAGGCTAATAAGGTATCACTCAAGCTCCTGTTGCTGGCCACAGAAAGCCCAGTTTCTTGCCAGATAAGGACTGTTCCCGCCATGAGAGACTGTGTCATAGTGCCAGAGCTTTGTTTCTTCCTTTCCCGAAAGGAACTTCTGAAGTGAAGTCACTTCCCGAGCGGTACCAAACTGTTTTGCTATGGGTAGTCCCACTGATCTGGGCTCAGAAATGGGTTCATTGCCCTGTTTGTGGCACAGGGTGTTCAGTTAACTTTGTACAGTGCTAGGTTAGCTCTCTTAAGATCACCCTCAGGAAATAATAGTTGGTTCTAAATGTCTGCCCCCAGAGCAGGAAATGGTGGAGACTGCTGATTTGTATCATTAAGTGCTTGGCCTAAGGCAAGGAGTGCAGCTGCTCTAGGAAATGACCATCCTCTCAGTTCTGCCCTGGCTGCTCGGTGTCAAAGCTCTCACCTAAAAGCAGGTTCTTAGCAGCCCTGTCTGCAGCCTGAGTGCTGACTCCAGTGTGCCCCAGTTTGCTGTTCCTTGATGAAACAACCCACCTTCCCTAGATGTGGGATGCACTGAAATGTTAACTGAGGGGAAAGAAAGCAGGCCAGCAATCTCTGGCTTATAGCAAGCATGTTTGTATGAGGAGCAGCAGGATATATCCACTTAAATTTCCTTTCTTTAGCGACTGCACTGAGTAATTCTCTGAATGCTAATAGGTGGCTGCTCACTTGTGTTGCTGTAAAGCATTACCAACCTGAGCTGAAATTGCAAAAGGAACCCTGGGCAGAGGGAAGGAGTCAGAGAAAAATGATTTAAAACTGTCTAATGACATCCTGCATCATTAGAAGCCTGAAAATTAATTTTTTTTTCTCTCTCTCTCTAGTATGGGCTGGTAAATTTATAAAGTTAGTTAATAACTGATGGGTTGGTAGCTAAAGTAGTTTTGCAGACTGATAATGACATTACATTTACATGTGGTACTGCATTTAACCATACCCTATATTTGCCTGTGAGGTTTATTCAAGGATGAAAGGGCAGAAAGTGTTTCTTGCTTTTTGGCAGTTTTCTATAGTGTCTTGTCACAGCCTGTTCTTTCACCTTTTCCTCCAGGGCTATGAAAGTAAGAAGCTCCTGGCTTGAGCCAGGCTGAATTCCTGCAAGCTCTTGACTCCAGCTCATTTCATAACTGGCCTGTAAACCCAAGCTCATCATAAATGACAGTAGCTGCAGCCTGGCTGACTTTCTTCTGTGTGATATACTTCTTACAGGGCACTTTCTGAATAAAAAATGAGTTTTAGTCACACTGCGGAGAGTTGCTAGACATGATGCTTAGCCATCTTGGATCAAAGGTATTACATGAACAAACTGGAAAATTAATAAGTGCTTTCTCAAATGACAACCTTGGTGCTTTAACACAGATATTTGGGGTTTTTTTGGCTAGCTGAAAGTTGGTGAAGTTTCTCTTCCTGGGGAGGGGAGGAATTTGGACTCCCATTAAAAATTGTTTTGACTGCATTAGATTAAAAATAGCAGTTCCGTAATGGCCTTTCTTCCTTCTCTATGTAGTATCCATTATGAAAGTTGCATAGCTGCAAGTTTAATGCTTTGAGAGTCCTGACTGGCTAATCCTTGAATTTAATTTTCTTGTTTTAGAGAGAAACCAGTAACAACTGCATATTGCTTTTTCTTTTCTCTTCTCCCCATATCCCTTTCTCCTGAGGAACTCCTTTTACTAGGATTGCCTTAAGTTCCCACAGACACTGCAAAGGGTTCTTGGCATTATTTGTCACTTGAAATGAGAGCAACTTTGTTCTGTGCTTAATGGCCAAATTTCCTAATGTTCCTTCCTACCAGAAAACATCAAGGGACCCCTTGGTCCCTCTGGTTTGTCATGATGTTCAGCCAAGGAAATTCAATGTTAAAATTGTGATGGAGTGTCTGCCGCACTAACAGACTGCTTAAAGGTCAACCACACCTCAGGATTGTCTTCCCTCCAAATTTGCATGAGAAACCCACAAAAACACTTAACTCACCGCTGAATTTCACTGAAATATTTTTCTTCCCAAAATAGAAAAGCGAAGGGTTATCCACGTTTTTTTTTTTTTTTTTTTTTTTTCCAGTGCTTAGATAAGTACTAAGCATACTTTCCAAATCAGGAAGGAGGTGGTAGGAAGTAGCAGCAGAGCAGAGGCACACACAGGAATGTCCCTAAGCCACAAGCTGTGTGCCCAGGGTGCGAGTGCTCTGGGAGATGCTGTAATCTCTAGTGACCTCACTGCACAAGATACTGTTTTGAACTTCATGCTGTTCAAAAGCATGTTATAATGTAAATCACCAAAGTGTTGCTTCTGTAATAATTGAATGTTCCAGGTGGGAATGAGAGGCTTTGTGGAGAGGAATGGATTCTAACAGCAGCTCTTTTATGCAGCCCATAGGTAATGAATGCTTTTCAGATGAATGTGTCACTTTGAATCCCCCAGCTCATGCTAAATTTGCAAATGCCACTTCAACTTTCCAGTCTGCTGTATGGTGCTTGAATTAGAACTGTGAAAATCACTTCTGTTCAATGCTTGGAAGCTGAGTATGGATTCCCTTTCTCTTGCAGGTGCAGGAAGCATCGTTGCAATTATGATCGGCAACCTGAAAGGCACAGAGATTTTACGCCGGATTGAGAGTGGCATGAAAGTGACTATGGTTATTGAAGTGGGGAAAAAGCACGGCCCTTTGATGAATCACTACTCAATATTCTTTGTCTCAGTGTCATTTTTCATTGTCACAGCAGCAACTGTGGGCTATTTCATTTTTTATTCTGCCCGGAGATTCAGGATCACAAGGGCCCAGTCCAGGAAGCAGGTGAGTGTGTGTTGCATTGCTTGTTAGTGCTCTGAGATAGCTGTGGATCTTGAGGGTGACATACTCGTTGAGCATCAGAATCCCTAAGTTTGTTACTTCATCATGAAGGAGAGTGTGATCTTCAAAATGCTAATAGGTACATTTTTAAACACTTAAACCTTTCCACAGATGTGGGCAAAAGACATCTATCTAGGGAATGCAACTGATTATGCTTATTTTTTTTGTCTTCTGCAAGTGTCATTCCCTGAATGGTGATGCAGCAATAATGCTGAGATACTGAAAGAGACCAAGGGAAGTGATAGGAAAGTGCCTGGGGACCTTGACCAGAGTTGAATGCTGGGCTCTTTCTAACCACAGAACTAAACTTGGCTGAGTTGGTGTGTGTTCTCAGTCTGTTGTCTAAATGTCATCTTATGGATGATGAACATTTACTGTATTTACTAATTGAGGCAAGAACTCAGTGAACTGAAACTGTTTGCACCTGGCCTAATCTACAGCTTCTGTCTTCTAGGCTAGGCTTCCCATAAGTGGTTTGTTTTAAGCTTGTTCTTGTGTTCAAACATCATGTTCCACCTGGAAATGATATGAGTACGATAAAGGAATAGTTGGAAAGAGCAGCATGGGAAACTATTGACTGCCTGTAAGATACAGCAATGTTCCAATGCTGAACAGACTTGGGCAGGAAGACCTGGGAACCCTAGAAGCCGGTCAGCAAGTGTCACTGAATTGAATCATAAAAGTCTTCCTTCCTTTGAGGATAGTTATAGCAGTCATGGAAGTCAAGCTCTGCTCTGAGCTTGCAGGCTTTCAACAAGCTACAAATGCTCTTAATGCCTCAGTGGTAGCAAATACTGGGAAAACAGTCTGCCTGGCTCGTACCCTCACAGACTATTTCCAGCCTGGCTCCTATGTGCACAAGGAATTTACTTTAGGTTGAAAAATAACATTGGTAAATGACATGCCATTTTCACCTAATTTCAGCTGAATTGCTAAAGATACAGACTTTAGAACAGTGGCTTGTGAAATATAAAAAACAAAGGAAGCTCCTCTATCATTTTGAATAAAGTACTGTCTTATATAAGCAAAGCTCAGACAACCCAGATTATTTTTTTAGTACTTTTCCAATGGTGGTATCTAAAAGCTGTGACCTTGCAGTGATTAGGTAAGTAAAGAAAATAAAGGTGTTGGTGAAGGTAAACTGGCAAAACAGTGTTTCTGTGGCTATTCTCTGTTAAACAGCAGGTTGGATTTTTTTTGTATTACATGCAAAGTCTCAATTAACACTTTCAGTTGCTTGGCCCACTTAATTAAACCCCAAATATTAGTCAAACACTTATGAGCTTTCACCTTACACGTGGAACTTGCCTGTCATCATTCAGCCTTAGAAACTCCAATTACTTGGACTTTAGTCTGTTGTTCAGAGGTAGGGAACGTGTTTTTCCTCTTGAATCATGAAGATGCCTAGGGGTTATGCATCCTTCTAGGGGGTGTATTTAAAAAAAGGAAGTTAGGTGTCTTGATAGTTATAAAATATTACATATTTTCTTTTCCAGAGGAGTGCTACAGTTCTGAAAGTATCCCTTTACCAAGAAGTATTCCTTCTCAGATCCCTTCATTCCCATTTTTTTTAACATACCCTGAGGGGAGAAAAATGAGTTGTTATTGAAAAGTCTCAAGTCAGACTTTTTGAGCCAAAAGGGACACTTAATCGCTTTGTACGGAGCGCTGCAATGAGTGAGTTAGAGAAGAGTGTTACCACATCCTACTTGGCCTCTTGCTGCTTGAGATCCTTGCATACTTGGCATACTCCTGTGAAGTGATCCTCAGACCTGCGGAGCTCAGTCTGGACTGAAAAGGGCTGTGCCATGGGTGGGACAGGAGGGACTGTTTCCTGGAGGCTTTGTCCCTTCTGCCAAGGCCTCTTCATAATCAGACTGAGTAGCAACAAGACTTACCCAAGACGGAGGGATAAGCACAGGCTTAGTGGCGACCCCTGCTTGAATTGGGTAGTTTTCAGGTGTTAAAATATTGGCAATGTTTTCTTCCTTTGTCTTGAGGAATGATGTTCAGCCTTCAGTGCTTGCGGAAGCAGGCTCCTGTTTTATAGACAGGCTGTTCAGTACACTTAAGCGTCACTGTTTGTCAGCGGATTCTGTGCTTCTGTATGACTACTTGTGTTTTCTGGAAGAAAGGTTCCCTGCAATTGGTTTGATTTCATCGAGCACTTTCTGCAGTGTTTTCTTGAAGCTAGCACGTCTGGCCCTCACTCAGCTTGAGCAGGAATTGTGTATAACTTAGTATTGTAAAACGGCCACCTCCTTTTTTGAAAGCTGAGTAAATATTGAAAAGTGCTAGTCAAGCATGTTGTGTTGTAATTTAAGTGAAAGCAAAAATGTAATAACAGGTGATCTGTCTTAATTGAACTGAATTTGAGGAGCTTTTTCCTTGTGAGTCAACTAATTAAGCTGTTAACAATCTACTATATTTATTTGAATACATTTTTCGTCTGGGCTTAATGCAAGTCACCACCTCTGCAGAGTCTCCTACTACATCATAGGGTCAAGGAGGAAAAGCAAAGGAAAGTTAGTGTGATAGGTGGCTTGCTACTATTCCAGTCACCAGAGTAGTGACAAACTTAACTCTGTAATACTAGCTTTCCTTAATGCATCAAAATTGATAGTGGTATACTAAGGCTTGGTTTCTAATTTAAGTTTGAGTCTTCACTTCTGTTGATTTTATGAAAATTAGATGTTGCTGCTGAAAAAATGACCCATAAATGGCCTTGGAGCTAAACTGCTCAGCTTGCCACAATTCAAAATTCTTTCCACAACAGTATCTGTGGGAACAGTATCCTTAGCTTGCAGGAAGGAAGCAGGAGTTCCTGACCTCTGCAGAGCTTGCCATGCTACACTGTCCTCATGGAATTCACGAGGCACTAGGGAGGCAGCCTTACGGAGCTGGAGATGGGATTCGCAGTCCTGGATTAGGAAAGACTGGAGACTAAGCAATAGCAAATCTAACTTGCCCAGTTAGGTGCCTCTCTACTCAAACATGCCAGAGCTCAAAGAACTTGACCTCATAAAATACATTGACATTCCAGTCTTGAGTATCCTGGATCTCATGATAGGCTATCCCATAAAAGTTTCTGCGTGCAACCTTACTTCACCCTGCTAGAGGAGTGTTCTGATGTATTTCCTAAAATAAGTGTTAAAGGTGACTTTGCCACTGGTGTTTTTCATGAACGGCTATTAAACTTGTGCCCAGGCAAAGCTTAATATTGTTTCAGTAAATTATTAATGATGCAGCCAGTTAGGTCTTGTCTAATAGTCTCGACGAGACATTAGGTGCATAGGTTAGGTACTATATGAGGGAGTGCCCTCCTGGATAGTTTAGTTTACAGCTTATAACAAGAAGTTGTGACCTGTAGCTCTAGCTGCATAGAGAAGTGCAATATTGCTGCACTCCTGATGACACCACACGAGCTACTGAAGCCCCAAGTTGTTGTAATGAACTGAAATTTGTAGGTGGAAGTTGGACTGGAAATAGGTGTTGTCATCCTGACCAGTGTGTTTGATTATCTGTGGAACTTTACTCCTCTGTCCCACAGAACTGCTGTGTTGGGCCAGCATGTGGTAGTGCTGCAGCAGAGCTGGAGTTGCCTGACTTGCTCTGTGTTCGAGGCGGTAACTGCAGCAGGAAGGGAGAGGACTGTCATTCTTGGTGTTGGCGCAATTCTTGTGACCTTTAAACAGATGTTGCTCCTGTGTTAATTAAATGCTTTGTAGTGACAGCTGAGCAGAAGCAGTTGCCAAGCAAGCTGGGCTCCCGATGTCTGGTTGTCTGTGTCTTAGTGCAAGAGAACATCAAACAAATCGGATGAAGGAAAGTGCAATTCAACTTCCTGCTCAGCTTTTGTTAGAGCTGTCCTGTGATTCACCTGAGGCTAGTCATTTGATTTGTCACACCTTGTTTCAAGAATTTGTTTTTTTGTTTTAAAGGAGAAATAGCTTTGAGGGAAATAAGGTTCTTTTGTTTGTTCTGTTCATGTTCCTTTGAACCAATATTAAGATAAAACTGAGTTCTTTCACTTGACAGGAGTGGTCCATGCTGAGCAGTGGGCTCCTGAGCTGTTAGTGCTCTGTAGAGCAGTCATGCCAGAGGACTAATTCAGGTGTGCTGGTGGCACTCAAGCTGATTGATAAGGAAACTTGTCTTTGTCAGGATGCAGCTTGTGCCAGGAAGCTGTCATAAAACCACTAGTTAAACTTACTGATTGTCTGTCACAAAACATTTAGTCCTTTGTACCAAGTTAATTTGGAGATTTTGGTTTGTTTTGGCAATCTGACCTCCCAGTTTCTAAGAAAAACCTCTGACATTCCTGTGCTTCACAAAAAAAGCTCAGTAAAAACAAAGCATACCTTTTTTTTTGTTAGTAAATCATTTGAGTTCAACGATGTAAAACCTCATTTTCTAAATAGCAAAGTAATGTTTTTTTGAGGTAGGTTTACTGGGGTTTGCGTGGTTTCTTTTTTTCTTTTAACGTGCGTAGTTTAAGTGGGTGCCTGCTTGCATTAGGTGCTTGGGTAAATATTTTTAACCACTACTTCTGAGAAAAATGATTCTTTTTAATCGAAACTGCTTTCTTTTACAGCGGCGATTAAAAGCTGAGGCAAAGAAGGCTATCGGACAGTTGCAATTGCGCACCCTGAAGCAAGGGGACAAGGTATAACTGGCTATTATCTCACAACGTTATAATGCACCTTTGGCACAGAATCTTAGTACTGGGGGAGCAGAATACAGAAGCCTCCTTGAACCTCTACCCTTAGCTTCTTGCTGTAGGCTTGATTTGTCCTTCAGACCAATCCCTTTTCAAAGTTTCAAGTTGGCACCTTCTTAAATCTTAGCAGCATCTCAGGTAAGCACCTGAGGCAGAAGGTGCTGCTTTTCTGGCATGGGGGCTTAAGGGCAAACTAGTATAACTAGTCAGCTTTCCAGGCTATTCTTTTTGTGCCCAAATTTGAAGGTGGTAATTTCTAAACCTCTAAAAAAATCCAGTGATGACTTGCAGCTGTTTCTAAATTATGGACTTAAACTTTGGATGTTTCTGTTCAAATATCTAATCTAGAAAATGTATTTGAGAAACTATATACTGAAGCTATTCAGATTGCTTTAAGTAGACCCCTTTGCAGTAAATCTGACTATAGTTCAAGCAAAGCTTTCCAAGGTGGTTAACGCTCTGAATTCCTTGCTTTAGGAAACTGGCCCTGATGGAGATAGCTGTGCAGTGTGCATTGAGCTGTACAAGCCAAATGAAGTCGTGCGCATTCTCACTTGCAAGTAAGTTGTCCTCTGAACTGCCCTTAATCCAGCATCTTGGAACATGCCTCTCCTGATTTTTCTCCTGCTAACAAAGCTGAACAAACTTTAGTCAAGCTGTTGCACAGCAAGAAGTCTTGAAACTGTGTTAAGCGGTGTTTTAAACTACAGGAACTATGTAAATACTGCATTTGTGGCGTGCTACCAGTTGACAGTGTTTAAAACTTCCACTGTGAACGGATCAACAAGTAGAATGTAGCTGATCACAGTGCCTGTGTGAAGGATTCTAAGGGCATATAAATTTTCCTTCTTTGCTAGTATAAAGATGTTACCTCTGAATTACAGATGACTGGCAAAATATGCCTATTTCTTGTCACTGAGTTTACTGATTCGTTGGTTACTGAGAGGACCATATGGATGCCAGTCTGGTAATCTCAGTTTGTTAAACCAAGCTGACTTCTGTAGTTTGGAGGAAAGCTGATCTATTCTTGCATGCATTTTTTCCAAAATAAAGACCAAAATAGAGCTCTTGACTTTTTTATTACTATTAGTATTCCTCTAGAATTTGCTAGTACTGCATCTCAGTTCTCTTCCTGTGGGAGCTTAGTTTTGTAGTACCAATGTTTTAATTTGTGGGCCCATTTAGGCTTGTTGATATTTTGCAGTACTTGCATGTAAATAACTGTAGCTTTGAGTCTACTTTTGAAAGCTATTTATAACATGTCTCTTCCTTTACTGGAAGTACTGACCAAAACAGTCCACTCCCCCTGAAGTATAAAATTGCTTCTAAATTGAGGAGAAAAGCTTTGTTAGGGCTTAAGGAAACTTTCAGTGTGATTTCTGCATAAGCCTCCTGAACAGAACTGCTTTGGCAAATCTTCCAAAATGAGCTTCTTACAAGAATGCCTTAATTGAAATGCTGTTCAAACTGCATGAATTTTGTATGAGCATGCTTGAACATGGAAAGGGTTGCAAAAGCAGTTGGAAGATTTTTTGACACAGGAAAAATCAAGCTCTGAAGGATGGAAAAAAACAGAAGCTGTTGATCAGCTCTGAGCAGTGCTACCTATCAAATGTTATCTAATTTGAGCTGTAGTCATCTACAGCCTTGGACAAGGTTAGTTTTGCAAAAGCTTTTTTTTTTTTTTTTCCAAGTAATAGGACTTCTCTGCTGTTTTGGTACCAACAAGTCAGTCTATTAAGGTGCTACCACCAAACTTCCTTGTTCTAGTGCTTAAAAGTTTAGAATAAAACAAAAGCGAGTAAGCTTTCAGGAATGTTTGTTAATGATTATTCAGTTGTCTTGTCTGGTTTATGCTGGTGGGTAGTCCTGTTTAGTAATGCATTAAACCTCATGGGTGGGGAGGCATTTAGACAAGCTCTAGATACTTTTAGCTGATAGCAGAGCTGACTTTGCATGTTAGCTCCCTATAAACCTTCCTAACCTTGATTATAAAATTGTGAACAAAATGAGTTAAGAGCAGAATAACTTATTTTGAATGTATTCTGGATGTATGGAATGTACATGGATTCTGGATGTCTTCTGGATATGTTCAAAACTTTGCTGTATACTCAAAGTTTTGTGGTGTGCTTTGTCCTGAGACTGCTTTTGAATATATTTGTGATGCTTCATTCATCTTGAGCCCAAATGTAGCTCTTACAAGCATTAGCTTAAGGCGCTTGTGCTAGCTTGATAAACTCTGCCAAGACTGTATTGAATTGCTCTCATGTGAGCTGTTAACTAATATTTACTGCAAAAACCTACTTGGTGGTGGTGGTAGACCTCAACACTGAGAGTCCACTTGTTAAAAGCTGGTATCTGTGAGGGAAACAGGCCATCAGATGCTCCTGTGAGTCTAGCTTGAGTCACATGAGTGTTATCTAAGTGTGGGGTGTATGTGTTTGCAGAAGGCATTCTCATCCTGATAGTCAAACCCTAGACACTTACAGCAGAGGCGTATGAAACCAACGCTAGGTACAATTACTTAAAATAGCCTTGCGTCAAAGAAGTTTATTTTTAGTGGAGCTGGAAGAATGTGCTGCTTATAGTGGCCTATTTGGAGAATCTTTGTAAAAGATTGGAGTGTAATACTGATACTTAGCACTGAATGTGGGCACAGTCTTGACTTTTCTCATAGTAGAGTTCTGATTGATATTGAATGGTGCCTGCCTGCTGTGCTGAAGGGATAGATATGCTGCAGCTGGGAATAGAAAATTCAAGTAGTTTTTCAGGTAGTCTTCCCATCATATGTCCTAATTGAGACCCATTTTGGAACCAAGTGTCTTCACAACACCCCACAATTGCATTTCTAATGGCTGAACTGTTATTTATGTTCCTTGTAACTACTTGAAATAGACAGTGGTTCCATAGACAAGGTAAGTGCATGACACTTGGGTTTATCTTGAGGAGTCAACTTTCTTAGATGATTTCCTATGTAGCTTTAACAGAAACAGCGACGTTTAGTCATGCATGGCAAAAGTTGACCTTGGAGCTATGACTGAGGTATAGAATTTCATGTCAGTACTTATACTTGCATTAGTTATCAGCTGAGAACCTATTGTACAGATTAAAAGAAGTTTGTAGAACAGGTGATAGTGCTGAATGTTTTAATGAGCTGTGTAGAGGTACTATTAAGCAAAAAAAAAAAAAAAAAAAAAAGCTATAGGCTGAGTGATAAACTTGTAATTAGTTTAAGCAGTAGCTTGGAACAAAATAAGTCATTCTAGAATGAATGAATTCATAGTGTTTCCAAATGAGCCTTGACAGCAGCCGTATAAACACTTTTCCTGGTGTGAAACTAAACTTCTCAATTACCTTCTCCCCCTAGCCATCTCTTCCACAAGAACTGTATTGACCCCTGGCTTCTGGAGCACAGGACATGCCCCATGTGCAAATGTGACATACTCAAAGCTTTGGGCATTGAGGTAAGTCAGTGTTCTTTGCTTGTGGCAAATGCCACTAGCAGTATTAGGCTTATGTGGTGACAGCGTATGAGCTGTTTTCTGCTGCCTGTAGAATACAGATAAGCGCAGACCTTGTGTGTCAGCTGTGGGATGCTACATGACTAATGATGGAGCGTAGGCCTGTTAGTGAAGCCTGCAGCCAATGTGCTATCTGAAGCTATCTGAGCTGCTATCTAAGCCTCAGGGAAAATGACAGCCTAAATCGGTGGTTCTGTGTGACTGAAGAATTGCTTTTAGTTTGCAATTACAGGTATTTCTCAAAGTTTTAGGCATACTCGGATAATAAATACTGCCCTTGGAACCAGCCTCTGTTCAGTTATAAAATACCCACGGTCCTTGAAGAGAGGATAGGTTAGTACATGTGGCTTTTGGGAAGCCATGTGACTTCCCAGGATACACAAGAAATGCCTGTGTGTTCTGTCACTGCTCATGGTGCCAAGTGCTGCACAATAGTGTTGCTATTGCCTACCACAGCCTGGACCAGCTGAAATGCATGCCAGAAACCTTGGGAGGAGGTGGAGAACTGCACTCAGTGAAAGGATCTTCCTGATACTGGGTGGGAAAAAGGGAAGAACAGGCTGAAGCTGCCTCTGAACCTCCCACTTTAACTAGTCAGTGACTGGCTTTCACTTATTAGGCTGAAGGTTTGCAGTAAAGCTTTTTCAATTTTAGACATCTTCCTGGCCAAAAGTCCCTTAGATTTCAGTCTCTGCAAGCATTGCCCTCCTGGAAAGGTGCATCTTCCTACAGAGCTGTAACTTAATTATTTTTGCTTCCCTTTCACAAAGGCGGATATAGAAGATGGGGCAGAGTCTGTGCAAGCTACAGTGTCCAGTGAAGCATCAAATGTCACTTCAGTTAATGAAGAGGATAGTAATAGTGAAACTGCATCATCTGGATATGCTTCTGTACAAGGAGCAGATGAATCTGTCCTGGAAGAACATGCACCATCAGAAAGTGAGTATATTGGCTTCACATGGTTTGTAAGATTATGTTGCACTTTCATTGCTTATGCTATGGAATAGTTTTTGGTTTTTTTTTTTTCTTTGAGTAACATCTAATAGTGCTTGAACAGTGTGAGGTTGTTTTTCAGAGTAATCTTAACCTTCTGTTTTGAAGCAGTTGCCATTTATACTTGCTAGCTGTTCTCTACTGAAGTACAACCTGAGCTTGTTAAAACCTGAACCCTAAGAAAAGAGGAGCTGAAAATCAGAGGCTATTTAAAGGTCAAGGGGATTTTTTTGAAGATGTCCCACTTCTGGAAGTTACATACTGCAAAAGCAGGTGCTGCCTTGCCACTAGATCTGTCTGCATTAAGCAGTTAATTACTTACATGCATTAAGCAGTTACATGCATTAAGCAGTTAATTACTTACATAAAACTTCTGGGGAGTCAGTCTTGCACTAGTATAGATGAAGAATAGAAATGACAAATAGTTCATACTTAATTTCGAATTTTGCAAAGGCTGTGTCATCTTTGAACACTTTCACAGAACTTTCCCTGAAAAAGACTACTACCTTTTTTTGAATACCTTACCTTTTTAAACAAGAACGCCTGTATTGTATAGTGTTTTTTTTTTTTCCTAGTGCTTAATTTTGCCAAGAAGTACTCAGTGTTGCTGTTGATTTTAAGTGTAAAGAAACTAGGTAAACAGATGAAAGCCAATGTAGTTCTCCCCTGACTGTAGAATGCTTTTAGAACAGCAAGGGGTGAGGTTTACAAAGGTGAACAGCAGATATTCGGGTTGTCTGATTAGATTTTCCCACTGGAGCCATCCCTAGGTGACAGGAAAGCATGGGGTTTGCTGCCACCTGTGGGACATCATGCTCCTGCAAGTAAAGTGTATATGGAAGTGCTGCTGTTTAGGCATGCCATTACAAGAGAGAATATTTCCTATAAGCAAAACATCAGAAGGTTAATTTGTATCACTACAAACAAATTAAGTGATTTTGAACTATTTAAATTGTGCATACCTTCATATGTATTCTCACCCTGAATGGCAAAAACAAGTATTAATGTCAGCCTAACAAAGTTAGTCTGGAGGGAAAGAATTCCTCTCTGAATCATGCTGTGTCTCAAAGTTCCTCTAGAGACTCGTCTTCAGTTGCCCTTAAAGCCATATGAGATTTTGCTCATATGTAAGTCTCCTATAAATGTTGTAGCCTTACATTGCCTTCTGCCACCTGAGGTACACACAGCCTAGGTTTGTTCAACCTTGGTGAGCAGTGAATTCCAAAGTCTAGTCGACCAATCTAGAAATAACTGGCAATGGGTTCACAAACTAGTGAAGGGCCAGTAGAAGAGTGGTAGTTGGGGCATGGTTTGGATTCCTAGTGTTCATGGCTTTGGGGTTTCAGTGTTTAAGAAGTGTTGTGAAGAGACCACTACAATAGGCTTATAAAAAGATTTTTTTCCCCAAGCAGAATTCTTTTTCTTAAGTAGTGAAGATGTATTTTTAACATGTTTTTTTTTTCTTGCTTTGGATAGATGACAACATGCATCTTGTAAATAATGAATCCCAACTCTCAGCTGTGAATGTCCTTCCACATCTTGACAACCCAACTTTTGAAGCAGATGAAACACAAACTCGTGAAGTCAAGACCTAAGAACATGCCTAGAAACTTGGTGTAAGCCTTCTGCAAGGAGCTGCCAACTGCTGTCACGTGTACATCAAACACCATAAGAACCTGGTGGATGACTGTAGCAGCAAATGTTGCCTTGGAAATGTCAAGATCAAGTATACTTACTTAAATCATAATTACATGGTTTGCAATACTTAAAGCTTTCTCCTATGTGGAATTTAGTTTTAGCACTCTTAAAGCTGTCTTAAAAATGTAAAGAAAAACATCAGATTTTAACACTAAACCAAATGTTCCATCTCTTGACAAAGGTTCTGTTCAGTATTTGCATCCTTTACATAAGGAGAAGATTCTTTGTTAGCTAGTAGGTGTCTCTACTGGGAATTGTTTGACTTTGTGTGTTTTGATTTAGGTTTTTTTATTGCAGACAAATTCATTCTAATCTGGTCTAATACTTAGCAGACACAATTGTTCAGTGTAACACTGTCTTACCATTTCTGTGCACTAATTTGACAGGACAAAATAGTCTAGTGTCTGTCAAACTGGATTTTGCCCACACTGTCTTTGGGTATTTGGTAAGCTGATTGAATCTCTTTACTGCTCAACTCCAATCCTTTCCTAAAGGAGAAAAGGGCTTCAGGCTGACAGGCCAAACCTGACTTGCACAATACTGTAAAAAGAACAATTCCAAGAACTTTTCAAACTTGTTAATAATAGACAGTCTGAAAGATCCTACCTGATTTTGAGTTCTGATCATCTCTAGCACCAGCAATATGCAGGAGTCCTGGCTTTGTGGAAGTCTGGGATGACTTCAGGAAGACAACGCAAGTGGAAAGGATGGATTCTTCTCAAAGGATATGCTGTGCTTTATTCAGGCAACATCAGGAAAAGAGTCCAACATCCAAATAATGCTGCTCACGATTGCTGTGTATTGTCTTGCCTGGAGCAGTGGCAGCTGATGTCCTGTAAATGCGACAGATTATTGGAGAAGTTTTCTGCCATCTGTGAGGAGTTGAACCGGGGTCAGGAGGAACACTGGGTGCCTCAATATTAAGTCTATGGCCTTGTCCATCAAAGGTAACTAAGGACATCTTGCATATGCACTTTATTTTTATTTTTATCTCTGTACCTATGGTTTATTTCTAATTCTAGCAGAACTTTGTCTTACAGTCTATAATAAAGTATTGAATTGGGAGGGGAAAAGAAATGCATTTTCTTAACTGTAGTGTAATTACAATTGTTGTAAATATTTATGATTTGTATTGAACTTGAAATTGTAAATAAAGCTATATTCTGATGACCTGTTCATGACTGAATGTTTGGTGCCAGCTCTTATGTAGAAATTGAAGTTGTCAGTTATCCTAGTTTGCCTCATTCCACACCCCCAAAACTGAGTTTTGAAAGGCTAAAATGTGGCACAGATTTATCAAACTACCTGGATTAAGGACTGCTAATGCTATGCTGAGTGTTAGTACCATATGGGGTGAAACTGTTGAGAGGCCTAGGTCTAGGAGCTGAGCTTTACAAGGAGGAATAACAAGTGCTTTGGGGCAAGGTTATCAAGACTGAACAACCAAAAGAGGTTAAAGTGTGTGAGAAAGGGAGTAGCACACAAGATGCATTTTGTCTTGAGCCATATTCTGTCTTCTGTGAGAGGCCTCCCATCTGCACAACTACAGAAGGACCCTGAGGGAGCTGCTTGATTCTACTTCCAATCTGCTGTTCTGGATGCAGGCTGGCATGCTACCAGATCTACCTGATCTCTCCAGATCAGCCAGCTCGAATAATTCCCTCTTCACTATTGGGCCTGTCTTTGGCATTTCTCCCTTTAAAAGTATTTAGTCACTTGGTCTTGAAATATTTTTGAAGTATTTACTTTGCAGATGTTCAGTACTGCAAAGTTAAATATAGTAAAAAGGTGTCAAATCCCTTAGCTGATTCAGTAGTATTTCCAGCCTTATGCTTCTGTTTTTTTAGCTTATTCCACAGGGAAGGCACGGCAGTGACTACATGAAGTACAGGAATGCTGCCCTGCCAGCCTGCCCTCGATTCTGTTTTGCAGACTTTCAAGTCCTGTGCGGGACGTATTAGTTGGTGGTGGCCTCAATTTGTAAGTCTGAGTGTAACCTGACTTCACTCTGAAGCTGTGTTGTGCTGGTAGCCGTGATCATCTTTCCACTCTACAGCTGAGCAGAGAAAGATGCAGCCCACTGGTAAATATGTAGTTCCTTAATAATTAATTTCATTTTCATTTCAAAAGCTATATACAAATTTATTGTGATGCATAAGCAGTAAAGTAGTAGTTCCATGATAATATGCTGCTATGAAATCAATTCCTAGTCTTCTGTGTTTTAACAGAGAAGCTATTTATATATATGTATATTTAAACCAATGGGGGAGCTTCAAGGTCAATTCTATATTTGAAAAGTGCTTTGGGACTTTTTTCTGTTTTAAGCATCTGCAGTGCTTTGTGTTTATGGATTTCAAGTCTTTCTATTTACTTTAAGAGCAATAAACTTTTCCATTGTTGATATTTTTTGTTAGTAAGTCCAAGAGTCTGGTTTTATACAGCATTTTCTCAAGAAATGCAATGGTACTGGAGGCTGTAGCAGAACAACATAGTAAACTGACTCATAAACAACAAAAAAAAGATGCTGTGTGTGTGTTCTGTAAATCTGTGAACCTGTTCAGAGTTTAGGACAGCTATGTGGGATGTGCTGAAAAATTCTGAACATTCTTGCATTGTGTCTGAAGTATTCTAAAGAGAGTAAAAACTATGCATAACTAAGCAGTATTTGGAGTACGGATAAGCAGAAAGTCTCTTTTTGGGGGTGGGTGGAAGTTTTGCAGCATAGCATGGGAGTCTGACATGTTTTTGTGTATGCAGACTCTGCAAATATTGGGTATGGAGACATTTTGTTTAAAAATGAATGTGCAGATTTCTTGCATTCAGAACCTATTGCAGTGAGATCAGATCTGTTGCTGTCTCACTTAGAGAAAATGTTAAGAAAATGAGTGTTTCTTACTTCATTCAACCTTTCAGAGGTTTTTCCTGTGAGAGCATCGCTATAGTTCTTTCCACTTTAGTGGAATTTCAAAACTGCATGCTTCATATTTTTAAATTTCCATGGATAGTGGTTGTCCCAGTAGGGTTGCCTAGTCCCAGCTATGCACAGAACGTTGTGCAGTCGAGGTTGTATTATGACACTCTGGAAATAGCTCAGTGTCTGTATATATGTCCTAAGTAAATATATGGTGTGCCATAAAGGCGTCTTTCCTTTGGAGTCTACCCGAGGAAAGGACTGTTCTTGAAAGGCAATGTAAGCTTCCATTTATTGTGCAAAGGACTTGGGATTTGTAGTATATAATAACATTTATATGCCAACATTTGAATGTAAGATGGTAGAAATAATGTGCCTACAAGTGGCAGCAGTTACTAAATGTATGCCTCTCTTGACTTCAGTATTTTTGTTGGATCACATAAACACTTCAATTATTCTGCCCCCAAAGAGAAAGCAGAACAGATTAAGTCTCTATGTGTTTATTCACCACTGTCGTTTATCCCTTCCTCAGGAGATGCTGCTGATGTGGACATTTCACTCAAATTATTCCATATTTTCTAACGGAGACTGGGAAAGATGTCCTCAGCAAGAGAGGAAGGGCAAGTAGCCCCACTGAATAGCTATGTAAATCAGACTTTACAGCTGTGTGATCATTATTGTAAATACAAGAGTGAAAGAATATTTGCTCACATAGAAGGAATTTTTCTGGTGTCACTGTAGAAATGTAGTTATAACAAATTTTGCTTGAGGGAAAAGTAGGGCTTGTCATGAAGAACTGAAAATATATAAAAGCAGCCTGAGTCAAAAATGCAGTTGACTTTATAGAAAGCAGTGAGATCTAATCTATCTCAGACTTCAGATGGAAAGATCTGCACTTACTGAGTGACCTACTAGTAGGGCAAAATAAATGTGCACATCTTGGCTGTCTGATTTAATGCAATTTTATTGCATGTTTAACAAAAGACAGCTCTGCTTTTTCACCTGTGTTTACATGAATGTTATTCCTATGCAGATTTGAATATTGCCATGCTCCCAAAGAGAGGTAATGGTGGAAAATCTACTGACTTTGGCGATTTAATCCTGGGTCTACGGGAAATTTAGGTTCATATTCATATTCAGGTGGCTCTGCTGTGTCCATTTGTTGCTGGTTAAACTAGTCCTTATACAGACAGAAGTTAACATCTAGTTACGAGCTGGTGGTCTTGGCTATGGTTATTTCAAGCAAAATCATTTAATGTTTTCAGGAAGCCCTTAATACAGGGAAAGAAAGTTCTGCAGCACTCAACGGATTGCTCTTGCTGTGAAATGCATTAATTAATCTGTAGGATGACTGCGCACTGATTAAGAATTTGTGTCTATAAATAAATTCCTCCAAGAGGATGTTTTAATAGTGTTTGATTATGAAATCAACTCCAATGGGAATGTAAAAAAGTAAGACATCCAGCACCTTGAATCCAGTGAGAGGAAAACAACTGACATTTTTTAATAAACAGAAGGTTTTTCTTAAGCTATTTGATTAACAAAGCTTGAAGAAGGAGGTGATAGATGTCATATGTCCAGGCAGTGTAATATGCCACACACTCAGCTCTGGGTAGGAAATGCCAAGGGCATCTCTCCATAGAGTTAGCATCAGCATTAGAAGATGTGTTAGATCTTGCATGCCTGTTTCATATCCAAAGGCTTGTATAATTGAGGAAAATTAAATCTTAAACATTCCCCCTGGAAATGCTCTTAGAACATCTGCACCCAAGCAGGAATCATTTGATCAGTTCTGCTGGTGAATCTCCAGGAATGGCCATAGAAATAACAACATTAACTGTTCCCATGAGTATGTTGGACTCTCAATTGCTTCAGGTGGCCTGATTGAGGAAACTCCCTTGTGAACAGCAGTCTGCCAGCACATCTTGAAGTTGTTTGCCTTGCCTCGTTAATGTTTCATCTCTTAGATACTACATGTTAGTTCATGACTTTTAATTCATTTTCCCTTACTACTACTGGCTGCTTCCTACTCTGTTCTGTCATAAAAACATAGAAAAGGAAAACAGGAATATTAGCTAACTCTATACTCAGCCACAAAATTAAATCATTTTAATACTGGAGCTTCTTTTGCTGCGATGTAATGACTGCTTTTTAATTCTTGTGGAATATACCTGTGGAATATACCTGAGGCTGGCAGAAACATTCCTGGGAATCAAATGCATTTGGGTCTATGGAAAGCGACAAGGGAGATAAAGCAGAAAGTGACAGAAGTGCCAAGTCTGCAATCTGTACAGTGTGAGATGTGCAGCTTTTATAAAGGGCTCTAAGCAGAGCCTGGAGCAAGAGGTTGAAGTTCGTCTACACCTAATGCAGGAGCTTGGCAGTGAGGACGGACTCCTGAGGGTCCTGTAGACAGATCGCAAAGATACCAGGACCCTAGGAGCCAAATCGTTGTTAGGGCAACGTAAGCATGGACGCAACGCCAGCTTGGATGGTGCCAGTTCCTTACAGATAAGGCAACCACTGTTCTGTCACAACGTGAAGCGCTGCCTGTGTACCGGCTTAAACGCTTCTGTGGCAGGACTGTGCTCCTCCCAGCGGCTATGCAGGCAGCCAGAGTGACAGGGACATTTCCAGTGCCATTCCTGCTTCCGAGGTTTTTGTGTCCTTCCTCCTGTGCCTCTGTCTGCTGGTTTGTAAGAGCACAGAATGTCCTGCTGCCTCAGAGGTGGTGTAAGGCTTAGTTCTGATTAGAAAATAACATAAAATTACAAATGACACATTATTCTGGGGTGGCTGAAGGCCTGTCTCTCCTTCGGCTTGTCCGAGATTTAAAAGAAACTCTTGATTAAAAACCGGCTTTACGGACACACCTCAGGCGAGGAGCAACTTCGTGCCTCCCCCGCTGCCTCCCTCTTAGCAACTGCCCCAACCGCCTCCCCGCCAGCGGCGGGGCAGGGCGGCCGCGCGATGCCCCACGGGAGCTGTAGTGCGGCGGCGGCGGCGCGGCGCGGGCGGGCGCGCGGCGAGGACTACATTTCCCAGCAGGCCCCGCGGCGGCTGCACGGCCCTCCGTCCCTCCGCCCGCGGCGGCGCTTGGCAGCCTCGCTGCGTACGTGGGAGCGGGCGGGCATGGGCGGCGGTGGCGGGGGGACGTGAGGGGCCGCCGAGATGTGGTTGAAGCCCGAGGAGGTGCTGCTGAAGAACGCGCTCAAGCTGTGGGTGCTGGAGCGCTCCAACCAGTACTTCGTGCTGCAGAGGCGGCGGGGCTATGGCGAGGAGGGCGGAGGCGGCCTGGCAGGTATCGGCCCCCGCCGGGGGAGCGGGGCAGCGGCGGGGGCGGTGCTGGACGGGACAGCCGGCTCCGCGGGGGAAGGGCTGGCCGAGGTTGGGAGACGTGACCTTCCTGGGGGTTCCCCTACACCACCCCAGCGGCCTCGGGAAATGGGAGGTTTGGGGAAGTTTCCTGGTGTGCGCGGTGGGCAGAAGTGCCCGGCCAGGATGGGCATCGGGTCTCCCACAAAGCTCGGGTGAGCCAGAGCAGCCCGGTGCTTTCCGCGAGCTGAAGGGCCCTTTGCGCCAGCAGAGACCCTGGCCGGACTAGGTCTTCAGCTCCCCGGAAAGGGAGAGGTTTGAAATGACCCGTCTGCTCTGCGTTGCATATTTCCGAGTCCCTCTTCCTGCCTGAATCAGAGTCTGCCTAAAATAAGCTCCTGCTTTGGAGTTTGATCCGTCCCTTTGCAAATAAGCATATGAGGGAGCTTTCCTCCAAGAGAGGATGGTGATGTACCAGGAGACCAACGGCTCATTGACCTTAGTATAATAAAGTTTATTCCGTAAGAAATTCAAGATATGAAAGAGGCTTTCTATTCTTATTTATTGTCTGATGGAATCATTATGCCTACAGAGACCCAAGCCACTACTGGCTTCTGAAACCACTGAAGCTTCTGTTGAGGTTATTCTGTGTGTCTGTCAAGAGCGCAATGTCCAAACTGTTGGCTGAAGTATTTCAGCTGTAGAGATCTCCCAGATCAGTGTAGGACATCCTTCATTGGTATGGGAGCTACTTGAAGGGAACAAGGCAAGCGTTAAATCATTACAGAATCCCAGCTCCCCCTCTTCTAGGAATACCATACTGTTATAGGTAATGTGAAGGTCTGGCTGCAAAATCATCGGTGATACTTTAAAACTATTGAGGAGCTGCAGGTGAGGTTGGCCATTCTCTGCCTTGACATCTTTGGGGCTTAAATTGCACGGAGCTGATCTTCCTGCATGGTAAAATTCACTTATAAACTGTGACTACCATAAGAATTAGAACCATGTGTTCATGCTCTTAAAACATATGTTTTTTTAAAAACAACTTTGTAGATTTACAGCTGGAGAGATTTGTCTGGCTGATTTATCCTGCACCTGAGATGTCTGTTACTAGTCTTCTGTTGTTAATGATGTTTGACAGTGCAGAAAAATGCATGAATGGGGTAATCTCTGTAGTATGCCTTAATTGTGGCATTGCACATTTTATTTCTTTTTTTTTCATAGTGTTAGTTTTATACAGATTCTGTCTGTGCAAGTTAAATTTTTCAAGAAACTAAAATAGTGAAGTGCTGCTGAATTAGAACTACGAATAAGATGAATTAAGAAGAGCATTGCAGAATAATGTAGTTAAATCTGTGTTTGTAGGTATGAAAATATGCAAGCCTCCTAGGTATAACATAATTTGCCATTGTCTGATTTTAATGTTATATTGCTACACGTCATTCAAGAAGATTAAAGCTCGTTATTCATTAGAACAATGAATAATATAGCTATTGTGGTATGAGATCACCTCGAATGTGCCAAGGGAAATTTTGTTCCGTTTCCCCTGAGCAGCATTTCCCAGCAAATGAGACATAAGGTGTGAGGTGACAGCAGCAGTGCCAACGCGCGGGAGGGAAGGGAGAGGTTGGGCTGCAGGATAGGAGTGGAAGAGGAGATACCCAGTGCTGCAGGGCTTGGATGGTAATGGGGACAAGCTGAGGTGGCTGTAGCCAGGGATTCCCAGGAATGCTGCAGCCCACACAATTTAGAGCGTAAGGAGGGGAGAAGAGTGTGGTGTGAGGAAGCAGCTGGTAGCAGAAGAAAGGTGCAGACTAATGAGAAGGGAATAGATGACAGCAATGACACTTACCTGAAGGAAGGCTAGGAATTCTTGGGCTGTATCAGACTTACAAGGAAAGCCCTACTTAGATTTGGGTGGGTGGCCCTTCTGGTTTGACTGTTACAGCAGGATCAGTCTGTGATCCTTGGGTGATAGTTAGCTTCTGTGGCTTGTGCCCACACATAGAATAATTACTAGTTGACAAGTGTCATGAATAAAAGTATTTTGTGCTATTCTTGCTTAGACTCTCCTTCACATATGCACCTGCTTAGCTTTACATTTCATGTTCTTTTCTTTCTTAGACCTTACCTACCATTACGGATAGTTTAACCTATTTGACCGGTTCTACTTCCTGATAATTCAGTGTGCAGTAGACTATCCCAAAATAGCTGCTGTACTGTCTGGCAGGACTGTCTTGTGACCAAGTCCTCTCTGGTCATTTTGTCTTCTGCAGAGGCGCTATGGGAGAACTACTTCGGTTTCTCACAGTGCATTGATAAAGTTGTGGCTAGGCAGAATGGCCTGCGTACCAAAGCATAGATATGATGACTTAATACCTGCATTAAGAATACATGTGCTGTAATCAAGAGATGGTTATAGTGAGGTGAAGCATGTTGGCCACAAAAATGTTGCTTTGATTACCACTTAGACAGAAGCTTAATTAGAAAACAGTTATTCCTGGAGTAGTTATATAAATGAGTATTTGCTGTCACAAAACATTGATCTTTCACTGAAGCATCAGAAAGCAAGTTCTTTGTTTTCTGCTTCTATTGTTTTCTTTTGTCTCTTTCTGCTTGAGAAATTTCAGTAAAATGGACCTGTGAGAGATACAAGTTTATTGATTAAATACATGGTTGCAATTAGTCTTCCCAGCTTGCTGTATGTTCCATGATTGCGGAAAAAAGGTTGTTCCTCAAGCAGGGAAA